>NC_139334.1:15502500-16102500 GCF_056507025.1 Lutjanus erythropterus
GGTCATATGTATGTATGTATGCTCATATGTATGTATGCATGGTCATATGTATGTATGTATTCTCATATGTATGTATTTATGTATGTATGTATGCTCATATGTATGTATGTATATATGCTCATATGTATGTATGCTCATATGTATGTATGTATGTATGGTCACATGTATGTATGTACGCATGGTCATATGTATGTATGTATGTATGTATGCATGTATGGTCATATGTATGTATGTATGTATGTATGTATATATGCTCATATGTATGTATGCTCATATGTATGTATGTATGTATGTATGCTCATATGTATGTATGCTCATATGTATGTATGTATGTATTTATGCTCATATGTATGTATGTATGTATGTATGCTCATATGTATGTATGCTCATATGTATGTATGTATGTATGTATGTATGCATTCATGGTCATATGTATGTATGTATGTATGTATGTATGCTCATATGTATGTATGTGTATGTATGTACGTACAGTCATATGTATGTATGTATGTATGTATGTATGTATGTATGTATGCTCATATGTATGTATGTATGCATGTATGTATGCTCATATGTATGTATGCATGGTCATATGTATGTATGTATGCTCATATGTATGTATGTATGTATGGTCACATGTATGTATGTATGCATGGTCATATGTATGTATGTATGTATGCATGTATGCTCAATTGTATGTATGTATGTATGTATGTATGCATGGTCATATGTATGACCATATGTATGTATGTATGTATGTATGTGTGTATGTGCGTATGGTATTATGAATGTATGCATGGTCATATGTATGTATGTATGTATGTATGTATGTATGTATGTATGCATGGTCATATGTATGCATGTATGGTCATAAGTATGTATGTATGTATGTATGTATGGTCATATGTATGTATGTATGCATGGTCATATATATGTATGGTCATATGTATGTATGTATGTATGTATGCTCATATGAATGTATGTGTGTATGTATATATGTATGTATGTATGCATGGTCACATGTATGTATGTATGTATGTATAAATGTATGTATGTATTTATGCTCATATGTATGTATGTATGTATGCTCATATGTATGTATGTTTGTATGCATGGTCATATGTATGTATGTATGCATGGTCACATGTATGTATGTATGTATGTATGCATGTATGGTCATATGTATGTATGTATGTATGTATGTATGTATGGTCATATCCCTCTATGGTACACATTATGATGCCAGTGAGGGAAATGTGTTTTTATGTCTCAAAATAGACTAAATAAACATAATCTGAAGAAATTTTATTTTTATTTTTATTTTTGGAAGTTTTTGGGGTTCGTTGCCTGTAGGCAACATTGTACCATAATGGTGCATAAGTGAAAAAAAACGTTCCTTTTCCAATTTGAACATTGTTTATTTCATATACATATGCAAAAATATTCAATAACATCAAGAAGTCACAATTCATTTTAAATTTTAAATTAAAAAGAATTATAAAAAGAATTTACATATATATATGTATGTATGTATGTATGTATGGTCATATATATGTATGTGTGTATGTATGTATGTATGTATGCTCATATGTATGTATGTATGCATGTATGTATGCTCATATGTATGCTCATATGTATGTATGCATGGTCATATGTATGTATGTATGCTCATATGTATGTATGTATGTATGTATGTATGGTCACATGTATGTATGTATGCATGGTCATATGTATGTATGTATGTATGCATGTATGCTCAATTGTATGTATGTATGTATGTATGTATGCATGGTCATATGTATGACCATATGTATGTATGTATGTATGTTTGTGTGTATGTACGTATGGTCATATGAATGTATGCATGGTCATATGTATGTATGTATGTATGTATGTATGTATGTATGTATGCATGGTCATATGTATGCATGTATGGTCATAAGTATGTATGTATGTATGTATGTATGTATGGTCATATGTATGTATGTATGTATGTATGTATGGTCATAAGTATGTATGTATGTATGTATGTATGTATGTATGGTCATATGTATGTATGTATGCATGGTCATATGTATATATGGTCATATGTATGTATGTATGTATGGTCATATGTATGTATGTTTGTATGCATGGTCATATGTTTGGCCATATGTCTGAATGTATGCTCATATGTATGTACGTATGTATGTATGTATGCTCATATATATGTATGCTCATATGTATGTATGTATGTATGTATTTATGCTCATATGTATGTATGTATGTATGCTCATATGTATGTATGTATGTATGTATGTATGTATGTATGTATGTATGCATGTATGGTCATATGTATGTATGTATGTATGTATGTATGCTCATATGTATGTATGTATGTATGTGTATGTATGTACGTACGGTCATATGTATGTATGCATGTATGTATGTATGTATGTATGTATGGTCATATCCCTCTATGGTACACATTATGATGCCAGTGAGGGAAATGTGTTTTTCTGTCCCAAAATAGACTAAATAAACATAATCTGAAGAAATTATATTTTCATTTTTATTTTTATTTTTGGAAGTTTTTGGAGTTCGTTGCCTGTAGGCAACATTGTACCATAATGGTGCATAAGTGAAAAAGAACGTTCCTTTTCCAATTTGAACATTGTTTATTTCATAAACATATGCAAAAATATTCAATAACATCAAGAAGTCACAATTCATTTTAAATTTTAAATTAAAAAGAATTATAAAAAAGAATTTATATATATATGTATGTATGTATGTATGTATGTATGGTCATATATATGTATGTATGTATGTATATATTAATGGTCATATGTATGTATGTATGTATGTATGTATGCTCATATGTATGTATGCATGGTCATATGTATGTATGTATTCTCATATGTATGTATGTATGTATGTATGTATGTATGGTCATATGTATGTATGTATATATGCTCATATGTATGTATGCTCATATGTATGTATGTATGTATGTATGTATGTATGTATGTATGTATGGTCACATGTATGTATGTATGCATGGTCATATGTATGTATGTATGTATGTATGCATGTATGCTCATATATATGTATGTATGTATGTATGTATGTATGTATGCATGGTCATATGTATGACCATATGTATGTATGTATGTATGTATGTATGTATGTATGTATGTATGGTCATATGTATGCATGTATGGTCATAAGTATGTATGTATGTATGTATGGTCATATGTATGTATGTATGCATTTATGGTCATATCCCTTTATGGTACACATTATGATGCCAGTGAGGGAAATGTGTTTTTATGTCTCAAAATAGACTAAATAAACATAATCTGAAGAAATTTTATTTTTATTTTTATTTTTATTTTTGGAAGTTTTTGGGGTTCGTTGCCTGTAGGCAACATTGTATCATAATGGTGCATAAGTGAAAAAGAACGTTCCTTTTCCAATTTGAATATTGTTTATTTCATAAACATATGCAAAAATATTCAATAACATCAAGAAGTCACAATTCATTTTAAATTTTAAATTAAAAAGAATTATAAAAAGAATTTATATATATGTATATATGTATGTATGCATGGTCATATGTATGTATGTATGCTCATATGTATGTATGCATGGTCATATGTATGTATGTATTCTCATATGTATGTATTTATGTATGTATGTATGCTCATATGTATGTATGTATATATGCTCATATCTATGTATGTATGTATGGTCACATGTATGTATGTACGCATGGTCATATGTATGTATGTATGTATGTATGCATGTATGGTCATATGTATGTATGTATGTATGGCAACATTGTACCATAATGGTGCATAAGTGAAAAAGAACGTTCCTTTTCCAATTTGAACATTGTTTATTTCATAAACATATGCAAAAATATTCAATAACATCAAGAAGCCACAATTCATTTTAAATTTTAAATTAAAAAGAATTATAAAAAGAATTTATATATATATGTATATATGTATGTATGTATGTATGGTCATATATATGTATGTATGTATGTATGTATGCTCATATGTATGTATGTATGTATGCATGGTCATATGTATGTATGTATGGTCATATATATGTATGCATGGTCATATGTATGTATATATTCTCATATGTATGTATGTATGTATGTATGTATGTATGTATGCTCATATGTATGTATGTATATATGCTCATATGTATGTATGCTCATATGTATGTATGTATGTATGTATGGTCACATGTATGTATGTATGCATGGTCATATGTATGTATGTATGTATGTATGTATGTATGCATGGTCATATGTATGACCATATGTATGTATGTATGTATGTATGTGTGTATGTATGTATGGTCATATGAATGTATGTATGGTCATATGTATGTATGTATGTATGTATGGTCATATGTATGCATGTATGGTCATAAGTATGTATGTATGTATGTATGTATGTATGTATGGTCATATGTATGTATGTATGTATGTATGCATGGTCATATGTATGTATGTATGTATGTATGTATGTATGTATGTATGTATGTATGTATGTATGGTCATATGTATGTATGTTTGTATGCATGGTCATATGTTTGGCCATATGTATGAATGTATGATCATATGTATGTATGCTCATATGTATGTACGTATGTATGTATGTATGCTCATATGTATGTATGTATGTATGTATGTATGTATGCTCATATGTATGTATGTATGTATGTATTTATGCTCATATGTATTTATGTATGTATGCTCATATGCATGTATGTATGTATGTATGTATGCATGTATGGTCATATGTATGTATGTATGTATGTATGCTCATATGTATGTATGTATGTATGTGTATGTATGTATGTACGGTCATATGTATGTATGTATGTATGTATGTATGTATGTATGTATGGTCATATCCCTCTATGGTACACATTATGATGCCAGTGAGGGAAATGTGTTTTTATGTCTCAAAATAGACTAAATAAACATAATCTGAAGAAATTTTATTTTCATTTTTATTTTTGGAAGTTTTTGGGGTTCGTTCCCTGTAGGCAACATTGTATCATAATGGTGCATAAGTGAAAAAGAATGTTCCTTTTCCAATTTGAACATTGTTTATTTCATAAACATATGCAAAAATATTCAATAACATCAAGAAGTCACAATTCATTTTAAATTTTAAATTAAAAAGAATTTTAAAAAGAATTTAAAAAGTTTCTTGGCTAAATGTTGCCTGTAGGCAACATTGTACCATTCAGGAACAACCCATTGAAATAAATGTGTAAAGTATAAAACTTTAAACTACTTAAATCAACAAAGATAACCATTACCATAACCATTTGAAAAACAAAAACAACAAATTCCAGTGTTTGATCATCACTGCTTCATTTCAGTGCATGTTTTGTGTCAGTCCCCTGTGTCTTTCCTGACATGTGTTGCCATCACTTGTGGTGTTGTTGCTCAGTGCTTATGGAACTCCATGAAGCAGTTTTTTTCAGGAGTGAAGCATAGGCAGGTGACACATTTTGTGCACTGTGGTTTCACTCTACCCTTACATCCAGGGTATCTGCATCTGCCCTTTTTCTCCACCCAAATAGGCCAGTGGTCAGTGTTGTTTGCTATAGTGATTCCATAATGGTTCACTGTTGCAGGCAACATTGCAACTTTCCATGATGGCACGTTGTTGCCTCAGGGCAACAGCTGCATTTTAACACGTATCCACTATTAAATTAGTAAATAAGTTGCATGAAACTATCAAAACTTAAAGTTTACTCACCTATTAGTGTGAAGACATTTTTTTCCAGGTGGAAAAGGGACAAAAAATAACTTTTTGAGAGTCTTTTTTTGCAGCAAGATAGCAGAGCTGTCTCCTTACAAAAAGCCCGCCAAGAAGGGTTTCAAAATCGCTTCCTGGAGGTCATGTGACAACTTAAAGCATTGTTAATGGTTCCCTATGGTTTTACCTCTTTTTTAAAGTATCGCATCATTTAAAGGGCTGCATTGTGGAGATGTGACAGGGCAAAAATGGGTTTGTTGCCTGAGGGCAACATGGTACCATAGAGGGTTAAACCACAATTAGAAGGCTGTAATCTAAAATGTTACAGATTTTTCCCAGCGGGTGTTCGAACATAATCCCCCTCGGTCAGCAGCTTACTTGAACCATCAAGCTGCTGAAGTGAGCGAGATTTGAGAAGTGTGAATTTTAGTGATTGAGAATCATTTTTCTGTCTGTTACAGGACCTGTACAGGAAAGACTGCAACCTGGCAGCTCAGCTGCTGCAGTGCTCCAAGTCTCACTACAGAGCTCACAAGATGTCTGAGGTGAGTTCCTCCTAACGCTGCTGCTGCTGCTGCTGCTGCTGTGTGACCGCATCAATGAGTCAATTCAAATCTGTGCTGCAGTGAAAAGCTCTGCTCACTTTGGCTTTAAAATTAACTTCAAATCATTCAAGAAAAACATACTCGAGTGGCAAAATGATACATTTGGTTAAATTAAATTGCGGATAAGACTAGATACAAGTATTAGTTTTCTACTTCCTCCAGCAAAGAGCTGAAATTTATCAAAACTGAGCAGCTTGATCAGGGCTGTAAGGACAGGATGCTAAGGTCATATCCTTTGTTTTCTTTCTGGGAATTCAGCTTTAGCAACCTCAGGGGGAATTAAAGAAAAGACAACTGACTGCTGAGTCTCCCAGGGCGTCACATACTGAGGTTTTTGGTTGGAAAAGCGTTCCTAACACAGCAAAACAAGAAAATAAGAAAATACAGACAGAGGGCAGAGTCTCTGCAGATACAGACACCCCAACACACTTATTTTTCAGTCTATACAATGTTTTTTTTGGAAACTCTGCATCCCACACTTTTAATAATAAAATTTAAAAGTACATTTTCTTAAGTTGGATATTATGGATACATGCTGTTTCCAGAATGTTTGGACTGGATGCACACAAATTTGACAACTTTTAGGCAAAAAACAAAGAAATAAAGAACCAAGATTGGAGTAGGATATCGTTACCTATATGATGCTTTACTTACTTTGGGGAATATAAATATTTTTGACCCTTTTTGATTTAAGAAAAAGAAAAATCAAACATTTTTCACTTTTTTAAAGGTCCAGTGGTATAAGATTTACTGGGACTTATTGGCAGAACATGACAGAAATGTAATATAATGTTCATAGTGTATAATCACCTGAAAATAAGAATCACTGTGTTTTGATTAATTTACAATGAACTATTTATACCTACAATGGATGCAGGTCATTTTCCACAGAGCTTATTGTACTGTAATGTCTCTATAATAGCCCTGAATGGAAAAAACAAAAACAAAACTGTCTCTAGATACAGCTTTTCATATTTTTTTCATTATTTCAAATTCTGCAGCCGTAATAAAAAGGTTGTCAAAAATGTTGATACTTTAAAACTTTTCCAGTAGCACATGATTAAAATCAATACAATACTACATTCGAGAGCATGGAAAATATCAAAGCTATAAAAAAACAAAAGATCTAAGTGCTCCTTCAAGACGTCATTTCATTTTAGTCATTACTGTTCTGTCTGAAATTTGGCTGTCAGAATAGCACAATCAGACAGTGTTCGGTGACTTTTTCTGTGCTATGTGCTGGTTCGTAATTAAAAAAAAAAAAAGAAAGAAAGAAAGAAAAAGAATTATCCTCTTTTGTGTGCCAAGGACTTTTTTCTTTTTGTTGTGGTATCAAAAGAGGTGTTGAGTATGTTTTTTTTTTTTAAATATTAGTGGTGTATCAAAGTTTAAAATCCTGGTATAGTGACAACCCTGCCACATAGTTTATCCTATCCTAGGTTATCGTAGGTTATCCTATGGTGGTTCTCCTATGGCTTGGAAGGGAGAGTGAGACAAAATGTTTGCAGTCTGCGAGCTCATCGCTTGATGCCACTAAATCCTTCACACTGATCCTTTAAAGAACATAGCCAGTAGTACAGTAATATAATCTAAAAGGAGAAAAGGTGTCTGTTTTAAATCAGGATACTTCTGACCAAAGAATAAGTAAATAAGCAAAGAAACTGATCTAATATTTACGACCCTATTTCAGTTCTGAATCACACATGAATCTCTCAGCATTTCTCCACCAGGATTTTATTCCGTGACATGTCTTTCAAACAGCATTTAGAGACTCATGTTGGGGAACATACTTTCCAAAAAAACTGTTAACTGAATGCTTAAAACATCCAAATAATACTAATTTAGGGGAGCAAAAGCATTATGGAGAATGCGGACTGAGGACCTCAGTATTAGTAAAATCCTGACTTTAGCCATGGACTTCATGTAAAAAAACACATCATCCATCCCTGAACTTATGCTGCATATAATTACTGTGCTAATAAAAAGTTCTTGATGCATTATTTCTGTGATGGAGAGAGTTTTCCATGTCGTATTGGTGTACCATTAAAAGCCTTGGTGAGTGGTTTTCACAATAATACAGAGTCACAGTGCTCATGGCCTCTTCAGTCAGACTGATGAAGGTCTGCTGTCTGAAGTACCATCTGTCTGCATCCTGGCTGTGCATAATGAACGGATGAATGAATGAAAGCCTGGCCCGAGACAACACCTGATGCACAAAAGAGTAAAAGTTGTACTCTCCATCAGGGCGGATTATTGACTGAGGAATATTGTATACAAACACATTAGACTAGTTAATATTATCAGTAACCGTATCATATATGAAATAGAACAATAACTAATTCACAAGTAAGATTACGTTATAGCAGTGAATTGACTCAATGACTCACTGATGTCTGTTATAAAAAACCCTGAAATAAATAATACTGTATTATAAAGAGTATGGCTAACTTGCTCCACCCTGTAATACACGAACAATGCTGCTCCGTCATTTTTAAGTCTTCTGTAGATCATCGGCTGCTGAGGATGTTTACTCTTTACCTGTAGCTTTAGCTTCAGTCTTGTAGCATTACAGCCATGTTGTGCATATTTTAGACCCTTTTACAGGCTTTGGTTTTAAAACAATTCACCTAGAAAAACTGAAAGTAAGCTGGAGGCAAAGTTTTCAACCAGCTCGACGTTTTCAGGGTACCCCCAGGGTTCTCCAAGTTTTTAAGACATTTTTATATCACTTAGAATGAAATTTAATGACAACTTTACATCCATACTGGTAAAATATATGATGCTGATGGGCTCTAGCACATGCAACGCGTTTCAGGCTCTGTGTATGGGAGTCCAAAGTCATGAGTCTCACTGTCTCCAGCTTGAAAGATTTTTGGCACAAACAATATGGAGCCTTGTGGTCACAACCTCTTAACCTACTCATATTTTGGAATCTGTTGCACGTTCTGAGGTGAGCCTGTAAGTAACACAGCTTGAAAAGTTTTTTTTTCCTGACACCTAACTGATTTGCACCAAAGTTAGCGCACGCTCCATGGTCAAGAGCATAAAGCAATATACTGACATAATCATAACCTCTAAGTCACACCAAATAGAGTAAATGTTAACGGTGCACGTGGAAATAATGTTTTATACATCTGACAGTTACTTATGCCGTTAAAGTATTTAGTCAACTCTACAAAAGGACAAGAATGGACTTGGAAACGAAATTCAATACTTTTAAGACCCTGCAGGTACCTTGGTTTTGGCCTTAGTATTAGCTTATGCCAGTTAGGAACACCTGATAAAATTTGCAAGTGACAGTTGCCTTTTAAACTGATCAAATCCACACTTGTAAGCTCTAAATGAGAGCTGATTTACTTTACTTCTGTGTGAAACAGAGGACCCATTTTTGAAAGATTACTGCAAATTTTGGAGTGGTAAGCCTTCCACTGTAAAACTTAACAGGCAGCAGGAACTAAAGGCAGAGAGACTCAGCAAAGGCACTGACTTAACTTACTTTACTACTTAATTAAACTGAATGAAATTTTTCATTTGTAAGAGGAACATTTTTTTTTTCTCATTTCTGAAGTTACATAGTGTCACTTTAAATAATAAAAAAGGTCATTAAATGTGGAACGGTAAAATCTCTTCTAAATGTGGAGCATTTTGAGGAAATAGATTTCACAGAGTGGTTGTGAATTGCTAGAATGACTAAAGTGCCAGTTCCATCATACACCATTAAACCACTTATCTCAATAAATGGAGCAAGACCTGTAGACGTGTACACTGTCACGTGGATTAAAACTGCAAAACTGTGTGACTGTTAATTAAGATTCGCCTCAGATAGCAGCTAATGCTGAGCTAGCTTACTTAGAGCACACACTGTATATTATCTTGTGCTCGCCCCCAACAGCCTCACCTACTTTCCATCTCAATTCCCTCTGGGAGAGGCAGTGGCTGCTAAAAATAGCCCGACTTAAAAGATGCAGGTTATTTTATGCCGAGGCGAGCTTCTATTTCTTAACAAAGCCAAGTCAGTATTTTATCTTTTTTTTTTCGATTCCCAGCTGGAGACCCGGAGCACTGGTTTAATTTGAATCTAAGCTGTTCCCTGTGGAACTGATATGTGTTTGATGGTAGACAGTATAAAGAGACACTGAGTAAAAAGACTGAGAGAGAGGGAATGAGGGCTTTTTGGTTGAGAAGGCAGTGGAGCAAGAGGAGAAAGATGAAAGGATAGAGAAATGGAGGAAAAAAAGAGAGAACTCAGTATGGAAGGAACAGTTCCTACTGACCCTAACCAGCTTTAATAGGCACAAAGAAGCAGCCTGTAATTGACAGGAGCAGTTTTCTCAAACAGGAGCCAATCAAACTGATCATGTGTCTGGTTGTGTGAGTCAGACAGCAAGAGACAGAGAGCTGAGGACACAAAGTTGAAAATATTTGTTTTATTCATGTCCCATTAATTTATAAATCGAGATAAACAACAGGGCTGCAGCTAACAGCTAACAGCTATCATCATTGATTTATCAGCTATTTTCTTATTTAATCAATTTGTTGTTTGGTCCATAAAATGTCAGAAAACAACCCAGAGATATTCAGTTTATTGTCACAGAGGACTAAAGAAACCAGAAAATAATCAAACTTAAATAATCAAATTAGATATTTTTCCTTAAAAAATATTCAAACTGATTAAATGATTATCAAACTAGTTGGAAATTAATTTAAGAGTTGACAGCTAATCAATTAATTGACTGACTGTTGCAGCTCTAAGAAACAACAGAGTCAGTTGTAGAAAAAGAAAAACAGGGTTGTGTTGGGAGAAAAGGTAAACAAACAAATAAATAAACAAAGTTTGTGTTCAGCAATTTTCTGACAAGTTCATTAAAGGGGCCAAGTAGTGCAACTCCCCTGAGAAACAGGAACTAGTCTGGACTGTTTGAGCATTACAAGAATAGATTACTTTCTAAACCAGAACTATAGATTAAAGCCCATGAGGAATGGCTCTAAAAATACATTCAGTGCAAACAGAAAGCAAAGAATAAGTTTGAGGAAGAGATTCAAGTTGATTGTATAAATAATTAAGAAAAGGCTGTTGAGGAATTCGTTTTTAGAGATATTTTCTGGCTAAAAGTTGAAGACTGACTCAGCAGCTGTCACAACTGTAACACTGATGTAAACTTTTCACGATGAATGATGCAATGCAGCTTCTATTGCATTCTCGCAGTTTCTATTATTAGCATGGAGACAAAACAAGCAAGCTTTTAGCATATCAACTAAGAGGCCAAGCAGCAACTTGCAACATTTCACAGATTGAGAATTCCTCCGACAGACATCAACAAAACTTATTTTTAGTCATCTCTTTATTGCTCTAAATCTTTATCTGACATCACTGATTATGACTATTTTTCAAAAATGTAGCTGTGCATCTTGAAAAGCATACTTGGCAACCTTGAGAAGTCAAAAATACTTCAGAGACTTCAAAACCAAAGTGGAAGTTTCACTGTCATTGAATTTGTTTCCTGCATTTTGGTGACTTTTAAAAAGTTCCCCACAAGTTTAATATCAAAGGTTTTAGATTTTTTTTAAATTCCCCATCTTCATCAAACTAATTTTGTCTCTTTGCATGTCTGTCTTCCTCATTTTAGCTGCCACTTGATTTCCAGGAACGCATCAGTTCCCACATGGAGAAACATAATCGGGGTAGCGGAGCCTCCATGGCAATGTGCCACTCCAATTACTCTGACGCTGTGCCCACATCCATAATTGCCAAGGTCCTGGAAAAGCCTGAACCTGGAAGCAGTTGCCCTGTCACACGCTCACCGAGCCCGCAGCCGCAGGATGGAGACTTTCTGACAGGAACAGGAAGCACCGATCATCTGAACCGCCGCATTTCGTACAAGACATCTGACCTGTACTGCAGCGATACGGCGCTCTACTGCCCAGAACGATGGCAGGATACAGAACGCAGGCAGAGCGTCGACCTCCACGGCACCAGCCTGCTCCAGCTTCATGCCCAGAACTCCACTGACAGCAACCCAGATGAAGAGGCCTACCACTCTGGAAGTTTCTCTCACCATGAGCCTCCATCCTCCTTCCATCACCATGATGAGTTTGGCACTGGTAGCCTCCCAGCCTCAAGTTCCTACTCTAGTTTCAGCCTCGCGTCAGACGAGAAGGGAGGAGTTAGTGGTGGTTGTGGGCGCACTGCCAGCAGCACCTTATCCTCTTCCCATCAGGGTCTCTATATGGACTGGCGAGATGGTGGCAGT
Source organism: Lutjanus erythropterus (assembly GCF_056507025.1). NCBI lineage: Eukaryota > Metazoa > Chordata > Actinopteri > Lutjaniformes > Lutjanidae > Lutjanus > Lutjanus erythropterus. The sequence continues at coordinate 15,515,134 of NC_139334.1, forward strand.
GGGGACTATGGGCACAAAAGCATGTCCTCTTATGATAAAGACAGCCCGAGTTTCCCCAAGTCCCTCAGCATCCAGCACATGGTGACCCCCAGGAGCCCCCAGAAAGGCAGTTCACCAGCGTACACGAGGACAGCGTCATGCTTCAGTGAGCCATACCATTCCAGCACCCCCCGCCTGGCCTCCTCTCACAGCATGGGATCCACAACGGGGCTGGGCCAGGCTCGTGGAGGGGCTCTGGACAGCCGAGGAGACATCCAGGTCTCTGAAGACGACCTGAGCAGCCGCTGGAGACAGCTCAGCGTGGAAGACATCAACACGTTCTCATCTTCCTACCGTGACATCGCGGGCAGGGTCTCTCCGTACAGTTTCTCTGAACGCCACTTTGCCATGGGCCCCTCTAGTAAGGTCAAGGGGTCTCTCTACAGCAGCTTCCAAGAAGGAGATGACGTCTTCCACAGCCGCGTGCTGGACCAGTGTTTTGCTGTGGGTTCCCCTTCACCCAGCCGCAGTCAGAAACCAATGGAGCATCGTAAGCAGGAGAAAACTTCAGTGTTGTATAGAGCCAAGGATGACAGTCAGGACTCTGAGTGCAGTCTGTTCCTCTCAGGGAGCTCTAAAGAGAAGGAGAGCAGTGGGGGAGCGACAGCGGCAAGCAGCACCAAGAAGGACTACGTAAATCTGAGTGCGGAGAGCTCAGCTGAGTCCTTACACCAAAGCTCCCTCGAAGCCTCAAGTCTTCAACACTACCCCACCCCCAGGCCAAGCGTCCGGCCTCGCCCAAGCTCCAGCTCCGCTCTCAGTGTCGGCCCCGCACTCCCAAAGAAGACCTCTCCAAGATACCAAAAATTTGGCAGCACGGGACTGACGAGGAAGGACAGTTTGACCAAGGCACAGCTATATGGCACACTGCTGAACTGAGCCAAGAGAACGAGAGGTTTTCATTTTATGCATGATGATGATGATGATGATGATTCCTAACTTACTGTACTGTACTGTACTGTATGTCTCAAATGTTCCCTGCAGCAAACTCATACTTGGTGTGATGGGGTATAAAGATGTTGTTGTTTTATGTATCTCTTAGCCAAGGCACGTTTCACGCAGTCTGCAACACTTTTTCTATTGTATGTCATGCAATGGTGTAGCTACCTGAGACCAGCTATTCACTACGTTTTTGTTTCAATTAGTATGACGATAACTAGAGCCGCCGGGGTAAAACTACATTGTCTAAGGGCGTGTTTACACCAATCTTGTTTAGTCTGGTTGAATTGAACCCTGGAGTGTTTACCCCCTTGGTGTGATTTGGTTCAAACTCTATCAAACAACTCTCTATTCACCTCAACGCGGTGGTCAACTGTCTGCTGTCAGGTGACTCTGGACTGGATCATTTCTGGTGTGAACACCATTCAAACCAACTACAGAAGCGTATGTGTCACTTCACTCATTAATAAAACATTTTATCTTCTTGTTTTGGTGATGGGTATACTAGTTGCACATTTGCTTTCAAAATGTGGGCAAGGTATAAACCTGGACTCACAATGAAGCGAGTCTGCACATTTAAATTATTTAACACCCGCTGTCTTATGGCTTGATTCTACCAGCGTCACATTATGGCTGTGCCACAATCACCAGAGCTAATTGCGGCCATTCAACACAGTGCTTGTGATTCCATCAACAGCGCTGCAGCGCATACCAGCAGCAGCTCTCCACTCTGCTCCACTTCAAATATGAACTGAGTCTATTTTTGACGGGTGCCATGTCAAGCTGCACAGAGCAGACCAAGCTGACAGGAAGTTAGACACAGAAAATCATCAGAGAATCTGGCCAATTTTCAAAATGAAAGACCTCATGCAGACTCACAATCATGAAAAGAGACAAAAAACTAAACTACGTAGCCTATTTATTCAGTGGAAAAGCACAAAAAGCAAGGAAAGGGGAGCAAATTGGTTAAATCTGAAAACATAATCAGGCAGGCAAAATGCTCTACTTCCGACATGCTGCTGGTGGGACGGGCAGCTGTGTGGAGAACAGATTAAAACCATGGCGCAGACATGTCGTGCTTAGTGGAATCAACAGGTTACATGATGTTCATATGCATGGTCCTCTAAAGTGCTGATATGCACTCCACATCAACACCAACCTGAACAGAACCTGATAGCACTCCATGATGTACGATATCCAGGTAGAAATTGGGTCATTTGTTGTCTTTTTATGCGCCAACTGTATGAACAATAATTGAACATTTCCACCACATGACTTGTGTTTACAGTTTCTGGACCATATGAGTTTTGCCTTCGTTGATGCAAACAAGACCAGTTGGAAAAATAAAACAATGTAACATCCTCACATTGGTGTGATTCAGGACCTGGCCCTTTTAGGTGTGAACCCGCCCTAAGAAATACAACACAAACCCGGTGTCATGAACGTACTGTGCTATTTGCTCTTTTTTTGGTGTTAAGTACTGTTAGTAAAACCAGCAAAAGACCATTAACTCCTGCTCTAATATATACAGTATAGATAATGGACTAAAGCGTCTGTAATGGGGTGACTTAATTACACATGTTTGCGAGAGGGAATTTTATCCATTATGTATATGTGGACCCCGCTGACTGCAAGCTGTTAAAAAGATTTATTCATTCTCCTCTATTTTCTCCAAATGCATGCTGTATAATGCATATAAATAAGATGGAAAAACACATTTCCAGCTAAACTGTTTCTCATATGGCCCTTCTCTGTAAACACCATTTAATAAAAAGGATGTTATATTAACATTATTAATTGGCTAAATAGGAGATACTAAAAAAAAAAAAAAAAGTGTTTTATTCAAATGCCTTGTATAAAATTTAGATTGTGAGAGTTCCCTCCTGATGCTAGATTTCACTTTTTTTTAATCGGTCAGTAAAATATCCCTGATTTTGTTTGTTGGAATAATAGCTCTAAAAAATATATATAACAGCCTATTAAATAATTACATTACTTTGCCAGGTGAAATGGTAGAAATGATTAAACAGAACTGCAAGATTTTTAGCGTTACTCAGCTGGAAATTTTCTTATTTTTGTATCAAAATGAGGTGATACCAGGACACTTGTGAACTTGCCTTAATCCTGTTCGGAGGACAGAATGGTCTCCTTTACAGCATCTAACAACTGTGTACATACTGTATATCTGCCATATTGTTACTGTACGTATACACACTACTGTTGCTGTTCTTTCTGTCAGACATAACACACACACAACCATTTTCTTGGAAAAGGATTAAGTCTGTTCTTAACACTACTTTTCAGTGGAGATCTCCATTGAAATTTGTTTTATTTTGAAGACAATGAGGCTTAATCCCTCTCTGAAAATCTGGCTCACACACAGCCAAATTTCTACCCTGACACAAACTCTTAAACACTGTTGGCACTAGTTGCACAAACCAAAACAAAAAGAGCTGGATCTTCTAGTTTTCAGGGGAGATTAATTGGGAAATTCTCCAGGCAAGCTGGCAGTTCTGCAATGTATGCACAAAAAGGTTCATAGCAAAGTGCATTGAGAAGGTACTGAAAAAAAACCCTGACTGATTAAAGATGAAAATGTACAGTCAGTGTGTTGTTTTTAAACCAGCATGCTCAAATTAGGCTATTTTAGAGAAAACACTGTGACAATAGACCAAGTGTGTATATATACGTACATAGAAAATGGCAAAGACATGCTGTCCTGTTGGTGAATAAAACAAATTCAAACACGACTCTGACTTATATTAAAGAAAGAGTTGTAGAGAAGTTGTCCTGCTGCCCCACAATCATTCTAACATTTGCTACTCTTGCTAGTCTAAATGAGGACAAAACAACAATGTTCCAACATCTGTGTGCCCTTTGGCCTGATAGATCTTTCTTGAAGGACTTCTTCCTACCTGCATGGCTCTATAGATCTGAGAGGAATGGGGACAGGGATAAGCTACGTAATGGCTCAGCTTTGGCCTCGAGTTAGTCACAAATAGATTTTTCTGGAAGGCCACGCTTCTACCTCTCCCATTCCTGCAGATCTGGGAATTGGCTTAAGGCTGTTTTTAAAGATTTTAAAACTGCATCTCTTATTTTTGACCTTGTAGTGTTCATGATGAAAGTGAAACCACTCCACACAGGCCACAAAAGGTCTCCAATCACATTTTCATTTGGTACAATGAAAAGTATCTCCAGGGTTGAAAAGGTCTGGAATGAAATTTAACCAATGTACAGAGAGACTGAGAAGATATATGGTATTTTTGTTGTGGGCATAATGTATAAAAAGAGATATAGATACTGCATACACGATTGTTATTACACTATGACTATTTTTTATCCAGTTTCAGTTGATGTTATATTTATCGAATATTTTGACCCTGAATGAAGAGGCTGAAGCGGTTCTGTCCTGTCCTACCTCCAGCCCTGTTCCAGGAACAACAGGCCAGCTGTCTAAATGTCAACATGTTTGTCTGTCTGATGCATGGTTATATATTTTTGCTGTATGTTTATTTACTTAATAAAGATGGGTGTTGGGAAATATATCACGGTTGCTTTGCATTGCTTATTTCAAGAACCTCAAAGCATAGAAATGTCACAACGTCCCCAACTGAATGTAAGCACTTTTCTACATTTGCTAGACACTATTCAGCTTTGCCATCAGTATTCATAATCAGTATTTTCCAACCTGGACCTATTTCCCCATGTTTTTGTGTCCAAGTTGCCAGTGGGAACTACACGTTTTGAAACTGGTTCAGTAGTAATCGAGTCTGCTGCAGCTGAAGATGTCAAAGTACGTCCACTAAAAGTGCTTGTTTGTGCTACTGACAGGCTCAGATTGCTTAAGCTTACGACAGCCTCACTGAAATGATTGCTACAGAGATAGACCTTTTTGTTAAAGATTAACAGCCAATTTATCGCTCTCACCAAAGCTACCAGACTCCATTTACAGAAACAGTGATTTTATCCTTTTAGGATATATTTTGTTCAAACTCGACAGGCAAGACTGAATGAAGATGATGATAAAATTATAGTTTCTGTAAAGAGAGTTTGAGCAAGTTTTGGCGGGAACAATAAAACAGCTGTTTCTGGTTTAAAAAAAACATATCTTACTCTGTAAAAAAAGGTATATTTTTGTAGCAATTCTTTCCATGTTATCAGACACTAGACACGATAATAACAATTTGAGCCTGTTAGTGGTAAAACAAGCACTTTTAATGTACATTGACAATTAGCAATGGCCCAGAGAGATTACACTGCAGGCCAGTTTGGTTTTTGCTGGCTGCAGTGCTCTCACTCATTTATCTCATTCTACGTTCCTGGCATGTTTCTTTTGATGTCTTGGCAAAATTTCCTTTTCATTTAGGTGTGTTTTGAGGCTGTCATTCTTGTCTTTTGCCATTACCAAACTCTTTCTTTATTCCTTTTAGTAGTCTATAGGCTTCTGTTGGGTTTTTTAAATCTGGTGACAGGGAGAGGATTCCTCTGCAACTATCAGAATTAGATGTGCTAGCATAAGTCAGCAGACCAAAGAAACATCCTTAAATTGATTTTGGCATTGATTTTCCCCAAAGATTCCCGCTGTCATAAACACTCAATTTAACACTCAAGTCAGTTTGGTCACTTGCCTGTTGAACATCAGAGAGAGTACACCATCTGCAAAGATGTCTTTCCTGAAAGGGGCCTCCAGTTCACACCTGGGTTTTCTGCCATTGCTGGTCTTGAGTTTTTGAGGCCATATTGTTTCACGCTCCAGTCTGTTTTCGATCTTCTGTATCTTACTTGCTAAAACACAGAATGACAACGACAAACAGCAGTAGCTTTCATTGTTCAGCACACGCAAATTATTATTCGGCTCTACAAATCACTTAGTGGTCCTTTAAGGCAATACTGATGTGAATTTAACTATTATTAACTACAGTATAAACAACCGCAGGGACTGGAAACAGTATTGAGCCATTAGAATTTCCCTCAGCGGCGAACAGCAAAGTGTATTTTAAGGACTGCTCTACAAGATACTGAATAAAGATCACAAGCATCTGTGTGCACTTCACCGCTCTCTTGTTGACTGGCAGGATTTTGGAAGAACCTGGCAATGTTTTGACAGATGTCTGCATATTTTTTTAGTTCTCTGGTTGTCTCTCTGTGATGCTCTAAGCTGTCAGTGTGAAAGGAAATGTCATATCAGAGCCAGCGAGAACAAAAAAGGCATAGAGGAAAGTGATGTGTATGCAGAATGTGGAATGAAAAACACCACTGATTAGAAAATGCCCAAAGAGATTTTTTTTCCTTTTCTTTTTGTTTTGACAAAAACTTCAAGAACATGATGATGGTGATGAAGTCCCTAGCTGTTTTTGGAGTGAAAAGCTGACTATAAAAACATTAAAGTCGCATGTGTGCAGCTAGACATTTCCCACCGCCTACCACTTTAGATAAAACTTGTAACAATATTTCACTCTTTGAATTGTAATGAAACTTTCTTTGTAACTTTCCTTGATTTCAAGATGTTCAAACAATGTGAGATGGGTCAAATATGAATAACACGCTTACAGTGAGACTGACACAGTAGTAACAGTTGTTGCTCATATCGATGGGAATTGAGAAGACGTGGGTGGTTTTTAAAACAATATGAAGGCAGTAGATAGTAGATGAGCTGACTTCCAGCATTTATTTGGCAAGTGCGTATCATCTTATGCCAAGAGATTAAGGGAGATAAAGTCTTAAAAAATGGTTCTGCACGAGTTTTCAGTTTAATATAGTCCTCCCTGGGCCAGCCTGCTACTTCTTGTAAGTTTTAAGTCTGTATATTTGCTTGTTGATTCACAGTCTTCAGTGCCAGACCTTGATCTCACCAGCCCAGTCGCATGTGGCCACGGTGGCAGGCAGGACGGGGTGCTGGGACACACACAGGCAGGGCTGGCTGTGGGCGTGCAGGGTGTGCAGAGAACGAGCGTTGTGGTAATCGTAGAAGTGAGCGGAGCCAGTGGAGCTTCCTGAGGCCAGGATAGTTCCGTCCAGAGAGAACTCACACTGTACTGCATATCCCTCCACCTGGAACGAGGATAAACGGGTTAGTCCTGATGCATTAACATTCCACCAAAAATCACGTTAACACCAGCATAGTATGATGTCAGCATAATAACCGTACTGCTATCCAGCTGATTATAGACTTATGTGACGTAAATGTTAGAAAATCATGCTTGTGATACTATATCACAAATCCATATCCTATACTGATAGGGCAATATAACATTACATCATTAAAGCTGCAATAAAGAATATGTTGCCTCATGTCACTCCGCTAAGACCCTCCAACCAAATGATGTGCCTTACATGAACACTCATTCTTCTTGGTTTTGCTCTGATTGGCTATTTATGTGCTAGCCAACCCTGATTGGTTGTTTGATTCAGGGCCATTGAAAAAAAAAAAAAAAAAAAAAAACTAAACACAAACGGGTGGGTGCTCACAGACACAATTTAATATTTAACTGACAAATTAAATCCTGAGCAGTCTATGTAGAAATAAATGCAACATCCTTTCCTGCATTTAAAGATGCAACGGTTTTGCAAGTGGTTCCCCATGTCTGTTGATCGCAGAGATTAAAACAATAGCTTTGGATTTAACACAATACTCACGTGCCCATGTGTAGTGTGCACTGAATATGTGTAAAAAGGGTAATTTCTTGATTTATCTAACTCAGAATGCAGAAGCCTCATATTAGTTTCAGATAGTTTTGGCACAGAACCAGCCCTGTGAAACTCATTTGGAAGGGATATCTTCAGGACCAGTGAGGACAGGCGGTTAGTTTACAAGAATCATTTTGAGTTGGACTAAAAAGATCTGAACCTCTTCTTTGTTTGAAAGTATTTTGATCACACTCATCATCAAAAGATGACTGATGGCCGTTGCCTTAAGGTATTAAAGCAACAGTCATCAGTCATGAATCAGTCACGTATCAGTCAAAGCATATATACAGTATTTATGCTTTATTTATTGATACACTGACGGCTTGCTAACACATACTGTACTCTATTATACATTCAACTTTGAAGCAAACACTTCTAACAAAGAAAACAAGAAAAAAGGTTCAGAAGTGAAATGTATTTGTGTTTTCTGGCATGTTCTGGTCTGCTCTGTTGATTGGAAATTACGTTGTATTTCGCACCTCAAGGCCGCCAACAATGGAAAAAAATAGCTCCTGGAACGCGAGGTACCAGTTTGTTTATGGATTTCTTTTGAATCGACAAACAAAATGCCGCAGTATCAGTTCAGCATGATTTCAGTAATATTTGACAGTCATATTAAGCTCAGTTTGTGTCCCTCAATGGAAATATTGTATTGTACTTGGTGTGTTTGTTTAGGGGGGAGGGGGCTATAGAGGAAATACTGCAGGCTACGGATCCACATGTCAACTACGTGCTGTGTTGGTTACGATGACTGTTTCATCTGTGTGTATAGGTCTATTCTTCTGCCTTTCCACAGTTTTGTGTGAATGTATGATGTTGCTGAAGTTGTTTGTGTGAGTGTACATTCTGTATTGATCAGGCATGCGTACCCCCGACCCACCCTCGAGGCCACAGTAGTTACTGACCTTGTGTCCTTCGTATCGCCGCCTCTTGTTCATTCTATAGGGCTGCTGAGAGGAGAACACTGCCATGTAGTTCCCATTGGTCTGGGCAACAAAGGACTCCTCCAGTGGGTGGAGAGCCAGGCTCGGGCACGTGTACCGCTCCTGGTAGCCAAATGAGTGGAGGGAAAAATGCAGATGGGAAATGAATTCATTATTTGACCTTTTCTTGCTGTTACTAGCCATGAAGTCAGGCTGCATGTCAACTAGACCATTATTTTGAAAAAGTCAAATGTTCAGACACGGAGCAGGTGGACAAAGAAACAAACGCTTCATAATAGAACGCAATCTAGAATTGCAATTAACAATTATTTTCATTACAGAATTATCTGTTGATTATCTTCTTGATTAATCAATTAGATGTTTGGTCCATAAAATGTCAGAATGTGGTGAAAAATGACACTGACCATTTGTCTTAAGCCCAAGATGACATCCTTAAATATCTTGTTTTGTCCACAACCTAAATTTATTGGCTGGTTGGTTGATTATCAAAGTAGTTGACTGCAATATTAATGCTGTCAGACCTAAGTGCCTCTTTTCACACTGTATACCACCACATCTCACTACAGTGCTTCACCTCCTTCCATTAAGGATCTTTTCAGTTTCCTTTCGTGGATCGTCATTGTCCGCCACTGCGGGATCGGTGCTTAGCTATATTTTCTTTTCTTTCTACACGTTACTCTTAAGCCACATTATGAAGAAACGCAGCGTTTCATATGACTGTTACGCTGACAACACACAGCTGTACCTCCAACTGAAAACGGAAATTAAAATTTTTGGCTGCCCTGATACTGTTAAAAAAGGAATTTATGACCTAGGACCATGCTCTGGTTAAGGCAAACTACACATTTTATTTGACCCTGCATTTATATATGTTGTATTTTGTATGTTTTAAAATGTCGCGGCATGCCTTTTTGTTTTTAAAGCTTTGCATGGTTAAGTTCCAGTTTGTCTCTGCAGTCTGTTACAGCCCTACAGTCTGCCTACAACACCTCAATCATCAGATAAGCTACTGCTTCCCACCCATAGTTGTTTGAAGCATAAATTTGACGGTGATTTTTCTATAGTTCGATCTGCCTCACTATTAAATGCTCTAAGTCCATGCTAAATACCCACTTGCTTTTCTCTGGCTTTCTAATGTGTTCTATGTATGCCAATATGGGTCTTAATGTTTCTTTGTTATTTTGTTTTCTTTTTTTAACTGTGTAAAGCACTTTACTCAACTGCAAGTTGTTTTTAACCTGTGCTATATAAATAAACTGACTTGACTTAATTGTTGCAGCACAACACAATCAATCTACTATGGTCATATTAGATTGTATATTACAGCATTGTACACTGTTCCTGTTACTGAGTCCATCCTTTCTTACATATTAAGAGTAGTATGAAGAATTTACAAGACTCCTGAGACTCCAACATACAGAAACACTGATTCAGGGATGAGAATTTATTCAATACAAAAAGCAACAACCTTATTAAAATCACATTTTTAAAATAGGTGGCACAGTCAAGCGCACCTTTCCTCCACCACCATGTAACTGTCAAAACATGCCAGTTCTACGTACCTCATTACCAACCTGCTGCACATCAGGAGGTTCACACGTTTCCAGGAATATTACTTTAAATGGTAAATGTGACTCACTTACTAAAATTCAAACTGCTTTTATGCCTTTTAGCTGATAATTTTAACATCATCTGCCATTCAGAGCTATATTTATTCAGGGGCTATTTTTTCCTCATTTGCACACAGATTTTCTTACGTGGTAGATCTGGTTGGAGACCTTGGCTGCGGTCTGGTAGTCCCAGGCGATGAGGGTGCGGTCCGCAGAGTCTCTGCTCACGCAGTCAGAGCTTGTTATGAAGTCCACACCACCTCTCAGAAACAGGATGTCCAAGGTCTGCTGGATCCCTGCTTTGTACACCTTCACCACCTGCATGCACGCACACACACATACACAGCAGAGAAATGCTCTTCAGTCACAGTAGTGGGAAATTTTCAAATAGTTATTTAAACCACATTTAGTACATTTAGTTTAATTAGAGTTACTGTAAAAGCCATCCATTTTACAGCAATTTTACAACACAACACTTTTCTTGTTTGAGAACATATTGTTCAGCTCAGCAGAGCAATTAACAGGAAGGAGGGGAACATCTGGACCTCTGCCCTTAAGGCAAGATGACAAGACAATGACTAGTTTGTCAGTAGTCCTTGTCTATAAAGACATATTGTCAGTCACACAGTGTGTCCAATACTGTAACACTAATGTATTAAGGTAAGGCAGTATCCTACAATGACATATTATACATTTACTGACATTTAATAAAATAAAAAAACACATGGTGGTGCAGTGGTTAGCACTGTTGCCTCACAGCAAGAAGGTCCTGAGTTCAAATCCCCCAGCTGACTGTGGGGGCTGAGGAGTTTGTGCGGCAAGACCTTTCTGTGTGGAGTTTGCATGTTCTCCTTGTGTCTGCATGGGTTCTCTCCAGGTACTCCAGCTTCCTCCCACACTCCAAAGACATGAAGGTTAATTGTGACTCTACATTGCCCATATGTGTGAATGTGAGCGTGAACTAGCAACACGTCCGAGGTGTACCCCGCCTCTCGCCCACTGTCAGCCAGGATAGGCTGCAGCCCCCCCCAAACAAGGATAAGCGATTAAGGACAATTGATGAGTAAATGAGGCTGTTTAGGGCAGTGAAAAGGTTTCAGATTAATTAATTTATTTATCATGATATAAACATTTAATTAATTTATTTTTTACAAATGACTTCATTATCAGCTGCATTTATATTTATGATTAGACTTTTAGCAATAATTACTTATTTACATGGAAATGGACATGGAAAATTACATGAAAAATCTGTCTTATTATGAGACCAAAACAGAATTAATTCGGGTAAGATTATTCCAGAACTTAATCTATAGCGACAAAATACCCCTTAGAGAACCCAGCACTAACAGTTTGTCATTAGTATCTGAGTGAAACTCAGTTGCAACACTTAGTCAATTAATCAATTAGTCAGTTGACATAACATCAATTTGCAACTATTTTCATTGTTTCAGTTAACTGTTATCCCCTCCAGGTGTGTGCATGTGTGAGTGTTAAATCTGTCTGTCTTTTACACAGTTCGATTTTTATACCTGTTATATTTTTGTATATATGTATATATGTATATATATATATATATATATATATATATATATATATATATATATATATATATATATATATATATATATATATATATATATATATTCCTCCTTTACTTTAAACTCTTGTTCTTATCAGTGAGTTTTAACATAACACGGTGGAGAAATCTCATGCTGCATGTATGACCTGCATGTTCAACCTCATGAGTCCGTTGGGAAACTTGAGGCTTGAGGACTTGAGCCTTAATGGGTTAATGTTGTGCCTGTGGGTCTCTCGGCCCTTTTATCTAGTGGGGTAATTTCACCCCGGAGCAAGAAACAAACAGCCCAGGGCTCAGACTGACAGGCAGCTGGGACGCTACAGCATTAACTACCTATTTGCTGAGGACTGGTCTACACTCACTCTTCAACTCACATTGGCACCTACTGTCAGAGGCAATCCCCACTGTATTAAATCTGAGACCCTGCAGGGAAATGAGTCAGTTCACTGCGGGGGGAAAAAAAATTCCATGTGAGCACTCATATTCTGAGGAAGTGAATAGGATTATCATATAAAACAGTCCATTAAGCTTAATAGCAATATTAGGTTGCAGCTTCACAGGAATGATTTATGTGCCTTGAATGAAATTAAAATTTGCTTTGAACAATTAGTGAGATAATCTTTAGTGTTACTTCTGTGCATGCTGCAATATTATCCTTTCAGTGAAATATAGAATGGGTCACTGCGTTGACTAGTACCTTGTTTGTAGCAGTATGGGTGTGTGTAGGAGGGAGAAGTGTATAAGGAGCATGTGCCTTAGATTTATTAAAAAAGGTCAAACACTAGTTGGTGAACTGGAGTCAATAAAAATGATAAATCTACTTTAAGGAGGTTAATAAGTTTGACCTTGCAGCTGCGAGAGTCCCAGGCCTTGACGACTGAACTGTAACCTCCGCACAGGAACACCTCTGGATTCCTGGGATGCAGGACCACACACATCACCTTGAACTGGTTGTCCAATTTCACCACCTGCTGCCCTGCAGAGAGAAGAAATAAGAGGGAGTACCAGATAAAAGAACAAGTTTAACGCTTTCTCCTGAAATCATAAATCTTAACATCTTCGGTCAAGAGTGAACTCTTGGAATACAAGCAACTATGGAAATTAGATATGTTTAATATATTTTGTGCTAAAAGCTGAGATTCTTAAATTATATTTAGCAATTTGCAACATTTTATTCTCATATACTAAATGTAATTACTTTCAATACTTACAGAGCATAAAATATACTTATTTTTCTCATCAAACTCTAATCAAATAACTTCCAACAACAAGGTGGAAACTCACTTTACAGTGATGATGTCTGGTACTTAAACGCTGTCTGTTTCCCAGATGACGGGTTTTTAATGTTAAAATGTCAACCATATTATCATCCTTTCTTGTTTCTACTGCTTACATTCAACCTGGAATAAATTTACAAAATGCATGACAAAATTACTACCTGGGTGTATATATGTATGTACATGTATGTATTTTATCATATTACATTCTATTAATTATCTGTATGCATGTTCTGTGTGTGTGTGTGTGTGTGTGTGTGTGTGTGTGTGTGTGGCATGAAGAGGCAGATGACAAATAAATGACCTTGATATTCGAATTTGTGAGTGCAGGCAGTGAGTATGTTGCCTACTCAGCTCTAAGAAACTCGTTTCCAGCTCAACTCTGACCCCTGGCTGGTTTCTGTCCTCTCTGGGCTTCAACATTTCCCTGAGTCGCCAAGGCTGGCAAAGCAATCACCTTACCGCAGTTTATTCTCTGCCCAGAGAGTATCCCTCCTTCTGCTGCACACATCTGTCTGAACAAACCAATGCACTATGCGTTAATGAGTTTGTAAGTGTTGTTAAGCTTATTTGATGTATGGGTTCAAAATACAGCGATCTAGCAGAAAGTGTATTTCACTTACAATATACTTCAAAATAATAAAAAGGTTCATACTATTAAACCGATGCATTAAGACAAACTGTACTGTTTGATTAGATATTTTTTCTTTCTCAGTTGCCAAGACTACACTAAACACAACATAAATTTCAACTACATTTCCTCTGAGATGTAAATTCACTGCACTGCAAGGATCCAATCCTCCTTGTGAGGCGGCCATTAGATTCCTGTGCAGTAAAGATTGTGTGTAATTAAATTGTGCCGTCGCCTTTGCTTATAAACAGTGATTCGAAAACAAGCTCAGTGATAAAAGATCCAGTAAATCTTGCTGTTAAGTTGCTGCCAAAGATAGTGTTCCCAACTCGGTGCACTTTCTGAAAATCATGAAGGGATGATCTTAAAGTAGCAGGATGAGAAGCCTCAAGCTGTGATCATCTCAGGTCAGACGCAGGGTGTAAGCTTGTTTACAGGCTACATCCATCAGTTTTTGATCGCATGTCTTTCTGTCACTAAAAAAAAAAAATTCACGTAATGTCACAGAGGACCACGAAGAGCTTCTTGTGATGAAAGGAAACTTCTATTTTTATCACTGGATGCGCCTGAACAGTCCAACAACCGAACTGTCTGTCTCCAACTCATTTTAATGATGGTGGCTGACTGGACAGGCCTCTGTTGAGAACATCCCTGATCACGATGGTTCCACTCAAAACTGCTGGTGGGCTCGTTCACTAGATAGCTCTGAGTTTCCAAGGATCTTGGACAGAACCGCTTCAAGAACCAAAGCTTATTTGGTGGGAGGGTACCCTCAAGAGTTCAATCTAGAACCCAACAAAAAGGATTATATCTAGAGCCATCTGTGAAAGGTTTCACCCAGAACCCCCTATGATGTTTCTACAGAGAACCCTTCTAGGATGTAACCATTCTACGCAAAAACACTCTCTGGGGGTTCTATCCAGAACCTTTCCTATCTTTTAAGGGTGCTAACAAGAACCCACTCAGGGGATTCTTTTGCAAACCCTTTTATATTCCAGGGGTTTTATTACAACTCAAGAACCCTTTTATATTCGATTGGGTTTTATCAAGAACCCACCCTGAGGGTTCTACTGAGAACCCTTTTATATTATGGTACAAAGAACCCTTGATGAAAGAGTTCTTCAAGAATTTCAATGATCCCTCCAAAAAGGATTATTTAGTACTTAATGGAACCATTACAAAGAACCTGTTACAAACCCTTTCTTGAAAAAAGTTTTTTTCCAAAGCAAATGGTTCTGGGTAGAACGTTCAGGAAGAGCCCTTTTCAAACCCTTATTTCTAAGAGCATGCTTGATTTAAATATCACTCAAGATGATCCAAGCTAACAAAGACATGGTAGATGTAGAGAGAAACCAGAATATAAAACGCTGTTTTGGCTAGAGGCAGCTTTATCTAAATCAATTAAAAAATGTCATACTTAAAAACAAAAACAAAAACACTGAGGGGCTTAAATATAATTAAGCCTGACAGGGTGCAACCAAAAATTAGTTTCTTGGGAAAACGATGAAGAAGGCTATGTGAGGAACCGAGCCAGACTATGAGCCAGCAGCTCTGTCAAAGGCTATGCAAAGTAGAACACCTCAGGGTTCAGCGGCTCCTCATTAATTCATCGAACAAACAACAAAGACCCCATCCAAAACAGTCCTAGGCAGTTAGCCCACAACAAAAATGCACTTCATTACACACTTGTTCCAGGACATTCCTACCCAGTCTTTTTTTAGGAGGGTGAGTGAGTCATGGCTAATAAACTGCAGAAGAAATGGACTTTCTTCCACTTAATGGTGGACTAGCGTGCTCCCAAATTTCAATTGCATTGATCCAAAGTTTTAACAGGCAATTTCATCGGGCTCATGCTTTCCACTTAATTGGCTTACCCATGGCGATACGGAGAAGATCTGTCATCGAGATTTAAAACTCATGTTTGGCAAGACAATGAGAAATCAACATTCTCCTCATAATAAATAGGGCCTCGTCATGTTTTAATTAAGCAAGATTAATTAGCCTGCTTGAGAGGGGAGATAAGGGAAGGCTGCAATGATCTGTCCCTCCCTCACGATAGTTTACTTTGTAGTCCTGAAAGAAAGAACTGTGATCGTGCTGTGGAGCTGACACACACAGTGGATGACTGCAGTGCCGAGGAGGACATTAGGGATGATAGGGATGGTGGGGGTGAGCCCCTTAGAGCAGAGGGAAGATGGGATGAAATGGATATTCTGCCTCATTATCGGAGCCACCAAAGCAGGGTGCGACATTACAGAGGTGTGACAAAGCACATTACTTAGTTGTAACAAACCATATCCACAAAATATTTTTGGAAAAGAATCTTAAATTAACTGAATGATAATTTATTAAATTCATCTTCATTAGAATTTAATGTGCTTCCTTCTGACACTGTACAGTGAGTTTTAAGATTTAGTTTTAAAGATTTTCGACGTGAGAGACACAAGTAGCAAAAACTATTGAAATTTAGCTTTACAGAAACAGCCACCAGTTATCACATGAGTAAAAGTCCAAAATTGGGTCTTAGGTGTAGAGCTGCTGCAATTATTGTTGAAATGTAAATCATTGATTGGTCCATCAAAGGAAAATTTGTTGCCAAAAATTTGATAAATGACAATTTTAGTCTCTTATCAAGCAAAACTGTTGAACATTTGCTTGTTCCAGCTTCTTAAATGTAAGGATGTTTCCTGCCCTTTTTGACAAAAAATGTTTCTTTTAATCGTAATCGTAGGTTGCAGACCCCTGGGTTAATGCAATGATGGAAATAGCATCTTCAAATGTACTATAAATGTATGCTTGGTAGAATAATCAGGAGGAGTATCTCCCTGGGACTGATCCTGGGCTTCAATTAAATGGAAGACAGGTCTGAATGAACATGAATTTGCTCTGTGGTCATGTGAGCCTGTATGAAGATAAATGCATGACATGTTTTCTCTATCTTGTTGTTTTTTCCTCCTGGATTTTTGTACTGGACTTCCTTTATAGTATAAAAAATGTGCCTTGTGTTACTGTATGTCAGAAATAATAATATATATATATATGGCATGCAGCAAGCCATTCAGAAACTAATAAAAACTAAAAATCCAAGAAATAGAAAGCTCATTCTGATTCTTTCAATTAGATATTGAAATTGTGACACTCCTAGCCTTGGCAGTGTTACTTTTCAACTTATCAAGTACAGTTGTTAAGGTCAGTGTGGGGGATGTTTGATAGACCTGGCAACTTGAAACTTAATAATGAAACCAACCCTCTAAGCATTCAATTTGTTCAAAGTAAGGGGAAGGTCTAAAGATCTAACGTTAAAGATCAAAGCAAGAACTCTAACGTTACATCATTACACATATCCTTTCTTGTGAAATGTCCAAGTTTATTAACCGGTGTAAAAATTTCTTCACTGTGGCATCCCTAGTTGAAAGCATTAGAAACACAAAGAAAGGGGACCTTATGTTCAAATTTTTTTAGTCAGGCTGCTTGCAAGGTCAAGAATGACCCTTCAAAGCTCAACTGAAATCAAAGGAAAAAAACAGTGTGGCAGCATCAAGCCTTCAGTATATGAAATTATTACATATTGCCATGGCATGCACGTGCAGACATGACTAACCTCCTACACAAAGTGAAGTCTATATTTAGGGTGTGTTTATGTATTGCAATAGCATATATAGTTAAAGCTTGAATCTGTTTCAATTATCTTGTATAGCCTTGATATGCATAAAAGGAGAGTATGAAGTCTGCATACTTGGATTTTTGTCACTTTATCACTCTTGTTTCCCATCAAGGGCTGCTGATGACTTAAGTGTTGCAAACTACACTTAGTATCCTGCAGATATTCATTTGGGTATGAAGCATCATTCCTAAATGGGACAAGGAGGTGGGACCCTCAAAAAGTAAAAATAGATTTAAGTATTAAGCAGCTCCAAAAGACCAAATGCGCCGACTTCTGTAAACATCCCACCTCTTCTTGGATGCTTTTTTAATCCTATCATCACAGTAGCATATACTGTATATGATATAAATCTACTCATGTCTTTTACTGTTCTCAGTGAATCTTACTTCATATGTACTACAGTAGGTTGTAAAGGTAATGGCCACCACAAAATAATCAGAACTTTAATTTCTTTTTAAGATAATCATCAGTTGTTTTTTTCTATCAAATAACAGGTAAAACCTGTGTTAACCAGCAGGTTACCACTGTAGAGTGAAGCATTCTAAGTAGGTCAATATGCATATATTTTTGCTGGCAGCATTGTGGAGCAAAAGGCTTCTGTGTGTGCTGCTACATGCATTGTCTCCTGGTGTGCAGTTACCTCCCTGAACATGTCAATGACGTACTAACAAGGTGATATGAAAAATATCTAAGGAAAAACACAAAAACATGCTGCTAGCATCATCTTAAATGGATCAGTTGGTACAAAATTCAAACTCTTGGATCATTCTCATAAATGCCAAACTAGGTTAAGATTTGGTTTGGAGACAAATTTCCCAAAAGAGAAAATATGTTTTCCTGGTAAATAATTAAAATGTTACATAGAAGATAACTAAGTATAGGTCTATAATTTTTTAGTTCCTTAAAGTTAAAATGACTTTATCTTGGAGCAACTGGGCTGTTATTAAATATGCAAAGACCTTTTTCCCCAAAAAAATGTAACAACAGTAAAAGTTCATCCCACTTCAGGATATTGAGGTAGAAACCTTGGTTGCACAGACAAAAAGCTAGTAAAAATGCTTACATTTTTTTGGACAAGTGCATGTGAATTTGCTGGGAAGAAGAATGAATACTTCCCATATGATTTGTATGATTGGCTCAGATATGTACTGATGCAGTACGTTTTAAAACAAACAATTTTCTGTGGGATGACCCAAAGACTCAACCCCCTGATGTGACTCATTATTTTGCTTTTACACTACTGGCACAGCCTCAAATTGCCTGTAGGTGTGACTGTGAGTGTGAATGGTTGTCTGTGTCTATCTGTCAGCCAAGTGATTGACTGGGTGTAGCTGGCCTCTTGCACAATGTCAGCTGGGATCAGCTCCAGGCCCCTGCCAGACTCTGAGGGATAAGCAGGTATGAATGGATGGATGGACTTTGGACAGAAGGATTCGTCCTGGAGGACTGAGGTTCTACTAACTCTTTGCTCCTGAAGAACGCTTTTTTGAAGAAAAGGTTTGTCAAAGGTTCCACAAGTCAAAAAACCCTTTATGGTTCTAGTTAATGTCTTTATTTCTAAGAATGTGTGTAGCTTGCTGCTCATTCTTTAAAAAATAATGCACTGCAATATCACACAACTTAACTATTGTTGGAGCCTTTAGCTACATTCATTAGATATGATTCTGCAAAGCCAGAGCGAGGTGGAAAGGCCATGCACAAACCCACTCCAGTAGTAGCACAGTCTTTGTGTATTACTGGTTTTTGGAAAGCAAGGACAATCTCGTTTCTGCCAGCGCCTGAAGGGATTTGGGCGGAGAACTCAAGTTCTGCATACACACACACGAACTGACACATCAACCTGTAGCAGCCCGTGGGTATATGGGCATATTTTCCTCCACCAATCAGCTTTTCCAAGGACAGCCGTGAAAGCGCTGGACAACAGCTGCCACTTCACACTAATGCCCTCCAGATGAAATTCATTTATTCCACTCACCAACTCCTGCTCTCTCAGTTTCTCTTTCTCTGAATTTATTCTGCTTCTTTTCATTTCTTTCTCTTGCATTCTACCTCTTCTCCACCTTTCTCTTTCTGTGTTATGCCTCTTAACCTGCTCTCCCTCCCTATATCCTCCTCTCCTGCTCTACTATTGCTATTCAGCTGTGACAGCCTGTCTGCGGCCCACTGGGAGTGGATATAAGATTGTACAAATTAAATTGGACACAGGAACAACGGCAAAGATGGCTAAGGAAAATGGGCCCACACACCATTCTGAATGTGCAGGCTCCTCTATAATTCCATTTCTCTGTAAACATAGCAATTGGTGCAGCATTTGGTTAGGTTATGCTGTGGTGAAATAGGGGGTCAGGTGTCCTACGAGACTCTCACTGATCATTAAAAAGGGGCCTGCACACATCTCCAAAGAGAGCTCAATTGGACAGAATAGGCCCAGCTGCCTGCCTTGTTAAAGTTAAGAGGCTCTGCATTACTGTGAAGAGCATAAAGATCACATTCATCCTGATTACAGTCTGACGTGGCAAACACTCAGCTCCCTCAGTATCCCATCACTCTGGGTAGATCTAGTGTTAAAGGGATAGTTTGGATTATTTGATGAGGGGCTGTATGAGGTACTTACTGATAGTCAGTGTATCAGCTACAGTAGATGCCAGTTGGTTTGCCCCACATTTAAGAGAAGCTAAGAGGAGTACCAGCACAAAAGCTAAGCAATGAACTGCTGTGGACACATCAGCATGTGTCTTGGCATTGTCTTGCTGAAATATGCTGGGATGTTGTCTGGATGGCAGCATATGTTTCTTCAAAACCTGTATGTACCTTTCAGCATTAATGGGGCCTTCACAGATGTGGCAGTTATCCATGCCATGGGCACTAACATGCCTCCATACTATCTTGAGCCCATGTAGTTTTTTTTTTTTTAATGCTGTGCCATCTGAGGGTTCCAAGGTCACAGGCATTCAATGCTGGTTTTTAGCCTAGCCTCCTACATGCAGAGATTTGTCTGGATTCTCTGAATCTTTTAATGATATTATGTACCGCAGATGGTGAAATCCCTGAATCCCTAGCAGTTTTTTGTGTTGAGAAACATTCTTAAACTGTTGGACTATTTGCAAACATAGTTTTCTAGTTTTCACCCCATTCATGAGGTCATACCTAATCATCATACTACCTTTTCAGAGTTTTTTTAATCAAGGTCCAGACATTAAATTCAGAATGAGTGCACAGTTACAAAAAAACAAAACAAAATGTGTCAGTTTAAACATTGTTTTTGTACCGTATTCAATTGAATACATGTCAGAGAGCATTATGTTTTATTTATGCTCTACACAGCATCCCAACTTTTTTGGTATTCGGTAGGGGTGCAACGGATCGCAGCTGACCCATGTCCCGTACGGATCACCCTCTACGGTTCGGCACGCATGTGATCCGCGGACCACATGTGAGCATCATAGTTTTACTGTCACTGTTACTTTTGTATAAGTTATAATACCCGAAATCTCAAAGCAGAGTTGCAGTGCAAGTTTGAAGTTTTTAATATTATTACCATTATCATTATTACATTACATAACTATGGCGATAATTACAGACAGAGAAAGATGAAAGACAAGTGCATTTTTAAAATAATTTAACTCTAATCCCTCCACTTTTTTTTTTTTTTTTTTGCTGATCCGAAAAATTATCCGATCCGTGACTCAAAACCGTGATACGATCTGAACCGTGAATTTTTTTTGATCCGTTGCACCCCTAGTATTCGGGTTGTATTTCACTGGTTTACCTTAAAGTCAGGCAGCCTTTTGTGATGGGAAATCACAGTTATATGAGCCAAATATCGCTTCTACAGCAGACCAGCAACTCTCGAGCTCTGAGAGGTAAAACAGCTGATTTTGCCTCTGGAGTTTGGTGGGTTGGGGAACAGTGATATTTGGCTTATATAACAGCAGTTTTCCATCGCATAAGGCTGTCTTATGGCAAAGTAAATGGGTAAAAATATTATGTACCATACACTTGACTAACTTTTTGTTGCTGACCCTGTCCACAGCAGTGCTTTGCTTAGCTGGTACTAGGGGCTATTATTTTGACAGATATTGGAACTCCAATGTGATTTGCACTATTAGAGGGAATAATCATGTTTATGTTATTATTCTCCTTTTGAAAAACATTGTAAAATGATTAAAAAGTGATGTATAGGACATCTCTGCAGTACAACAGTATTTAATGATTTGAAAATTGCAGTAGACCATATTGTTATTTCTATAAAATTTCAATGAATTGTTCAGCCCTACATCATATGACCCCACATCAAATAATCCATACCATCTCTCTAACACATACTGCATGAATGTTAGGAGCTTCATTAGTATTTCAGATATCACTGTCATGATTATGCCAGCCCCGTTATGAGTCATATGTGGCAGAAATGTAAATATCTTACCAAGTTGCTAACGATGAGGTGAATTATGTATGCAGCTCGGCCTCTGTGTTCTTTTCACTGCTTGAATACTGTATGATTAGTTTTAAAGTGTCAGAGCAGAGGTCTTAGCTGTAATGCAATCAGTCGCACTACAATTGTGCAGAAACTGGGCTGGAATTCCCAACTCCCATATTAATATGCAACTAAATTACATTTTCTTCATCTCTTGCTGCAATATGAATGCATGCTTATTGCTCTGTAGTGTCAGCACACACCTGTACACCCACATCCTCAGAAACAATACACATTATTCCATTTTCGTACAACTAAATAATAATATCAGTAAGAAAATAAAAGGAATAATAAATTATCATCAAAAATAGAAAGAGTGTTGCAGGATTGATGTTCAAGGGCTCTTGGGATGTCTGACATTACTTCAAAGCTGTTAGTTTGAACCCGCGAGGACATCCTACAGTGCTGAGCAGTGCTGCCGGTGGCTACTAAAGTATTAGACCAAAATAAACATTTGTTTGTTTATGGTTGTGGTTTATGACGTTCCAGTGTAAGGTCATGGTGGCTGCTCCTGTGGTGATGTATCCATTATTGATCCCCTTCCCGGAGCTGCCTGTGTGTTTAATGGGCTGGCCAAGCTATTATCCGTAGGCTTTATTGGCAGTATTGACAGACATGCTGAGAGGGGAAGTGCAAACGGCAGCAAGTCATCAGAGCAATGTGTTGACCCAAGAGATGTAGTTGCCACAGGGGCTTCAAAACAATGTCTATTGTATGTTGGCTTATTCAGTTGAGCCTCTTTGAGCTCTTTCCCTATATATATCTATATATACATATACATACAGGAATTGATAATCTTCAATCTGTTCAATTCAAGCACAAATCTAAGTTTTTTTCTATGAATACCCAACATTTTTATTTAAGCGTTGCAGAAAGTCATGAAATGTCTCAGATGAAAGAAATTAGTTAGCCAAAGATTAAGCAGTCTCCCTGTTGTACATTGGCTGGATGAGTTGTTCTCATCTTTTCTATCATGCTTGTTAAATGTACATTCAGCTGGAAAGCAAAGGATTTCTGGAGCAAACCAAATTATTGGCGAGCTGTAAATGTCACCTTGAAAGTGGTGTATGATCACACATAAGAGACAGCAAACACAATGAGCCAGCAGGCTGTATTCTTCAGAAGCGTGTGCTGTACAAATACATCTGTGTGTGACGTGTGTGATGTGATGTGTATGTGTGTGCGAGAGATATCAGGACTGTACCAAATTCCTTAAACAAAATCCACAATATGAATAAAGTGATTCATTGTATCAAATGAATTAGCATTTTTTATTAGACTTGTCAGGTTCATCAACCTGGTAATACAGATGCGTGCCTCCCTTTGTGCGCAGGAGAGCAATTTTAGACTGCAGTGAAAATATTGTTTTTAAAGGCTTAACACTAATAAATGAAACACATTGTTTTTTTTCACATGCTTGGATATGATTACATCTATCTTGCTTTTTTAAATTTTGATTTCTGGACTTGACAACAAGGGTCATTGGAAATCACACAAGTTAGAAACTACCATATGCGAGCTTCAAACTACTCGATCCAGCCCTAAGAGATTACAGAGAGAAAGTGAAAGAAAGAGAAAGTGTTGTCCCATGACGATCTTCATTGAAGCGGATGTGTGACCTCCATAGAATCTCATTTAGAGGATCGACCTCCTCCCTAAATGAGACTATAGTGTCACTGCAGATTTTCAGGTCTTTACAGCGAAAAAATGTCACTGCAATTGATTATGTCACAGTTTAAAAGTGTCTGGACCTAAGTGGATTTTAGGATACTACAAACCTAAAGGGAGTAAGAGTATCAGTTAAAGTGTACGCTATGTTTAGAATATTTTCAACACTTTACTTTGCAAAGTGACGTGTTGAAAACATTCTAAAAATAGTGTTAAATTAAATGGACATTAAAAAGCAGCATTTCTTTGCTGAACTTGGAGGAGTGTTTAGAATGGGATAGCTGGCCAGTTATGATTTATTTGCTAGAGAAATGCGAATTTCGAAGGTTGGCCCTGAAATGGGTCACGACTACAGAGAGTTAAGGAGAGATTTAAAGTCACTCCCCATATAAATTATCATGCCGACTTTAAATTTCAATGTAAAAAAAAAAAAAAAAGTAGTAAAGTAAAACTTCCATAAAGTTTTGTTTTCCCATGACACTAGCAATAGGCTTGACAAAAAAAAGTTTGTTAAAAAGCATCTCAGACCAAACTCTTATCAAGTAAATGTGATGCAGTATTCCTTAATATGGTTATTCTAGTTTACTGCACCTTTGTGTGGTTTGTTATGTGACATACATGTGTGTCTGACATACAGAAAGAAATGTTGCTGCTGCTCACCTGTCTCTACGTCTGTGATCACAGCCGAGTTGTCAAATGAGCCAGTGAGAAGGTGTCGCCCACAGGGGGTCCAACTGGCATCACGCACGGCTCCCGAATGGCAGGTGTAAACCCTCAGGCATCGCCCGCTCTCTGCTCCATCCCACACCTGCCAGACATGGGCACATTGCATCAAGCCAAAGTCGCAAATACACCAAGACTGCAGCGACAAAGTCATTTTACTGACTGTGCACAGTTCTGGAATTAAGCTTTTATATATGGACTGTATAAAATACACCATATGTGTTAAAACAGCGTTTCTCAAACCACACCGTGTACCACCTCAGAAACATTAGGCTCCCTAAGTACCACCATTAAATTATAGGATAAAATATAGTGATGGAGGCTTACCCTTTTCTGCTATGGACAGTTCATGCAGGAGGCAGGTTTATCCCTAATAACAAGATAACCTATTGTTGACTTTTGTCAGCCACACTGCAAGAGAACTGGCACTTAAACTCTTCCACACAGTTCTCATACAATGCAAAGGGCAGCCCTTTACACACATGTACATTCACTTTCAGTCTCCTCATTTTATTTCTAGCTTGCCATTACACAGTTTAGCTCATAACTAATCATGGATGGTGCCACATGCATGAACCTAAACATGTAGCAGGTTGTTATAATACGTTACAAAAATATTACAGGAAAGCAATCTCAAGTTTTTTCATTTGAAATTTTGTCACATTCTGATTATGTTTTAAGTGTATTTATTTGACTCTTTTTTTTTTTGAGTACCACCACTGCTGAGAATCTATTTGCTATAAAATAGTGGTTTTCCGACTGAGGTCCAGGAACCAACACAGGTCCTTAAGTGGGTTGTAGGAGGAATAGAATATTTTAGTTTTATCTAGAGCTGAGCAGTTAATCCAAATTCTATCAAAAAGGCAACATGGCTTAATGCAAATTTCTAATCTCAGGAGATGAAAAGTTTGCCAAAAAGGAAAAAAAAAACAGAGAGAGACAAAGAGACAGAGACAGAGAGAGAGACAAACAAAAAAACAATTAAATTAAATATTGTTTTAATGCAAAGATGTCTTGGCCTACAAATCATATCATTGCAACTGCAATATCAGTCAAACTAATGACAAATAGATTTTTTTAAATCTCATACAAGCCCACATTTTTCATTTTTTTTAGAAGTTTGAACAATGAGTGAAGTATGAAGACTATATTATCTTCAAACCTAGTAATAGGGCTGCAGCTAACAATTATTTTCATTGTCGAGTAATCTGTCGAATATCTTCTCTATTACTCGATTTGTTATTTGGTCCATAAAATTACAGAAAATGGTGAAAAATGTCAATCATTGTTTCCCATAGCCCAAGGTGATGTCCTCATGTCTTTTTTTTGCCTACAGCCCAAAGATATTCAGCTAACTATCACAGAGGAGTTAAGAAATCAGAAAATACTCACATTTAATAAGCTGAAATCAGCTCGTCAAATTGTCAAATTGAGAAAAAGTTATAGGCAGTAATTTGTGCTCAGTCTTTGTATGTTGCTTTGACTCATCACATCACTGACATGCAAAAGAAATGAAAGAAAAAACGTAGTGTAGGTGTCCTAACAGGTTAAAAGTTGATGCTGACCCCTGCAGCCTTTACACCTCAAACAAACACCAGATGAAATGAACATGACAGAGAGAAGCGGTGAAAAAGAGGCAACATCAGACGGCACTGACACAGTGCACTTCAAACAAACAAGAGGAAAGGACCTGCATGCTCTGTACAAGATTTCAAGGCCGTTTACTGAGAATCAAACTGTCCAGGCCTGCTCTGGTGGCCACTGCTGTCTCCCACTGAAAAGAGGAAACAAAGTTTTTCTGCCATGCATTTGCAAATGATGAATGTAATGTGTCTTCTGGACTTGAAAATCTTTCCTGTGTGAATGAGAATTGTGACTGTGAATGTCTGTCTCTTTTTCAAAGCTGACAAAGATATCATCTAAGCCTTCCTCGTCCAAATTCAATTGTTATGAAACAAAATGAAATTAGAAAGTGCCGCTGGATAGATTGGCATAATACGTATACAAATCAGGTTTGTTTGCCAGATTTAAAAGCAAAAACAACCTTTATAATTAATTAATCAAACTAATTACCTTTGAGTGTGCCTGTATATCAATTCCTCAGGGGGTCTAATGGCTTTAATGGTTTCATATTGTCAGAGGTTTCGCTGATTACAGACAGTGCAGGGGAGAAAAAGCACCTAGCTGCGTGCTGATAGTTGTGACTGCCATGGCTACACTCTCTGAATGCTTGCTGGTTTGAAATGTGATGTCAAGGTGCGAATACTGAGACCTAAAAAACCCAACAGTGATTTATGAATGAGTTGTTGATCTGCCAGATTGTTCTATTGTTGATTTTGGCTTTGTTTGTGTTTTTGCACTGTGCTTCAAGATCACTTGGCACACAAGCTGGTCAATATTGTGACATGCTTTTCATCACATGTCCTGTTGATGAAGAGTGTGATTTTCTCCCAGACGTGTCAAAAAGAAAAAACTGAATCTCCCCAGAAGCCCAGCCTGAGATCCAGTGGGTGGCCCAGTCTGGTGCCCATTGAGGTGAGGTACATTGCACTAATGATGAAGTACTTTTTGCTTCCCCGGCATTGACAGGGCCACAGAGGAACTTTGAAGATCTGTGGCACACTGCCAGATCTCTCTCTCTGCCTCTCCCTCTGTGTTTCATTATTAAAGATGACTCCTTCATACAGCATAAGAAACACATTGAGAAGTTCTGTACCACAGCTCCCGCAGGACACAGACAGAAGGGGGAGAACGATGGACGAGGGTAGAGTGACATATCAATCCGGCAGGCGGTGGTTTAACAAACAGAATGCCAGAGATGCCTCCAGGGTGAAAAGAAATATACCAGACAGTTGCACTGTTAATTGCGAAAAGCTAAATATTGAAGCAAACCATTTATTACAAATATTCTTGCTCATTGTGCAACATGATATGCTGTTCCTCTGTATGATTTTAGGGTTAGGGAAACACTGCCATCTCAAGGCAACATGAAAATCTGTTAAACAGCAAGTGATAGTCACAAAACATTCAACTCCACACAGACTTTTCTCTATAACAAGTCTGACAAAGTGGCGTGTTTCTTAAGCCCCGTTTCCAATGCATGACAGCACTAATGATATTCACCATAACAACACTATTCAATGCACACACAATAGCAATAATCTCGTACAATGCCTCAGCATGGGTGAAAATGAGCGCTTGTTTATTTGCATCCCCTTTAATTTCACCGGCCACTTAACAGACATGCAGAGCAGATCCTTGCAGATGACTCATTGGGGTAATCTGCTTCCTAAATGACTCTCGGTAATTAAAACTAAATTGGTATTCGTGTTATCAACTTAAAACTGCTGCCTTACACCTGCCGTAGCCATGGTGACAACAGCTGCAAACAGGCTGGAATAATAATAGTCTGAGTCTCTGCCTCTGAGGAGCTGACAGACAGGATGGAGGAGGAGGAGGAGGAGAAGGAGGAAGCCTGAAGGGTGTTGGTGAAGAGACACAAAGCACAAAGAGGAAAGTGTTAAACCTTCATAGAGTGTGTCCCCTCTCTGTCTTCACATAGGTAAGAGGAAAGAACATCTGCTGTCAGAGTGCTGAAAGACATAATCAATATAGCTGTACAGTATGTCGATAAGTGAGCAGTAATGTATGTCGAGAAGCCATTAAAACAAGAAATAAACAACATCACATTAACAGAGTGACATTTTCACATGTGTGCCAGTATATTAGGATACCCTGACAGTGGTGGAGGAAGAACTCAGATCCTTTACTTAAGTAGTACTAGCACAGTGTAGGAATGTAATACAAATTACAGATAAAGGTCCTGCATTAAATATCTTACTAAAGTACAAGTACAAAAGCATCAATCTAAAATTACCAAAAGTAAAAGTACTCAATCTGCAGAATGGTCCAATTCAGAATAATATGTATATATATAATACTACTGGATTATATATTATTATATAATTGTGTATTCATTACCTTAGAACAAGCCCAAGAATTCTATAACTTAGACGTACAAGCAGAGCTTGTGCTGAACCATGAACCTGCAGTAAAGTAATATGAGGTAGTTTAGTTTATTTACATTATTCATTAATATGTATTAGTATTATTGCTATGGTTACTTGCAGTT
The DNA here is from genome assembly GCF_056507025.1 of Lutjanus erythropterus. Lineage (NCBI taxonomy): Eukaryota > Metazoa > Chordata > Actinopteri > Lutjaniformes > Lutjanidae > Lutjanus > Lutjanus erythropterus. Next base: position 15,543,510 of record NC_139334.1, read on the forward strand.
TATTATTTTGGGTCATTATGCAATCTTAATGAACACCTGCCAGTCAAAAAATGTTTTTGATGACATAAAAAATTATTATTACACAAGTTCTATTGCTGCAATAAATAACTGCAACAATAATTCTATTTTCTGCCACTCACTAAACATGAAATGAAAGGTAAAGGAAAGGTACATCTGCTTTTCTATGGAAAAAACAGATTACTTTAAAATATTTATCATTTTGATTAAATAAACCTTAGCTCTTACCATTTTAAACCATTTATATATGTCATCTTCTTAAGTCAAGGAATTGTTATAAATTTTAATTAACTGGAGAATAAAATCTCCATATGATCTCATAATCCTGCCATTCTGGGGAAAAAAAAAACCCGGTTGAAAATCATACATTGAAATTGAGCAAAATGGCTCAGCAGACATGTGCACAGATAAGTAAGGGTATTTCATTATGCTCCTCTATCTCTTGGTTTCACAGACTGAGAAGAGAAATCCTTGCATACAAACAACCAAGTCTTCTCCTCCCCTCCTCTCCACCATCTGTTCCAAGCCGCCCTTTCCAGGTGCCAAAAGAGGAGGCTGCCATACTGCTGCACTTGTATGATTATGCAAATGGTCTCATGCATATTTAAATTATTAATTATTCAGAGTCCTCTTAGGATATATAGGTGGGGTACGTGGTTTCGCACTGGGATGGAAATATTTAGCCACTGGCAGACACCTGCATGACTTGACCTTTACAATAGGGAAATAAGGGATTGTTTCCTGGTGTGAGATACAGAAAAGGAGGGGGAGGAGGGGAGTCAGAAAGAGAGAAAGAGAATGAGAAAGAAAGAGGTAGGAAATCCCACGGGTCTTGACATACATTCAACCGACAGTGACAGATATGATTCTAAAGAAAGTGGTTTGTGGTACATCTATAAACTGAGGCAGCAGGGCAGATATTATCTCACTGCCTGTTACGCTGTGCCAATTACACTGAATGTCAGGTGAGTCATTATCCCCTTAGACCTGCCTGATGCGCGTCAGTACCTGCCTGAAACTATGCTGACAAATGGATTTTCTTCCGATAGCAAAAAAAAAAAAAACCTGTTCTAGACGACCATATATATAGAGCAGTCAGATTCAGAAAGACAAATTTAATGACCTGGAAAAACGTTGAAGGGATAATTAAAACTTGATTTGCAGTCAATTTGGCAACACCGTATTTGAATGGGGTGTGCATAAGACTCTCACATCTACTCTGTCATAACCATGTCATCATCCACTGTAAAAAAAAAAAAAAAAAGAGTTGAGAAAACTCATGATTTCAACGCACTGCATTTTTAAGTTTTGAATCAAATTCAAACTCTTACATTTTAAAATAAACTAAAAAAATATTTACTAAGCTATAATATTTCTTTGAGATGATTTACTTTTCTTCTTAAAAGAACTTTAATCTAAGAGTCTTAGAAAAAAATGTATTTCAAAAATTGTTGAGTAAATACATCAAAGTGAAAATGAATAAGGATAATACTTTAATATTTTCAGTTGCAATCATTTAATTCTCAAACACCCATATAATGAGAAATCATTATATATTTGCTCACTGTGAACAAATTTTGAAATGCAGAAGTTTTCAAAGTTTGAGTTTCTAAAACACAAAGATCAGAGTTTATCTAAAGAAGAAAAGTAAATTATCTCAACAATAGATCATAGATCATTTCACTGAAAAGGTAAATCTCTATTGAAGCCATTTGCCTTGAAATTATGAGTCTTCTCATCTTTTTGTACAGTCTGAAACCTGCCATGAACATGGAAACATAACTTGTCAATGTCTTTGCCATAACAACTTGACATCATAAAACTTAAAGAAACTGTTTAACTTCATGTTTTAATAGTATATTATGCTTCCATATGTGGTTGGTTTCGACAGACGGTTATCATTTATTATGAGCTGACAGGCAGTTAGCCTACTTTGGCAATGAGAAAACTAGCTAGCAGCTAGCATCAGATCACGCTGTGAGCTAAATCCTTTTGGTACTGTACTTCATCATCAAACTGGCCTCATAATATTTAACAACATACTTATGTCAAGATCACATGGTACAACTTTACTTGAGGTGAAGGAAAACATTCATGAAACTCTTATAATGGTCTCATTACAGCCAGTGTCAAAACCAGCCACATATGACAGTGTAATGTAATGTCATAACATAAAGCTGAACAGTTTCATTGACAGGTTATGTGGTCTTGGTTAATGTCAAGCTGACATAACAAAGACATCATTGGCTTAATTAATTTCAAGTTGACATAATAAAGGTGTCAAAAACAATGTCAATTATGCACTAAAATGTACATATTTGACCAAATGACACTTAATAACAACAGTCATAAACATTCATGAAGCACCTTTATGTTCAATACAGGTGTCATGCCATGGTTATGACAGTGCAGTGACATTCTTGCACACACCTTCAAATAAAGTGTTATAGTCAGTTTAAATAAAATAAGAATTATGAAAGCCTACATTGTTGGAAGATTATGCTACAGAGACAATGAATCCCTCCTTTGTTGATTTCGTAGCGTTCAAAAATTAGTATCACTGTGCATCATTTCTGGGAGTCAGTGAGTCTTATTGTAGCAATCATACCTTGAAAGTCTTGTCCATGGAGGCAGACAGCAGCAGATGACTGAGATGAGGCACAGGACACCACTGCACTGTGTTGACTGGGCCCTGGTGGCCTCCCAGGCTCATCAGAAGCCTCCTTGGTACCCCTGCAGCGCCGCGCTTGTGAGCAAGATACGGCGTCACTCTCGCCGACACTTCTGAGAGAATTTGGCTTTCTCTGGTCCGATTCCCTGCGACTTGCTCTGCTGGGTACTTTGGGTCGACTGTCTCTACTGAAGTGGCAAGTCTCTGTCTCTTGGGTATGTACGGTCTGACACCAGATGGGACAGTGTGATGTCTTTTTGCTGGTTTCAACCCATCACCCGAGCTTTGCGGCAAGTGAGGTAGAGTCTGCAGTAGTGAGATCTTCCCCCGAGTTGCATGTAAACCCAGAGGAGCTGTAGTATCTCTAAAATGTTGTGTTGCAGTATTGCTGCAACAATTTTTATCCCAGTCAAACCAGGTCTGTGGCTGTGAATATGGGTGTTGTGAAGAACTGCTTCCTTCTGAGACACTTCCATGATATTCCAATATTGATCTGTCAGGGTCAGGTGTGAAGCTGTGAGGGCCCGGTGTCACCTCAGAGGAATTACACACCCTGACATCCTCTTCTTTTTGTTCACAAGATTCAGTTCGGACAGAGGCTGGTGCCCCCTCCTCCGTTTGACTGAGTGAATCATCCTCTGATTCTGAATCCTCGTAGGCCACTAATGACAACATCTCCACATGATGACTCTAATAGAAAATAAAGTGACAACAGGTTAGATGTCAGTGGTAATAATACATTAAAAGCACAATGGTGACACCTAGTGGTTGCTTGGATTTCTGCACCTAAATTTAGCATTCTGACTTTGCACTTTTTTAACATTTTGCTTACAAAATAAGAAAAAGAAAAGAGCAGTTACAAACAACACAAATCCAAAACAGACAAAACCATGAAACCATGAACATAAATAAATATTTGCTTTACTTGCTTAGGAGAACATTGCATCAACAAAACTTTTTGACACCTTTCTAGATTCAATACATTGTACTGGCTTTATATCTTGAACAATCAAAGCATGTCCATGGTCCATCTAAACCATTATCTCTATGAGACCCCTGCAGAGCCGAGGCTGCACATTCCATTAATTTCTTTGTACTACTGTAGATTTCAATCCACCCTCTTTAACTCCAAACAAATACACTTCTGGGCATTGTGAAACATTCACATTTAATATTAAACAAATATTCTGGACTCCTTCCAAAAATTGTCTTTCCACAGCCACGCCAACACAAGGCTCACCTATCAGGAATCATTTTAGCCAGCTTCCGTGAAGTTATATATATGGTCTTCATCTGTATAAGTTTATATCGAACACATTTTTTATAAGTAATTTAAATGTGACATTACAGTGTTCCATTGTTCTAGTGGTAAGTGTTTTTTCCAGATCATGTTCCCACTACCCTACAGGAGACAGAGAGAGGGATATAATGCACCAGCCAGGTACACTGGGAGTGAACTACAACACAGGAGCAGGAGCTTCATTTTCGAGTTACATCCTTTAGCATCAACGTAGCTAAGTTTAAAGCTTTTTTCATGTGTTTTGGTACATTTCTGAAAACCTCCTTAACATCTGTAAAACAGTATTTCTCAAAACAAACAGTACTATATAATACAAAGCCCATAATTTGTTCAGAATCCTTAGTCAAAAGCAAATACGTCAATGAACACGTCAGTGTCATCAGTGACAAGTCAAGAGAGTCAGAAGGCTTAGCCATGTTGTCAATATAACAGTGTACTCTGTAAGTATTTTCTGATATAATTTAACTATGGCTAAGGTTTAATGACAATGGTTGAAAATGCACAAGGCTGCCATTTTTCAGTATGGCATCAATTTCAATACATAGTTACACATCACTATATGTGGGAGGTTGATTGCAAGAGATTAGACAGGATTCACAATTATGCCTTTACTGTTTATACTATAATTTATTGATGGAAAATGTCATTTTAGTACAGAAAAGACTGTTTTTCAGCACTGAGAAGCACAAGGGAAAAAAATAAAAAACAAAATTAGACATCTAAACATAACAAACATCCATAAAGCACAGCTGTACACAGAGTGCAGTATAAAGTGCAGTCTTTATAAACCTCCTGACAATCCTGTCTGTTGGACCACAGAATCTCATCCATATCACAGATATTCACCTGAGAGCAATTCATCAATTCAAAGGACATTTACAAAAAAATCTAATGTATAGAAAATATGCCTCAGAGATTGTGACAATTGGTTCAACCTAGGGTTGCAAATTGTGAGCACTTTCCTTAACCGATCATTGTTAAAAATTTACGATCAATTGATTAATTTTATCCAAAATAAAAAAAAAAACCATAAAAGTTTTTGCTTATACCAACAATAGTAAATGCATTTTTCTCCCCCAATAAAAGCTTTATTTCCACACTAACATATTGCATATTCTCTGAAAGCATTATGAAACATTTAAAGAAGTAATGGTCTACATATTAAACACATATATCAGATAACATGTGGAGCACAATCATAAAAAGTTAAAGGTTAGGTGATATGGAGGCTGTTGAACAGGTAATTAGTTAGCAGCCTAAAGCAACTGAAAGAAACAGTCACCTTAAGTTACGCAGGTAAATGTCCTTATAGCTTAACCTAAGTCATTCTATCAATCAACACATAGCCAAAACAGAAAGAGAGTAATATTGCTAGCTAAGAGAACTTAGCTAGCTACTTCCTTCAGACAGAGCAAAGCCACAGTGGCACGTGTGTTAGTATCATTTCTGACTCAAAGCCTAACATAGCATACAAAGAAAAGATAACGTTACCCGGTAAATCCGCCTTTCACTATTATACCTGCAACTTTAAACCATCAATATCCGACTTCTGAACGTGGAAACTGCCACAAATCCCGCAAAATTATTTACGCTACAGCAGACTTTCAGTATAAAATCATGTTTCGATTTGTCCACTTCGGTCACAGGCTACCTACGCACAATAGCTTTTATTTTGAAAGACGGCGGAAATAGTAGCGGCTGTCGCATTCCTCCGACATATATTGTATTAAATGTCTTTAAATTGTGTTTATCTTGTGAGGTTCCTCTCAAATTAAGCTGAAATCATGTTTTTAAAAACGTATGTGCATTAAATGTATTTAACATGGTTTCCAATATGCCACCTTTGTACCGATTAATTGATAGTGGAACCTTTGAAAGAGCCTGTTCCCCCGGGAAGAATTTGTACCAAACACTATCTCACACAGGCTGATCGGCTGATGCAAGTTAAATGAGTGAGCTGTCAGCTGTGTGTGAAGAACACTGTACGGTATGGTGGATAGTTATTTGTATTTATCATGAATTCAGCTACTTACTTAAAATGTAATTTAAATTATGTAATGATTTATAAAACACGACAGCATGATGTAAATCTGGAGACCGCATCAGCAATAGCTAGCTCTAGTTACAGCTATACCAAGTTAGCTTTGCCATGTTCACATATGGGAATTTTCTCAGCTGCTATGAACGGAGATACAGTAATGCAAGAGCAGATAATACCTCAGTAATCCTGTTAACCTCATACCAGATGCTATTCAAAATATGTAACTTTAATTTCACTGATATATTTGGTGAGTAATTATGTTACTTATTTATTACTGTTACCTAGCAAGTGTGAAGAAGATGACGGACTGTCAGGGAGACGGGGAAGGAGCCAGGAGTCCAGTGGAGCTCTATGAGACACTGACAGCACAAGGAGACAAAGTCAGAGCCTTGAAGACAGCTAAAGCTGAGAAAGTAAGTGCTTTTACTACCATGTGAAACAAAACCGTTTTGTGGGTTAGTTAAGGGTTGATTAGTTTATATTATTTTTTTTCTTACTTACTCCACTGGTATCTAGTCTTACTTATTGCCCAGGTATTGAGATTTCTGACACTACACCGCTACAATGTGGTGAGCACAATTTTGTTCCTAGGGCACACAGGTGAGCCACAAGGGAATAAAAGTTAGTGTATCCTCAGAGATTTTGTTTTATGGTCAGACTGAATTTTTATAGCCTACAAGTATTTGCAACAGTGTGATGTACATTCCTGTGTGGTTCTTTTACCCTTTAAGAATCATAATTGTGATTGATTTAAAGACATACAAACAAGGCAGAACATTTTCCCCCCTATAGCCAAATGATAATGGGTTCAGCCAAACCTTTCTTCAGTGCTGGCACAGCGCTACAACAAAGTGTGGAGAGGTCTGGCCTTGCAAGACTAGATATAACCAAAATGATCTGCATGGTTATGTAATTTGGGTGAACGGGTCCCTAAAATATAATGAGAATAGTTTTTACAGTGCCATTTGATTCTCTTAGGATTTTATTAGTGTGATATCTGAGAGCAGTGTTTTTATTCTCCAGTCTGAAATTGAAGCTGCCGTCCAGTTGCTGCTAAAATTGAAAGTGGACTACAAACAGATGACAGGTCAGGACTACAAAGCAGGCTGTCCGCCTCCAGAAAACTGCGTTGCCCCTGACAACGGGCCATCAGCAGATGGTGCTGATGATGAAGACACAGTTGACCCATGGAATGTTTCTACAACCAACGCCAAGGGAGTGGATTATGACAAACTCATAGGTAAAATTCAATTGAGCTTCAAGCATGGCCTTCATCTAAAGAGCTGTAGTTTTATAGCAAATGTAAATTTTTATTTTTTGACTCAATTAAAATATAAATGTCAGTGCCATGGGGGTAATTTACTCTATACAACCTATACAACAACCGAATAATTATCCTTGTGTCATGTGTTTCCGTAGTGAGGTTTGGCAGCAGTAAAATTGACCAGGAGCTGGTGGACAGAATAGAAAAGGTTTCGGGACAGAGACCTCATCACTTTCTACGAAGAGGAATCTTTTTTTCACACAGGTCAGTATTTTAGGATCTGAAAATGTTAATCAGTGGGACATCTTCAAGTTTTCTAGTTTCTAATTCCTGACTTTGTGTGTATAGGTGTTTAGCAAATCATTGTGTAGCACATAATCTGTAGTCAGCATAAAAATATCCACTCTGACCCTTTACCTTGCCATCATGCTTGAGATCTTTTTCAATTAAATAAAAACAGATCATGATAAGAAGGTGAGAGTTTATGCAGTAATGCACTTTCCTTTTATTTCTGGCAGAGATATGCATCAAGTACTGGATGCGTATGAGAAGAAGAAGTCCTTCTACCTTTACACTGGCAGAGGTCCGTCCTCAGAGGCCATGCACGTTGGTCACCTCATCCCCTTCATCTTCACCAAGTGAGTTCTCCTTCTATGATGTATTAATAGCAAAAAGCTGTTTAACTAAAAGCAGCTTTAAGTGTTACATCTCAAAGACATCCAAGTCCTTCACCTGTACAGCTCATTTTACATCAGTCCTGTTGTAACTGAAACATACTTCCTTGTTGCAGGTGGTTGCAGGATGTATTTGACATCCCCCTTGTGATCCAGTTGACTGATGATGAGAAGTACCTGTGGAAGGATCTAACAGTAGAAGAATGTCACCGTTTTGCTGTGGAAAATGCCAAAGACATAATCGCCTGTGGCTTTGATGTCAACAAGACATTCATCTTCTCTGACCTTGACTACATGGGGTAAGATATGACAAAAAAGTGACATTCATATCCCTATCTGGCAGATCGTCCTGCTGAGGCTTCCTAGGACAGATGTTTTTCAGTCAGGGACACCTTACAAGATAAAGAATATATAGTCTTAGTTATGTGAAAGAACAACACAAGAGAAATATATTAGAAAAATATTAGACATATATTAAAAATATTTGTACCATCGCAAAACAGAATACCCATAAAACAATGCAGTTGACATCAATTCAATTAGCTGCAAGTAAAACTGCACATAAGCAAAATAACAAAGTCAACTCAAGATAAAAGGGTTCATTTGAAGTGCATTTCAGAACAACACATCAAGAAAAAATGTTTCACTCTTAGTGCAGACATAAGCAAAATAATATGCAATTTGGCAAGCTGTATCGCTTCATTGGCAAGACACAGCAGGGATTTATTGAGGAAAAAAAATCACCTTATTTGTTGACCTAACCTGAATCAGCTTATAATCTGAACTGTTTTGTTTTTTAAATGTTTTTATTGTCAATTTCAATTTACTTTCTGCAGAGCATCCCCTGAATTCTATAGGAATGTGGTGAAGATCCAGAAGCATGTGACTTTCAACCAGGTCAAAGGCATCTTTGGCTTTACAGACAGTGACTGTATTGGTAAGACAACTGAAAAAGTTTTAATGGTTAAAAAAAAAGTTTAGTGCTGTACAAACATCTTCCATTCACTTTTTGCCTCATTTTAAAGTGCAGTATGCTGCAACTGACTTGTAGGCCTATCTAGAAGTTAGCGTTGCTCTGGTTCCACCGACAAAGACCCAGTAGGATTTTTCAATTAGATTTTGGATTAGATAATGAGCTTTATGGAAAACTAAAGTTTACAATACTGACACAGTTTGTTCAGCAAGATTATCTTGAAAGAATAAACAGCACTTTTATGGTTTTGAAGCATAAATGCAGTTGACAGAAGTAACAATCTAACAGGTTATAAACAAACTACACCATGGTCACATGACTTCAGTGTGTGGCATGATGTCCCCGACAACCTCTACAGTCTCATTCAGCCATTTGTTAGCAACAGTTGTTTTAATGCACTTAAAAGCGTTGAAATTGACTGAGGTATTTTATGTCATAGAACAAAATGTGAAAATCTCCAGATTTCAGGCATCTGGCCAAGAATAAATTCAAAAACCCAATGACTTGGAGATGAGGAAACTGGAAGTGCAAAAAACGCTAACTAATTTAACTAACTTTATGGTGTTTATTATGTTTTTTTATCCATTCAGGAAAGATCAGCTTCCCAGCCATCCAGGCAGCACCATCCTTCAGTAACTCTTTTCCGCAGATCTTTGGAAGCAGAACGGATATACAGTGTCTCATCCCCTGCGCCATTGACCAGGTAATAATAGATAATAGACCGCAGTAATTATAGATATGCTACATGCTAGTGTCATATTTTACAATCATGTGTTTTTGTATGTGTCCTCTCGCTCATCCAGGACCCTTACTTCAGGATGACCCGTGATGTAGCTCCAAGGATTGGCTATCCCAAACCCGCCCTGCTGCACTCCACCTTCTTCCCGGCCCTGCAGGGGGCGCAGACCAAGATGAGCGCCAGTGATGCAAACTCCTCCATCTTCCTCACAGACACACCCAAGCAGATCAAAAACAAGGTGCTTCTATTGCTAACAGGGTTATTATGGTGTAATTTTGTATTTGTCATTAGGTTTTGTTTTTATTTTGTTTTCAGTTCAACTCCTTTTATTGGATTTTCAAGTTAAAGTCAGTTAAACACAGTGAAAATAAGGAAAAGTGCTTTAGTGCAAATAGAAAGAAAATAGAAAGAAAATAGTCTAATGGGGGTATTTGTCAGAGGGCAAGATTTTAAAACTTCTGGCAAGTTCCATACTGGTTATCTTGATCAGCAGTCACTAGTCAGATTTGTATAACACGTGATTGTTGTCTGACTGGTCTGACCTGTGGAACCTTTGCTCACAGATCAACAAACACGCATTTTCTGGTGGGAAAGACACAGTGGAAGAACACAGAATGTACGGTGGAAACCCAGACGTAGATGTCTCCTACATGTACTTGACCTTCTTCCTGGATGATGATGAACAGCTGGAGAAGATCAGACAGGTGAGGCTGTGGAGATCAGAGAAAACAAATGGCATCATCTAAACTGTGTTTTTCTTTTGCTGATCACAGTTTTGTTTTCCATATTCTTTGTGCAACTTTGACAGCTTTGTTGAACTCTTAATCTCATACTCTGTTTGTCATTCTCTGCTACCTCATCCTCAACTTCTTTTGTCCTCATTCAATCTCCTCTACGCAGGACTACGCAAGTGGAGCTCTCCTAACAGGAGAACTGAAGAAGATTTTGATAGAGACTCTGCAGCCGATGATTGCCCAGCATCAAGAGCGACGCAAACAAGTCACAGACGAGACAGTCAAGCAGTTCATGACACCACGGCCTTTAAATTTTTAACTGTAGCCTGCTTGAGCAATCGATACATCAACAGTCATTGTGTCAATAAGAAGAAATAATTAATCCATCAGATCTTTTTTCCATTGAAGATTATTGTACTATGTAACAGGAAGATGGGTCTTTACTCATATAGTTTGCATCAGGACTGGAGAAAAATCAAAATGTAAATTACTGGAGTAATGATGCGCTTCTCTGTGTCAAACTCAGCATGGCATCGCCCACGCCTTCATGCAAATTGTCATGCTACTTCTGCTTCACACTGCACCAACTGTACACGTATATCTTCATGAAGTGTTTGTGTCTGCAGTGCCACTGTAATGTCACATGAACCCTGCTCCTCGCCCTGAAATCAGCTCAGGATGAATGATTATTAAAACCGAGTACAAATGTAAATTGCAAAAATCTGCTGCTCAGTGACCAACAACACAGCTACACATCCCCTCTGAAAAATGTTGGTTAAGAGGTCTTATTTTACTTGGAAAACTGTGAACAGATAGGCATAATAAGAGACGTATTATGAGACATTAATACAAATAAGTAGGGTGTCAGGGTCTTACTTAAGGGAACTAAAGCAAATGTTTTGTTATCAGCAAAAGGGACTTGACTCAAGGTAACTCTTTCTCTAAACATGGTCTAAGTGAAGAAGTTTCGATCATTTTATATCCAAACTAAAAATTAAACTGTTCTTTTGAAAACACATTTTATGTGAAAGTATTGTACATGCATATATTATTCATATAATATATGTCTACAGTCACACAGCTGAAGTATCCATTTTTCCACATAATACCCCACACCAATGTATGAAGAATGACATTTTAGCATAAAACAACTGCACTATAGGTCTTTCTCACAAAATACATTTTGACGTGTGGTGGCTGAACTCCATTTAGCTGCTTCAGTTTCACAGTCCTGGTATTCTGACTCACTGTCATGACTTAATGGGACATGTGAGTAAAATGGAGACATTGTAAATGTTATTAGACAAATCAAAATGTGGCTGTGAAAATGCCTGTTGTCAGAAATTACTTGTGTATTGAATAATGAATACATGTTATGTTATATTATGATCCTCTAAAGGCAAAGCCTTTCATCCAAATGTAATCTGAATACACCCATAATTTAGGCTAAAATAATACATGATTGGTCCTTAAATAAAGATAATGCAGCTAAAGCACAAGACACAGTATCAATGTACTGTATACTGTGTGTCAGTAACATGATGGTACCAGATGTGGCAAAGGAAACTCCAAAGGTAATAATAAGGATAAATTTTATCGATATCAACTATGTCACAATAACAAACACTCAGAGGAAAAAAGACAATTGTGAAGACATGATGACATTTAGCTTAGGGGTTTACATTCATAAATAAGTAATGAATTATAATTAACTATCACTGAAAGAATTTTCACAATTAATTATTAATATATCCAGCACAGTGTTACGGCAAAAAGTGCAAACACAAATACCGGTGTAGATCAGATTTTTCAGTACTGATGTGTGAGAGAAATGTGATGCACTTGAGGGACAACTGAAACATTCACAGCAGATTCTCTGCACTTCAGAGTCCACACCAAAAAATATAACTATAAAAAATATTGTTGTAAAAATCGTTCTTATTCAAAATGGTGGAGTCCAGACTGCTTGCTTTATAGTTGTGGTGTGGACTCTTCCATCCACTTGCGACGCACTACGATACTCACCTTGGCTGATGAACTGGTGAGACAACGAACAGAATTTTGAATTTTTCAGTATCCATTCTTGTCCTCCCCTGTACATCCCCGACAGACCTCTTGTGCAAGCTGTCTTTTCAATAACTATTTATTTAAGTGTCTAGGTTGTTTTGTGTAGATTTTCTAATATAACTTACAGGTAAGCTGTGTTTGGGTTGGGTCCAGCCTGGGGCTAACAGCTGTTCACAGATGACATGAGTAGTAAGCAAGGTGGCAATGAACGGTCCATCTGTCAGAGCCCGGGGCCACGGGCTTCCTTGTAGAGGCACAGAACTCCCTCTTCATGAGCGATGGTACTTTGGTTTCTGCTGTGAATTTCTAACCTCTGACACACCTTCACCATGTCAGCTGGGGACACCAGTAAAACCTGAGAAAAAGACATATGGTGTTAGATATTAATCACATCTGAAATTTACAATACACCTAAAACACTGGCAGGTCAGTGTAACAGTCAGTGGTGTAAGGTAGTTATGACGGGCTCCAGAACAGGCTATTATAAGGGGCCCTTGTGCATGCTAGTTATTAGGCATGAAACACCCCATTAGGCAGATATACAGTATATTTTACCCACCAGTGTGTTGTATTTTACAGTCAAAATTTTAATTTTTTTTTGTCTAGACAGATTTTGTGCCTAACCTTGCTACCTTATATTGTATTGTCTCATCACATGATCAAACAGACTTGACATTTAACACCAACATACATATTATTGCCCAAACATTATCATTATATTTTTTGTATATGACAAAAATTCCAAAGAAATATAATAAATCATTAAATTAATTAAATACTTTTTAAAAAATATAGTATATGTAGAATAAGCATGATTTTGTTATAGGTTGTTACTGAATATTTTACTCCCCAAAATGAAAAGCATAATGGAGATGGGTTTGTGTTTTGGAGGGCATATATAGCAAATTGCACCATTTTTAATTGAATGAGTTCCTCTCTTAACACAGGTATATTTTCAAAGTGTCAATCTGAATCATTTACAAGGGTCATTCTTCGTCCAATACATAGTTGGAGGGCCTGCTCTGCTCTCTCTATAGGCCCCCAAACCACATGGGCCTTGGTGCAACTGCACCGCCTGAGCTGTCTATATTTACACCCCTGATAATAGCCCATTCCAGCATTATTCTAGACTGGGGGTCTGCAACCTGAGGCTTGGGAGCCCCATGTGGCTCTTAAGCCCCTCTCCAGTGGATACCTACAAAGGCTGACAAAATGTGCATCAAAACAAATGTAAAAACACTAGATACATGTGTGCAAATGATCTTTTTCAAATATTTCTGAAAAATCTGAATTGCTTGAAGTGTATACAATTTTTATACTATACTACACAGCACTGTCGATTGATTTTGACACTGAGGAGTGAACTCTGTTAATGATAGCTTCCTCTACTGCTGTGGCTACAGCGGCTGCAGCAGCCAATGGGCGTGAGGGGCGGAAAGCATCCACTAGGGGAGTTGTCCACCTCCAAGTAATCCCATTGGGCTGTCTTCAAAATGGGCAAACACGCTTCTTTTTCTACGTCGAAACAACCCCCGCCTCTTCACGCGGTACAGAAATAGAAAAGGGTTGGCAGAAAGAGCTCTGCTAGTAGTGGTAGTGAGGACACATCAGCAAAAATTACAGTCAGTCAGCTCAGCATCATCAACGCCTGAGACCTCTTAAGAAGGAGATCATAGAAAGAACTGACCTGCTTGGCTGAACACCAAGCCGGGGTTTGTAAATAGCGAAGTTTAGGCAGACTTATAACTAACTATCCACTAAGGGTTTGTGAATTATTTTAGCTGCCGAGCTAGCTGAACAAACTTTCAAACGTTAGACTATTGAGGGAATGGCATTGGACTTTGCTGCGGGCTGCGTAGGAGGTAAGTGCTTAGTTAGTTTTGACGTTAGCTAGCCACGTTAGCCTGGTTAACAAGTTGAAGCTAACGGTGGTCGTGTCTTGAAGGGAATCCCAGATCTCCGAAAGATCTCGCGAGCGTAACTTGTTCCAAACCAAAATACGATCTATCTCGCCCTCTGTCTCCATCTTTAAGAAAGGGTTTGTCGCCAACCGTAAGCAAATCTTAACAACGGCACTGTTTCAGTATAAAACATAGGAAATTGGGTTGTACAATGTGTCCAAGAACGATTCAACGCGCACAAATCTCGCGAGAGTTCCGCAGGAATCCAGGGTTACCTTTAACACACGGCCGCTCAATTCTAATGTTAGCCAAAATTCCTTTTTTTCCCCAGAGTCAAGCATCGTGTGGACAGCTCCAGAGGCAAAGTTAGTAATTAGTCCGCAGCTGCCACGTATGAGAAGCATTATAAACAAACAATGGTGACATATTGGAGACTGATAATCCAAGCTTTAGTAGGTTTTTTTTTCCCTCTAAACATATGCGGACATACCGGATGTAACTTAAAGTTTGTGGAGTTTCATTCCTTACCCGTGCTCACACACACAGGCGTGATGTGTATATTCTCTGTTGTCATTCAGGAAATAGCTGGCTTGTTTCACGTGAATTAAACTCACCCACCTACAGCCAAGCTAAAATAGAAAACAAATACAAAAAATATTTGTTTTACAGTGTCAAAACATTCCTGCACTAGAAGTATCAGGATACGCCTTTTCTATTTTGTGATTATTATCAGACAGTCTCCCCCATCCCGAATTATGTAATAACCTTCATCATTCCTCATGAGGGAGGAACCCTCCAGGCTAACTTACAAAACTAGTTCAAGGCTTCTTGTTTGAATAGAGGTGTGTTTCCACAGTTGGGAATATTGTCAGCTGTTTTGGCTTTGCTCAAGGCCAGGTGTCCCAAACTTTAGCACATCCCTGACCCCAGATATTCTCACCACAGAGGACAAGCCCAAATGTGCTAAGTTTAGCCTAGGGTTTTATTGTATTTACTGTAATTGAGGGCCTGAGCCTTAACTTACATTTTAATTAAGCAGATCCTTATTTATAGGGATACACAATAAATTTTGGGACAGGTAATGGGAAATTAATATTCTTATTTATTATTCTGATAATGAAATTATAACCGATAAATATCAGCTATAACAGATTATGTCAAAACATTTTATACGTAGGCAAAATGTTCTATAAAAGCCAAAGTATATTTGTGAAAAAGATTCATTGATCTTGTCAGTATCAGCTAATGAGAAGCAGGTAATTATTGGTTATTGTATCGGCTGAAAAAATGCATATCATGCATCCCTAATTGTTTAGCATGACAAGGACTGTCTGGACCTCAGTTTTGGGACTCATTGCATTAGACTGATGATTGTTTATGTTGTTATATTGATGATGTATTGATTGTATATATTACCCTTAAACTATTCTGGATTCAGTCCAGCCCCGCCATGGACTAGTTTGTTAGTCATTTACTCATTCATACGTCATATCCTAGTTAAAAAGTGAAGCAATAACAGAGGGCTCAAGTGTGATTAGTAACCATGAGAACTCTGACAGTCACATAAATTCTGTGACATACCTGTATGAACATGTTTGCAATAGCGCTATGACACTGTTTGAATAATCTGATTTAAAAACTTTTTGATTTCCACTGTTTATATTCAACATTCTTAATATCAGTAGCGATAAATAAATGATTTGTCAGGTGAATCATCACAGTACTGGTTTGTGTGCACAAGTTTAAAGGCCATTGACAAGGCTGCAGATGATTCATTACGAAACTGATATTAAATACTTTTTTAACTGTTACCCCCAAACATAAAATAATATGTCATACCAATACTAACATACTGTCTTTTACAATGTTACATGTGTTAAAATAGAACATTATATACCTCTGATGACTGAATGCCTGTTGTCTAATAGGTAGATATATGACATGATATGGTCAGGAGTTACTGTTGTATTATTGATTTTTGGCTCATTGGCATAAGTCAAGGTCATGCTGCTGTTACGCTTTCGTCACTGGGTCCAGTGCAGTGACCAACTGATTACATTGCTCAGTCTTTGTGGGACGGGCTGTTTGCTGTTCTGAGATGAGCTACTTGATCTTAAGCCACTCTGTTCGCCAATATCAAACTGTATTTGCTATGACAGTGACACCACTGTTATTGATCGATAATTGGGCTACATGGTATTTATTCATGGTATTTAGCCTTAATTGTTAGTAATTAATCCGTATTTTATAATATTATTTAAAATCCCATCTCTTGTTTTCCAGGTGCTGCTGGTGTTTTGGTGGGACATCCATTTGACACTGTGAAGGTGGGTGTGGGTGTGTTACTCATGTTAGGCAATGACGTGATTCAGTACTTTGCTGTTAAAATGTTTTGAGTCAGATCACTCTGTTGGCTGCCTGAATGTGAATGCAGATAACCTAAAGTTAAACAGTCAGCTTACAATTGAAAATACATAACCGAGCAGGGGGAATAATTACTATAGTTTTTTTTTATCAGTTTGTCAAAATATTACCTTATTAGATCATAATTTCTAGTTTATTTCATTTTTTCTAAACAGATTATTTATACATGCACCTTAAAAAATCCACGTTTATATGTCAATATATTTATTTATTTATCCTTTATTTAGCCAGGAAGATTGAGATACAAGATCTCCTCTTCCAGGGATTCCTGGTCAAGACAGTAACATAAGCAGTTTTGCATAAAAAAAACACTTTCATATGTTAGAGCAATAAAGTTTCTAAATGTACTCAAGGAAGGGAGCTCTACTAAGGTGATGTGTATCGTGCAGGTCATTCCATGTCCAGGGTGCATTCACGGAAAAAGCAGTTTTACCAAGCTTTGAATGGACCCTGGGGACATTTCAAAGAATCCAATTAGTAGATCTAGTGCTGTAGTTGCTGATATAAATGGATAAACAGCTGGAGATTTAAGTAAGTAGTTTACCTACAATATCTTGGCAAGAAATTGCGAGAAAGAAATGTGTATTTGTCTGATCTGGTATTAAGAAAGAGTCATAAATTGCAGTGGTGAGTGTGTGAACCTGCACTTGTTATAAAACGATGATACACAGAATTTGGTCCTTAAATAGGGGTGAAGTTGCATGTATGTAAATCCCACCACCATAGTGTTAATACAGATCCAATACAGAAAGAGATGAGTCCATCCAATAGATTGTTAAGGGGATCAACTTTACCTTCTCTATATTGTTGTCTGCCACCAAACAAGTTAGCCATTTTGTTCCAGTTAATAGTAATACTTAACTTTTTATCAGTGTACAGAGAAGTTCATAACAAAGATGTTTACTTTTGTCCTCTTAGATTTTAATAAAATTGTCATTTAGGCTACCATTGGCTATTTAGAGACATTGGCTTCAGTTACTGGCTACTTCCCAATCCTATACATTCATTATTTTCAACCAACCACAGAGTCACACGGAGTATCATTGGTATTAACTTGTCTATATAGTACTCCTTTGGCTGAAAGGGATAGTTCAGGTTTTTTTTTTTTAAGTGGGGTTGTATGATGCACATATCTATAGTCCGTGTGTTGTCTCCAGTATCTCCAGTTTGGAGAAGCGGCAGGAACACCGGCAGGAAAGCTCAGTAATGTTCTGCTGTGCACAGGGTTAAAAAAAAAACTAAAGAATCAATATCAGTTTAAGTTAACACTATTTAGAATATTTTCACTGCTTCACCTTGGCGTTAAACTAACATTATAAGCCAAATATCACTCTCTCCAAAGGCACCAGACTTCTTTTGGCAAAAACTGTAAGTTTACCTCACAGAACACCGTCTACCACTGCCTTCATCACTTAGTTTGTTTGTGTGTTATTGTGTGACTTTGGTGAATACAACCCACGCTTTAAAACACTGCAGTAGCACAATAAAGTAAAGTAACTGATGAAAGCAGTGCCAGCTTCCCTTTACCTCCTGTGTTCTGTGAGATAAAATGATTGATTTTGCCAGTGCAGTTTGGTTGGTTTGTAAAGAGTGATATTTGGCTCATATAATGGCGGCTTCCTGTGGGAAAAGGGCTGGCAGACATCAAGGTAAAGTGTTGAAAAGATTCTAAATATAGTGTACACTTAAACTGATAATAGAGTTGTTTTTTTTTTAGTGGGACCATTTTTAATTGGCTAAAATATGTTTTACTGCTGACCCTGTCCACAGCAATACATTGTTTAACTTCCTACACTGGTACTCTTGCTGCCTCTCCAAACTGGAGGCATGTTGACCACCATCTATTATATCTAATACACTGGCTATGGATAGACACATCATATACAATCTGAACTATGTCTTTAAAGTCACTTGTTAAAGTCAAAATGCAATTTAAAAAATGCTTTCATGTCTTGTGTGGTTTTCTGACATCTCATTTTATGATTTCTGTTAACTAACCTGAATATATATAGTTTCCATGTAAGGCCTTAAACTTAAGATTGCATTCAAATTACTGTCATAAATAAGTCACTTAATTTCTTTTAAAAAGCAACATACAGAGATGGTGAAGGGTTTGGTTGTAGCACTTTTGTACCTTGCTTTTAATGTCCTTTCTCCCTGAGTTGGTGTCTGGGGGAGGCTGTCTTTAACAGCAACAGTGTCACTGTGTTGTAGATGAGAGAGAGAAATAAACAGCCTCTCCATGGAAATGTGACCTAGTAAGTATGGTCAAGGTCTTCTTTTCCCTCTCACCCAATGTCTTGTCTTGAGATATAGAAATGTAACGCAAAGAAGACATTTTGTTTTTTGTACTTTATTTTTTTATTTCACTTCATTCTCGGTAGATTTTTTTCCCTTCCTAATGTTGCACCCTCGTAAGCATCCTTTTTTACCCCTGAAAAGACCCTTTTCAAAGCACTGTTGCCTGCTTGTCTCCCTTTAAACCTCTATTACATTACGTGCTTTATAGTTGTTGTGGCCTTATTCGTCTGTTATACGGCTCTAACACAAAGTCTGTCGTTCACAGGTGAGGCTTCAGGTTCAGAATGTGGACAAACCTCTGTACCGAGGCACATTTCACTGCTTCCAGTCAATCATACGCCAGGAGTCGGTAAGGAGTTTTTTTTTGTGTGTGTGAATGCCTCTTAATGCTTTACTACTTGGAAATCAAACTTTTCCTAAGGCTGTCGAGTAATGTGCACCATGTGCTGCCCACTGTGCCAACATGGAGACTGGTGGTCACTGTCCTCATTTAAGTTTCCAGTTACAGTCTCATCTCTAAACACAGGCATCAGCCAGCATGTTCCTAACATAGGTTGTTAGGGGTGAAAGAGGGGAGGTGGTGCGTCTGTTAGCCAGGGTCAGAGAGGACCTTAGTCCCGCGTGGGCTAAATAAAGCTTTGGACGTGGTGCCATTTGAGCTAAGCAGAGTATTCATGATCTCAGTGAATCTCTCATGGCTGTTTTACAAGAGAGATGCCTCCCACAGTACATTATTACAGTACAGTATTAAAGTAAGGGGTTCTCAGTATTTGAATAATTTGAAAGTTTACTGTTTAATCAGCTCTTTGTTTAGTTAGCTGTCATAATTGAGAATGTTTGTGATAAACAATACTGGCACTGGCTTAAAAGATATCTGAAGGCTAGAAGAGTATTTGACTGTGCATGTTTTTATTTTAGCAGATTGACTATGCAAATATTTCCACATTCCAGCACTGCCACTGTGATAGCCTCAAGGCTTTTTGCCATATCCAACAGTGTTTGCGTTTATAATTTATGGTGTGTGTCTTTCTCTGAGTTGTTCGTCTTTTGCCCAGGGAAAACAAGCACAGCCATTGTTAATAACTGTTTTTACAATACAAGGCCTTTTCTGTTAATTTTAAGGATATTTTGGAGCTGAAAATATGTATTTCTCATTCAAATATGTATCATAAATCAAAACAAATTGTGAGATGACTGAGTGCGCGAGTTGCACCAATTTATTACTTACTTGTGTACACAAAATAGTAATTTGTTCCCTCAGACTAATGTTTGTGTTTTGTGAATTCATAACAAAAATTATGTCCATTTAGATTATCCGTGACCTGAAGACTTTCTTTATTTTGCAATGCATGACACATCTCTTGTTACTGAATCACTTGATAATTTTAGGAGCTCAAACATTTACTTACTGAGCAAAAATTATGTCTATATATGCAGCTTTCTTTATTTCGCAATGCATTACAAGCTGGCTGTCAAGAGTTAAAAACAAAGCTCAAATACAGCATTGAAATGATAACAAAGAGTACCAAAGGGACAAGGATAAGTGGAGTTAATGCTATTCATTTTAGAGAATGAATTAGCTTTATGAGGCCAAGTATATATTAAAATACAGCTGTGAGCTTGTCACTGCTCCCCTCTCATTGATTTGACTGGCCACAACATGAACACTATGAGCTTAATTTCAATGAAATGAACTAATTTACAGGTATACTTTTCAAGGATTTTCCTAAAGAAAAAACAAAAAAACAACATATAGTCTCATAAATATATAATCCCTCTAAATCATCACTTATGACCCATTAAAATTGTGTGGTGGTGTCTGTATCTGCAGAGACCATGTCCTCTGCCTGTATTTTCTTATTTTCTCATTTTGCCGTGTTCAGGACGTTCAGGGCCGACTTCATATGGTGGCTTTTGCAAACAATGCTGCATATTCTATTTTCAGTGGACAGCGTTTCTATCGTGCTGAAAATCCTTGAAAACACTTCCAATTTTAATGTGGTGTTTCTGTGGTTTGAAAAGTGCTTGGATTTTGGATAAAGTGCTTGAAACTTTAATTGCATTACTTTCATAACAAATCATTAACTGACTAAATAGTTCACCTGTTAGATAAATAAATAAAATAAGTGGGATATTGGTTCAGCCAGACTGTAGGCAGAAAGGTGACATTTTGAACCATAAAGCTTTGTCTTTCATTAATTTAATGTGTCACCCTTCAGTGAAATGGAGTCCTGGAGGGAGTAATTCAATAATTAAAAGGTACAAATGATTAATTTCTATAAGATAATAATAATTTGTGCGCACAAATGATCAGAAGTTTTACCTGTCATACCTGCTGGAAGAGATTGTGATGCAACATGTGATCCCAAAAATCTGTCTTTGTGCCTGCAGGTGTTCGGTCTGTACAAAGGCATCGGCTCTCCGATGATGGGCCTGACCTTCATCAATGCCATCGTTTTTGGTGTCCAGGGCAACGCCATGCGCAAGCTTGGCAGGGACACACCTCTCAACCAGTTCCTGGCGGGAGCCTCTGCTGGAGCCATCCAGTGTGTCATCTGCTGCCCAATGGAGCTGGCCAAGACACGCATGCAGCTGCAGGGGACTGGAGAGAAGAAGTCAAAGAGGAAGGTGTATAAGAACTCCCTGGACTGTCTGGTGAGAATCTACAATCGGGAGGGAATCCGAGGTATCAACCGCGGCATGGTGACCACCCTGCTGCGTGAGACTCCTGGTTTCGGTGTGTACTTTCTCGCTTACGACACTCTGACACGCTCCCTGGGCTGTGAGCCAGAAGACCCCTACATGATCCCCAAACTGTTGTTCGCTGGTGGAATGTCTGGCATCGCCTCCTGGATCTCCACCTATCCCGTGGACGTGATAAAGTCGCGTCTTCAGGCGGACGGGGTCGGCGGCGTCAACCAGTACAGTGGCATTATGGACTGTGTGAGACAGAGCTTACAGAAGGAGGGGTGGAGGGTGTTCACACGTGGGCTTACGTCCACTTTGCTGCGTGCATTTCCAGTGAATGCCACCACATTCGCCACTGTGACTTTATTTTTAATGTACATGCGCCAGGGAGAAGAGTGCAGCATTCAGGACTCGGAGCCACAATCTGTGCAGCTGCAGCCGCTGCAGCCGCAGACACAACCGACCAGCATGTGAGCCGTCCTGCAGCAGCGAGCATTACTACAGTCAGCAGCACATCTGTAGAGGACAGATGGAAGCTGCCTTCGATCGGTTACCTGGTGTCCATGTGGTATTTAAATAATATATATTTTAAGATAAGAGCTGCACTTGTAAATATGGTCTGTTTTTAAAAGGTTTTGTACACATTTGTTTTAAGTTTTAAGTAATTTAGGAAACTTAACGGTTACAAGAGTTACTGTAGCGCACTGCCCAGTGACACGTTACAGATGTTCCTAAAATTTAGAGTCAAAGAAACACTTCAGGTCATAATGAAATATGTCTAGAAATTATGTTAGCAACCAGTCTCCACTGTATACCCTCCAACTATATTGACATAAAATAAAAAGGTAAACATAAATCTTACCAGTGATACTAATCGAGTAGCCATTAGGAACGGAACCAGTTAGTATCATTGATATCATCTGTTTTTACCCTTTTATTTTATATCAGTGTAGTTGTTGTGAAAAAGGTTTATTAGACGTGCCAATCAAAGATTAAACTTCAATCTCTGAAATGAATGCTGAATAATTTTAAAGATTTAATTTATTAAAGATGTGTAAAATGCTTAACTATATGAAATAATCACTGTTTAAAACCAAATCTGATGTGTTTTTTAATCTTTTTGTTCTGGACATCGGAGAGCGTCCAAAGAAAGCACCTTATGGTACGATATTAAGCACATGTGCGGTTAAAATCTATTTTAAAACAAATATTTCACCTTACAATAGATCTTATCTTTTGTATTTTACATTGATCCGAGATTCTGTTACAGTGTCATGTAAAACCGATTGCCTAATAAAAATCAACAGACCTTTGAAAAAAGCAAAACAAATTTTGGAATGTAATGTTCAACTTTAAGCACCAAACAAGAATGCATCTATTTTGCCATTGGTTTCGGTTTTCTGGTCAGAACTTCCTGGACTTCCTTCTCAATATTTACCAGGCTCATTAATGCTCATAAACACTTCACATTTTCCTGAAAGAAAATGTTAACTATAAGAAACTGCAGTTTAACACCTAACTGCAACTGAAATATTTATCAAATGTTACTTTTTTTAAATGTAGGCAGCACACATCTTCACGTCTACATCTGCAGTTCTGAATGGATGCTGCTAATACTTTTCTTTCTAAAGTGCAGGTCTGAAACTGCTTTTGGTTTGTCCAAAAACCTAATGATGTACATACTGTGAATTTGTTTTTTGCTTTCCTGTCATCCTTTACATGTATAAAGGTGTGCAATCTCTCTAAGCGTTAGAATTATCTTGATTATAATCCTGTATTTTTCTGTTTGAAGCCTTCAGTTCTCTATTTTGTAAAGTACATTTGTCTAGATTTCTGACTGTACCGGTGGATGATAACATCTTTGTAAAAGTGCTGCCTTAACTGTATAATATTGTCTTTGTGTTCTGTAGTTATTTTTGTCCATTAACTTGCACCAAAGCAGCATGCACACTGTAGTTTTCTGAGAGAAAGGTGAAATAAAAGCCACTTTCTTTCTCATGTTTTCTTTTTTTTTGAAAGACAGTTTTTGGTACAACTATTACCCCAATGTGTTTATATATTTATGAGTTTTATGTTAAAGGGTATTTTTTCTATTTTTCACCCTGTTTCCTTATGTTTTTGTGTGTAAGTGTCTAATAGGGACAATTTTTGGAACTGGTCAAATATTAAACAAGAATTATCATTATCTATTCACCCTCCTGCTCAACAGCATTGCAGAATCTCCCAAACAATCCAAGTAAATGGTGTCAAGATGTAAAATACAACTGAAAAAAACAAAACAAAAAAACATAAAAGGCCTCCATAGTGCTTGTCTGATGTAATCCAAGTCTCCTAAAGTCCTGACATGACATTTGTATGCCATTGCACCACACACACCCAGTTCAGACAGTGTGTATGTGCACACGAACGTGGCTCCAAGTTAAGGATTTACAGTGAAGAGTCAGGCTAAAAACATTTCAACTAATACCGAAATCACCTTTTAATAAGTTGTCAGACTCCCCACAACCCCAAACAGGACAAATGGAGACTGAATGAGTTGTTTTAAGTGAGTTAATAAAACTGGAAATGTTCTGATCCCTTCTGTTAAAGAAAGGACTGGCCTCTAGTGGTTATAGATGGGTATCACAGATTTGACTACATCTAGGGGTTGATGCTGAGTCGTTCAAATCTTTCATGGGGAACAAAATTCTTCCTCAGACGTTTATGTATAAAAAATATTACTGTTTATTAAAGAAATCTGACACCATATTTATCTCTTTCAGAGAAGGACTGTAAACAAATATATCCATTATTTTGACAAAAACAATACGTTATTCAAGTGTCAATCAAATATTGATTGTGTTCTTGCGATCACAGTGTTGCCTTAACACTGTCTGACAGAATTAGTGCCACTACATCAGTCTGAAGGGAAACACTTCTCAAGAAATATATCAAGAAAGCTATGGTGTTATATAACACACAAACTGAGTTGGTGGGGTTTCCTTTCAACTTAAAGTGCAAGAAGGTTGAACCAATATCTTGAGGCTCTTCTCTCATTGAGAGATCAGATGGATCAGTTACTTCAGGCAGCACAGAGACAGTCCCTGGTGAGACTGAAAACAAAGAAGTGCAGCAAAAAGAAGAGACGGACAAGTAAAGATACATCGGGAAGAAAGAGAAAGTAGCGGAGGAGTAAATTAAGTGATCAATACAAAGCATGGATGGCAAAAATAGATGTCAGATTGTGTTTTCCCCCCCATGCTGCTAGCTGGTTTTCCCTCCTTTTGTTGTGTTCATGAGGAAGGAGTCACAGGAGTATCGCAGGAAGCGGTAGATCTCCTCCGCTCTGGATCGACTCATACAGCCTCCCCTCTGTATGGCTTCAACTGAGCTGCAGGAGGAACAAAGACGAGTGAGACACAGACAAACGGAGACGGAGTCTTTAGTGTCATTCAGTCAGTTATGTCACAGAGAGAAAAATGTCTTTTTGATAAGAAAACTTGACATTAACCAAGACAAAATGACTTTGTTATGACAACTTAACATTATCAAACTTGCAGAAACTGTTTAGCTTTATGTTTTAGCGTTACATCGTCATATGTGGTTGGTTTTGACACTGTCTGTCATGAGAACATTATAAGTGTGTCATGAATATTTTCCTGACCTCAAGTGAAGTGGTACATTTTGGATGTGTCATAAAGATGGCATTAAGGTTTTATTACTCAATCAAATGTCTTTGTAACAGAGTCATGAATAATTTCCTGGACTTCAACTAAAGTGGCACATTCTGGACTTGTTATAACGATGTCCGGCTGGGTTTGACCCCTTGCATGCCAGGGCTGAGCCAGCTAATTAGACAGCTAGCTCCACGGTTCACCGAATTAACTAGCCAACACCAGATACAGATAACAGCAGGCAGCAGTCAGCCTACTTAAGCAACATGTAACACGGCTATCCGCTGTCTGTCCATTAGCTAACTGAGCAAAATCATCATGGTACTGTACTCTGACATCAAACTGGCCTTATAACATTTACTGACATCTTAATGAGAAGTTCAGGTGGTACCACTTTACTTAAAGTAAGAAAAATATTCATGGCGCACTTATAATGGTCTCATGATGGATTAGAAATAGAAAATACTTAATGGTCTACAACAAAACTATACAGTTTCTGTGTTAATGTCAAGTTGTCATAACAAAGACATTATTATTTGAACCTCAGGAAGACTAGCTGATTACCATAGCATTAGCTAATGGCAATCCTTTAAACAAATAAAAAACAAATTGGCCTGATTAATGGAAAGTTGTCATAACAAGGACATTTTTTTATCTGGGATGATCTCAAACGATGTCGACTTTGTATTAAACGTGACATAATTGACAATGACACCTACTAACAAACGTCAAAAAACATTCATTAAAACTCCTTCATGTTTGTGGCAGGAGTCATGACATAATTATGACAGTGTAATGACAGCCTTATGCACACCCCTTTAAATAAAGTGTTACCAGAGAGTTTATACTATGTTTTGCCACCACACACACAGACACACACAGACACGCACGCGCACACACACACTTTACCTGTTGATGAGCTGGCCGATGGACCTGAAGTTGTGGCTCATGTTGAGGGCGTGGACATAGTTGACGGAGGGCAGGCTCAGGTACAGCTGCAGGGCCTGCTGCCTGTGCTGACCTTTGACCTCCAGCGGTACAGCGATGCCCTGACCTTTACGCTGCTCCAGCCGTGCCAAGTCAGCCAGCAAGCCGGCACTATTTTCAGCGCCGTCGCTCCACAGCAAGCGCACGCCAGTCCGCACCAGCGCTGTCAGAGTGCTGTCATAGTAACGGGTTCGCTGAAAGGGACGTGACGCCTCACCTAAAGACAGGAACAAATATCATTAAGACAAATATAGACAAATCCTGTCTCTGATATTTGTTTATCTACTGGGTGGTTAGAGCCTTCTGTTTATATAGAACACTCATGAATGCATTCTGTAGAGTCTTCAGGGCTGCTGCACATTTCAACAAGTTAAATTTAAGACTATTTAAGGCCTTATTAATGGCCATTATGAATGCGTTAAAAGACCTGCTTTACGTCCTTGCCGGCAGAAAAGTACATGCAATAAATACAAATACAAATTTTTCCCAAAAACACATTTAAAAGTGAGACAAGTGTGATCACTTCACCCCTGCGTTTGCCTCCCTACACCGGCTCCCAGTTAGTTTTCAGATTGATTTTTAAAATGCTATTGCTCACTTTTAGAGCCTTAACTAGCTTTTATCCTAAAATCACTCCTGATTCATTGTCTTGGTATGTTCCCCCGTGACGAATGAGATCTGCAGACAGAGCCCTGATTACTCCCAGGTCACGGCTTGTGTCCAAGGGCGATCAGGCTTTTGCTATTAGAGCACGCCATGTAACTCTGCCTACTGAACTCAGACACTCCAAGTCACTTCTTAAAACTTTTCTCTTTGTGAAAGCTTTTGGAAATGTTTGCTGTGCGTTTCGTTTATTCCTTTTTATTTGATTTAGCTTGTTTTATTGTTTTTACTTCCTCTGTTGTATGTTCCTTGGACTTATTTTTATTTCACCTGCCTTGTCTGGTTGTATTTTCTTTTGTACAGCACTCTGTAACATGGTTAAGAAAAATGTTATATAAATAAAGTTTGTTATTAAAATTATTATTATTATTATCATTATTAAGTAATCTGACTGACCTGGCTTGGTTCGGTCTTTCTCCACTATCAGACAAACACGCTCAAACAATCCCTGCAAGCTGGTTACTCTCTCAGCCAGTCGTTTCCGGTTCTGCATCGCGGCCAGATCTGATTGGCTGTGCCGCTCCACTGCCATGCGGTTGCTGACGATGAAGTAGCTGCTGTCCAGTGAACAGACATGGATGGTGGCTGCGTGTCTCTGACGCAGGCTGGTCATCAGCTCCACTCCACTGCTGATGCAGCGGCTGTCAGCCAGGATGTAAACGGGTCCGGACGGAGCAGGAGCCTCGCTGACTGATGAAGCCTGGACGGTCGACTTCTGAGGCACAGAGGAGCTGGTGGGGAGGGTCTGGCCACAAGAAAAACAGAACACAAATGTAGTATATTTAAATTTTTACTGACTTCTTGTACGTTTAGTGATCATATATTTTACTTTAACTCACACTGTATGACCCTATGGACAGGTGTCATCTTGTTTACCTGGGGTTGCGTCTTGGAGGATAAGTCTGACTCTTCAAAGTCAAGTTCATCTGAGAGCAAATGCTGGTTTTCTAACCTCTGGCGGCACCTGCAGGAGAAAGAAAACAATGTTCTAGTGCCTGATGAATGTGTCTGAACTGCAGTAATCATTTCTGCATGAGAGGGTCTATTTCTTCTTAACAAAGTAGGAGAATTTTTTCAATCCATAAAGGAACCCTTTATCCTAGTAACTAGTAACTTAAGGTATCTAAAAATTGAGCTAACATGTAGTGGAGTAAAAAGCACAATATTTCCATCTGAGATGTAGAGGAGTAGAAGTATAAAGTTACATAAATGTTCCACTAATTTTCAAGTACCTCAAGTTTCTAATTGCTACTGTTTGTGTGCTCCCATATGAGAACTTTGTTACCTCTCATTTTGCTGCTCCTCATTCACTGAGCATGTCTGCGCTTTGCTCAGCTGTGAGATCTTGGATGCGATAGCTGAAGATGAGGAAGAGGACGAGGATGGTTTTGAGGAGGATGAGGAGGGGGGTTTCTGCTGCTGCTGAGGCATGCTGGGCTCTGCATGTACCACCTCTGGCCGTAAGGGGGCAGCAACACCACCTCCTGTTATGAGACTTCTCTGTTTGCCAACATCCCCTGTCTCCTCCTCCTCCTCACTGGAATCGTTGATGCGTATGACACGGGTGCGCTTAGTTTTCATCCCAGCTCTCGGCTCTGATGGAGCTGAAGCTGTGGTTTTAGCGCTGGCTCCGGCTCCCACTCTGGCTTTGTGCAGGAAAACACGACGCCTGGTGGCGTACTGCCTCTTCCCATCCACATAAGAGTCCTCGGGCATGAGCTCGATGTCTTCACCCTCTTCCTCGCTGCTCTCCAGCTCCTCCACCTCACTGCCCACCACAAAGCTGTCCTCCCCATATGTCTCATCCATCTCAGGCACCTGGAACAAGAGGTTAAGAACACAGATAATTAGACTAAACACTAAATAAACTATTCTTTTTAATAGTGCATTGGATGGAAACTCACTTCTGCCAACGTGATAAGAAGGAAAAGATCCTGTTAGTCATATAATGAGAATAACAACTTAGTATCTCAAAATAATGAGAAACTCAAAATAACGTGTTACTTATCTAAATATACAACCCAGATTCCAAAAAAGTTGGGACACTGTGTAAAAAATAAACAAAAACAGAATGCAATGATTTGCAAATTATTTCCACCTATTTTCAACTGAATACAATACAAAGACAAGATATGTCATGATCAAAACTGATTGACTTCATTATGTCTTTGAAAATATACACTCATTTTGAATTTGATGCCTGTAACATGTTCCAAAAAGCCTGGGACAGTGTAATGTTTACCACTGTGACGCATCATCTTTTCTTTTGACAATACTCAGGGAGCATTTGGGAGGTGAGGAGACTAATCGCCGTAGTGTTGAAAGTGAAATTCATTCCTGCTTGATATATTATGTCAGGTGCTCAACAGTCTTGGGTCTCTGTTGTTGTATTTTGTGCTTCATAATGCACCACATATTTTCAGGGACGTTCCTGGAAAATATGTCCTCTGGATGGCAGCATATGTTGCTCAAAAACCTGTATGTACCTTTCAGCATTAATGGGGCCTTCACAGATGTGACAGTTACCCATGATGCCATGGGCACCAACAAGCCCCCATAACATTGCAGATCATGGCTTTTGAAGTTAGCGCTGGTATCAGTCTCTATGATTCTGTTTGTCTTTAGCCCAGAGGTCACAACATCCATGATGTGGACCTAAAATGTGGACTCATCAGACCACAGCACACTTTTCCACTTTGCATCAGTCCACCTCAGACGAGCTCGGCCACCAGAGAAGTCTCTCTGTCTGGTTATTGTTGAAATATGGCTTTTGTTTTGCATGACAATGCTGTTTTTAAAGCAGTGTTGCCTGAAGGATCAAACATCAACAGGCATTCAATGTTGGTTTTTGGCCTTGCCCTTTACATGCAGAGATTTCTCTGGATTCTCTGAATCTTTTAATGATATCATGGATTGTAGATGGTGAAATCAAAATTCCTGTTGAGAAACATTGCTCTTAAACTGTCAGACTGTTTACCTGTGCAGAAGGATTGTCATTATTTTATGACACTCATTATTCTGACATTATTTATTTAGTTTCTCATTATAATGACTTACGGGATCTTCTTTTTTTCTTTTCATATCACAGGCAGAAATAGGCGTTTAGAGAACTGAATAAAGAAAAGGTGAGAATAAAATACCTGGGAAAATATGTCCATGTTGTGTTGATTTCTGTAGGACATTTTGAACTTGCCCTGGACTGCGGGGCTTCTCACAGACTTCAGGTAAACACCCTGCATGTCTGACTCTGACACAGAGAACAGACAGAACATTAGAGCAACGTTCCTTTAGTCTACCTAAGCTCAAACATTTGATAAATACAGTGAAATCACATTTTTTGGAATAAGCATGGTGTTCTACCATTCAGTCCCTGCGAGAGGTGCGTGTTGTCGACCACAAAGCCTTCAAGAGAATGATTCTGTTCTTCTCCATCCTCTTCATCAGATGACACATCTGCCCCGTCGTCTTCCTCTGACAGCTCTGCTTCTTCGTCCAGGAACTCGCAGCCTTTTCGACGTACGGCACGCTGAGAAACGAACGATTTGGAAAATGTCACATGTCGGATGCTGAAGGTATCCGTGCAACTGACGGATATTTATAAACTTGACATTTTTTATGTAAGGAGGAAGTGTCAATTTGACACTTGAGAGACACATGAGAAATAGATGATATCATTCAGATTCAGAGCCACCTGTTGCCTCACAGACCTTGGCTTTGCCCTGATGAACCTGTTGCCTCTCAGCTGCCGTGGCTCTGCGTGCGAACACTGAATCGTTTTGGAAATCATCATCAGAAACAGTCTCGCCCGCCATTTCATCAGACTGGAGACAAATGAGGAGAACACATTAGTCAAATAGTGTACACTGTTAATGGATTGTGATGCTGCATATTATCAGAGCATGAGGAATTATTATAAGTAATGCATGGAGTGAAAGTATTTAAGTCAAACAGATTGACACATTTTACTGCTAATGAAGAAAATCTTACTGTATTAAGTGCAGCTACACGTCTCCTGTTCACAACCACCGGGGAGTCCACATCACTGCAGATTTTTGACTGGCAGAGACAAAAAACATGTGACATTTCACACACAAAGTCATTTATTCTGTGTCTGTATACGTTTGTCAGTATTTCTGATATGAAATTCTTATAAATTATCAAAACGTTTCCAAAAGACGTTTCAGGAGCTAAAAATGCCCCATCACTGCTTGCAAGCCGGTTGCCATGACAACTGCAAGTACCTTGGAGATGATGGACAGAGACAGCCTGAGCCGTCTGAATCAGATATCTGATTCACAGGTCATGGCTGCTGTTTTTAGACCACAGTATAAAGGTTAACTCATGATTTTTATTGCCTGAATATTTGTAATGTAAACACATCTCTTTACATATCTCTATCAAAGCTGTCCAGTATTTGAAATATTTAATAATAAACACTTCTTTGTTTATTTTGCTGCTGATTTGTTTGAAAGATTGAAGAAATGACGCTGTCTGAATTAGTTTGATTACAACATTCCTATAATTAATTTAATTAATTTGAGTATTAATGCTTTTGTTTTGAAGGTACTGGGCAGCTTGTGCACATCTGGTGAATATATATATGTATATATATATATATATGGTAAAGAAGTAAAGCATGGTAGAAAGTAAAGTTTATTTTTCATCTACATTCACATTCATTTTGTGGTTTTTGGCTCTTAAATGCCAATAAGCATCTGTTTTTCTTTTTGGTCATTGTAAACTGAATAAATTCAGGATCTGAAAACATCACTATGAACTTTGATACTTTATAGACCACAGGGTTAATCTTAATTATTTTTTTTTTAACCCATACTAATTAAGGTAAATCCCGCCAATATCAACCAGCTCATTTTGCAAAGGAGACCTGGCCAAAACAGCAGCATTTAAAAAATCGCAGACAATAACAATAACCACAATAAAGCATCAAAAAACCCATCAGCAGAATAAAAAGAAGCAGCATGAAAATAATCATTAGTTTCAGCCGAAACAGGCCTTGCTCACCACATCCGGTGACGACAGTGGGTTGACCTTGTTCTGTTGTCTTCTTTTGTGAACTACAACTTCATCCTCACTGTCACTGATGCACTCCACTAAGAAGGTGAGAGACAGGAAATGAAAAGCATGGATCTGGAGCAGGGTTAAAGAAGGTAAGAAACTGTAAGTTTAGGAATTATATTTTTTAAGTAGGGATGCATGATGTTTTCCAACTTATTTTGGCTGATTGCTGTTGCCAATATATGCACATATTGTTTCGTACCTAATCACAGAGAACATCAAGTCTCTCCTGGAGTGGAATTAACACATTATTATGTCTTCTCTTATTGTGGTGACCCAGTGGCAGATACAGACATAAAAAAACAATCCTTTTCAAAATGTACACATTCAATGGGAAAACTACAAATGACGGGTTTTTTTCACTGGTTCCTGTTTCTATTTGTTATTCACCAATTTGCCGAATAACAAGATGAGCAATTAAATCTGAAGTGTCAAAAGAATGCAATCTGGCTCCTCCCTGCATGGCCAATGCTGGGCAATAATTGCAGATGACAACTTTGCTATCCATTTTGGAAACTTCAAAAGACTGTAGACACTCACCTCATGTGCACAAAATAAGCATCACCTTATTGGCCTGTAGTATCGGCAAATATATTAACCAGGCTGATAATGATGACATGCTAATGCTATCATGCATCCCTATTTTTAAAGCTAAACAAACCTGCATGAGGAGGTGAGTCGGCCACACAAACAGACTCCTGATGTGAGCAGTTTTCCACACCTGCTGCTCTCTCTGCCTCTGCGATGTGACTCTCCAGTCGTCTCCGCTTTAACCTGAAGAGTAATGATGGGGTGCGAGGCCCAGTATGAGCAGCCATGATCTCCCTCCTAGCTCCCGATGATGTGATTGGAGATGGGAGCGCACCACCTTTAGAAATTAAAGGTGAAGCCAGAGGAGAGGATGTTCCTCTCTTCCCGTGCTCTGACAGTATCTGTGGTGTAGATAACCTGGATTCACTGGACTGTAGAGGCATTCTGGGTATATGAAAGCTGTTACAGGGAGTGGACGAGTTGGAGATGGTCTGCTTTTTAGGCTGTGGAGAAGTACACGGGGCAGAAACGTCCTCGATGTCCTCCTCTTCAGAGTCCTCTAATGAATAGCCAAGGTCAAAGTTGACAGAGAAGAGGTCATGGACACTGTCGAATGACTCAGAATTGTGTGGCACTTCAGCTGTGCTTGAATTGTCCGTTACTTGTTTATTTGCTGTTTCTGTGTGTGTATTATGTTTTATCTCTGTAGTGCTTTGCTTGTTTGTGTCCTGAGGTTTCGAAGTTATGTGCTCTGTGCGTGATAAATCAGCCGTGTGTGCTGTTTTTGTTGGGGTGTATTCATGTAAAGAGTTGAACAACTCTTTTGTGCCATTAGCAATGCCTCCAGCACTGGGGGACTTCTGGGGTGTGACGCCTGGAGTGGAGATGTCTGGGATAGTCATCTGTAGGAAGACTTCATCATCCCCAAACAGATCCATGCTGTCATTCATTTGAGGGTCCACGTCGTCTCTCACGCCACCATCTGTCAAGTCTGGCGTTTCCTGATTCCTCATATCATTCCAACAACTCTCTTTCTCCTTCGTCATGCTCTCGTTCTTACTTTTTATTTCCTCATCAACCCGTTCCAACCCAGTCTCCCTGTTGTTATCTCTTATATCATGATTATCATTCATTTCTTCCTCTTCCCCAAAAACTTCATCCCAGGTCGGACTGCCCAGCTGCTCCTCCTGACGAGGCTGATCATCATATATTTTACTGTCCTCTTTACCCACTGGGGGCTCGTTCTGGTCCGTCCTCTGAGAGTTATTGTCAGCGTCACTCATCATCACTTCATCATCATCATCGTCATCATCCACATCGAGGGTGAAGCTGACCTGGAATGGCTGTTGAGGCCACTGAGGAGAGGGAGGAGGTGATGGAGCAGCAGCCACATCGGCCTCCAAATCTTCAGTCAGTGAAGGCGGAGATCGGGACAGGAGCTCCGCCACATTAGCCAGGATGACCTTCAGACCCTCATCTCTTCCTGGGTGGCGTTTAGCAGAGAAGGGCAGAGGTGCTGAATCCCATTTAGGGAGGTAGAGCATGGCCTGAAGTTCAACATCTTCATCTTCGTCAATTTTTGTAATTAGCTGTGAAGGTTTGTCTAAATTTACATTCTCATTAATAATGACACAGTCGTCATCATCCATGTCGACTTCTGGACAGTCATTGATTGAGGGACGAGGAAAAATAGGCTCAGGTCCTGGGAGATCCGTGACTCCATCATAAGGTGCCTCAAGATCCGGTGAAACAAGAAGTCTTTGTTTTTTCGTAGCCAATGGTGTCTCTGCTTCCTCGTCTATGAATTCCACATCAGGCAAGGTCGAGCAAGATGGTTTGGGTTTGTTGTTGGTAGTTTTAGCGAAGCTCTTCTGTCTCTTTTGTCCACTCTTCACGTGGCAGTCTGCTTTGTGGAGGTAAGGAAGAAGCTCCTGCTCGTAAAAACATTCACCCTGAACACAAACACAAACACAGAGGAGCTGCATGAGAAAACATCCCTCTGCAGGAGAACCAAGGTCAGTTCATGTTCATACAGTAAACTAATCAGGATGAGTCCTATAATGAAATCTCCACGGTAACGTGCCACATGCAGATGCTGCGGGCAGTAGCTCCTTCAAACTCTGCTACATTTTTGATTTAATCAGTTCTTCTGCTTTTATTGCTGAAACATATTGTGTGTAGCAGAAATACTTGTAGGCAGCTTGAGGTTTGGATTAAAGATCAGCGGACTCTAAGATCATCAATAATTTACACAAAGCATCTTTTTACTATCCAACCAGATCAGCTGGACGCACCACTATGGACCACACCAGGAGGAGAGGAGGTGAGCTGGAATAAGAGCTACGTTAATTCAGCACAGACTTAAAGGCGCTCCTGGCCAGGGTTGTAACAATACATTGTTCTAGACCGATTCAATGTTTTTTGATCCAGTATTATTGATGGGAAACTGATTTCGGCGTCATTTTTAAGATACAACTTTATTTTGAAATTCCCATGGTATGTTTTCGTCACAAAGGTCTGGAAAAGTTCAGTAAACTTAAACTTGTTGATTCATAATTAAGTTGTTTTTTGTGAGCTGACATAATATAACTGATTGTGTTAAATGAACATATAATATCATTTGATATCGACAAATATCTGAACTGAATTTAAATTCATCCTTGCAGACTTTTTGATATTGACAAATACTGAATCACTGTCCAAAGAACTAATATAATATTGTACCGTGATGAAATTTATGATTTAGATTCCCACTCCTGGCTGATATTTAGTCAGGAAAATGATGATCTGTGTATTTATTATGTGAATGTATTATGAAGGGACAATATTTGTTTTGTTGTGCAACCCTGAGTTGTTCAGCGAAAATAAATTACCTTGATGTTACACTGCAGCCACACAGGGAGCAGACACAAAAGTCTGAGGTTATGTTTCCTATTTTTTGTTCTTCTAAAACATTAAGGAAAACAAATAATCAGACATTATTGCCCAGAATTATAACATTAAAAGACAAATGGCACAATAAAACTGCCCAAAATGAAAACATCTTCCCATCTGTTTCTCCTTGCATCTCACAAATGAGCACACACACATCATGATCATCCATCACCTGTCATCTGTGCAAACCATATGACACGGAAGTGATTCATCTAGGTCGGTATCCTGCCTGGGCCGACAGGGTGCCATCGAACCTGTAACCAGCTGCTCAGTGAACAGAAAAGAAAGAAGCCTAATGGAGACTGAGCAAAAATGTTTTTTTTTCCTAGAAGGAAGGCAATAAAATCAGATGAGGAGATCTTACGTCACTGCATTAAATAAAGATTCACACTTATTAAAGTGGGAGAGATTTGAATGGGAAAAAAATGGCCCCAAGCGTTGTTAAAAATGGGAAACTATGAATCAAAGACCCTCTTACGTTGACGGAAACTGGTCATAGCTCACATGAACAAGTGCCTGTTTCCGCCACTGTTATAAAACTGTGTGTTCATACAGGCGGATGAGCTTTGGTAAGACCCTGCTGTGTCATTACACTCACAGGTCAAGATGTACTATACGATATCAGCAGCCCACTGTGCAACCTATTCAACTCAAGTGTTGGTTCAGAGTGTATGATTTAGGGGGATTTATTGGCAGAAAACCGCAGAAATGTAATATAATATAATCACCAAAAAATAAGAATTGTTGTGTTTTTGTTACCTTAGAATGAGCCATTTATATCCACACAATCTGTGGAGTAAAATCAAACCATTTCTGTCTGCCACAGCCCTGGTGGAAGTTAGTCACGCCCTGATTTCATCCTGTCTTGAGTATTTAACTCTCTCCACTCAGCACTTAGTAAAAAAACACTAAAAATTGTCACCACAGAGTCTTTTCACCAGAACTACAAGAAGAATTTACCCTAACTTCAGAATCCATACAAAGACTGCCCATTGCTTCCAAAGTAACATTTGGAAATTATTTTAATCACCTGTAGGGACTTAAACAGAGTGACTCCAGCCTATATGTCTGACCTAATACGCCCAGATGTGCAAGGCCACACACCTGGATTGCCAAAACTCTTCTCACAGCTTTGCAACCAAGTCTGACCATGTATTTACTGTCATGGCACTCAAACTGTGGAATGAATCACTGTTCACAATCCAGACAATATCATAAATCCATTAAAGACCGTTATTACATTCACGTCAACTCACAAAAAGCAAACCATGGGAATGATAAAAATAGGGGTGAATCTTAAAGATAACAACATGGATCAGTATTTCCACTTTGCATTAATAATACTGGATCATTGATTCGATATATCGATCCAAATCGATGTATTGTTAAAGCCTTAGTTGGTAGCTGGCTAGCATTACTTGTCAGTGGGAGCTGTAATTGACATTCTTGCCTTCTGTCCCCGACTCCTGGGGATGTCCCTAATGAGGAAAGTTCAGCTCCTGAGGTGACACCAAATTTTTCTATTTTGTGTCTTGAGCTGAAAAGGCTTGGGAACCCCTGGTTTAGCAAGTCTGCATGCCAACAATTGGTAATTAATACTTTACTTACAGCTGAGCCTGATGGTAATGTTGTCAGTTTTGCAGGTATTTGGTCATAAACCAAAGTAGAGAGCAAAAAATTTAAATTTTGACCTGATAGTGGTGCTAGATCAAAGATGAAAGGGTCACCAAAGATTAAATTTGTCCTGAGGGGAACATGAGGGCGTCTATCAAACAGCATGACATCAGTTTGGATGTCAGTCTGACATTTTGGCAAAAAGGATGTTTCATGTACCGTTTTTTTAAATTTGCTTTTGATTAACTAAGTTGGCTTCATCAGGTGGTTTTGTAACATTGTGTAATTGCAGTTTCTGCTCTCACTGTGTGCCTTTATGAAATCATTCCCATTCTTGATTAGCAGGTTTCTACTTTGGTGCCAGTATGAAGGCTAGTGTATAATTTATGTTTTTTATAGTTCACTTGTTGACTCACGTCTATCACACCTTATCAGCATGCTATTGTAGTCCTGATTCGTTAGTTTGCCAACATAATTGTGCAATAGATTTTAAAATGTTCAGCTTGCAGCAGATGGATACACAAGAACCTCAGTAAACTCTGTGTGTTTTATTCTACCACAATAAGCATATCTACTGGCCACTTTACGTTTACAACTAAAGACACATGTAAACATATGTAAACATGTCTTATGCTCCATTTGGACATCTCGAAAAGCAAAAGTGTTGACGGATTTACCATCTTAAATAACTCCAAGACTGAAGTCACTGCAAGGTTTAAATGAAAGACTAATGAACAACACCTGAACAATTATTTCTACCTCCTTTATTCCTTTAATTATTCAACACCTGGAGGTTAATACTGAGCAGCTTGCAGGCGTCACACTCTGTGCAGTGGGAGCTGTAATCAACACTTCAACACTCAGCACTTCTCAATGAGGGCAGAACACTTTGGACAGGCGAGGCTTTGCCTACAGAAATGTGATCCATTTACATGTCTGAACTCAACACAATACAAACTGACTATCAATGATTTTTCCCTGTAGAATAAAATGCTTTTAATTGGCTGCCAGGAGCTGTGTTGACATCATTAGAGGCTTACAACAACAAACAATCTGTTGGAAAAGAAAACTACTTGACAGCTATTATGTTTTGAAAACTAACACATGCAACTGAAAATTGTTGTTTAGCTACTTGTAACTCCACTTCTCCCCACATACCAGGTCCTCTGACACCTTATGCACCCCGTTTACACCTGGTATTAACTGGGATCCGTGACCAGATACATTATCGAGATTGTTGTACAGTTTGCATTTACACACACATAAAATCTGAACACCATGCAAGACAGATGCCCTTTAGATGTGGTCAGGCAAATCTGATCAGCCCCTCTATGAATTTATAATGTATTATGTAAATTACTGGTGCTTGCATATAAAATTGAAAATTGAAAAGTAGAATTTTGAATGAAAATATCAGAATTTTGTGTTTTTCTTAGCTGCTAATAACTAAAAAATATTGGTCCTGTATTTAGAGTTTAATCATTTTTGAATGATTTTTCTTACTAATAATTACAAACAAATAAAAAAAAAAAAAAAATCAGGATATTGTTTCTCTCAGCTGACCGTACGTAAACATGCAGGCCTGTTTACAGCCCTGTTTGACAACAATTTTTCAAGTACACAGGCTTTTAGCAGCATCATAAAATGCGAGTAACTTATATTTTTTTGTTATTTAGTAATTGTTTGCGTAACATAACATCTGTCAGTCAGTTGTGGAGAGATGTGTTTATGTGAGATGTGTTGTGTTTAGGGCTTCATTCTCTTCAGCTGTGTTACTATCACAGTGTGACAGGTCTAAATGTCAACAATAAAAAACTGAAATATCAAGTGAAAGAGAAACCTCAAACAGAAATTAGCTGCAGGTTTCAACAGAAAGTTTTACTGACATCTTAATTATGTTACTGTACTGCAGTTAATATTATGAAATATTGTGAAAGTACAGTATAACCCTAAATTTGAGAGATAAATCTTTTTTTTTCTGGGTAATCCTTCTTATACAAATCCTCCAAACTGCTGTGTCCTCTAAACATCACGATCTTGATGGAAAATGAAACGGAGGGTTTTATGTATTCAAGGATTTAGGAGAGAATATAACATCATGTTCCTCCCTCAATGATATATTTTAATGATAATGTGTTGTTTCTTTTGTCTTTTGCCACCCTTTCTCAACCTACTTGAACTCGATTCAAACAGGATTAACCTTAACCCCTGGAGCATAATTAATTAATGATCAGATTAAGGCGATCTAGAGATGTCGCAGACTGAAATAAACTTGATGATGAGGATGGAGAGATGGAGCCCACTGGGGTCAGAGGGTTTGCGTGGCTTCAGATTCCACACTGAAGGAAGCAGCAAAGTGGAAACTGTTGATCATCTCATTGCACCACAATAATCATACAAATTTGACGCTCATGAACACACACAAAGAACGCAGCGTCCACACTCATCAGCCTGCGTGACTTTGTTTCCAAACATGCAACAGCTCTCAAATTGGAGGGCGACGACTGACCGAACCGACACCAGCTACACCAATGTGTGTGTGTGCTTCAGGTCGACGTGTGTGTAATGTTAAAAGAAATAACAAAACTAAAAGAAGAGAATTGTGCCTGTGAATATTCTCATTCATCCAGGTCATAGTTATCTTAAGGGATTAAATCAATCGCAACTGGACTGGTAAAATTGTCTTAGAAGACGTTTCGCCTCTCATCCGAGCAGGCTTCATCAGTTCATGCTCATCAGACTAGATAGGACAGCTCTAGTCTGATGAACAGTAGTTGGAATTCAATTATTTATCCTCTAAGAGAGGCCGCCTCCAGACCAAGAATGGTTTCACTCCCTATTGTGAGGCCTAACGACAGTCGTTTGGGTTAAGTGGG
Source organism: Lutjanus erythropterus (assembly GCF_056507025.1). NCBI lineage: Eukaryota > Metazoa > Chordata > Actinopteri > Lutjaniformes > Lutjanidae > Lutjanus > Lutjanus erythropterus. The sequence continues at coordinate 15,583,639 of NC_139334.1, forward strand.
GTGAAACCCCAGTGAGCCAACAACCGTCGTTGGGGGGGTCTCACTCGTTAGTGTTCCATTCTGTTCTAACGATGGTCGTTAGGGGCACCTGGAGCCAGGTGTGGCTGGACTGTGTTGTTGGTTTTTAGAGGCTAAATTATTGAATCTTTTGGGAAGGGATGAAAGGACAGCATTGTAAGTTGGGGATAGGTGGTGTCTTAGGCCTCCCCCTCTATTCAGGGATGGCTTCTCAACTTTGACATAGATGGCTTCCCTTACTCCTCTTTCAAACCATCTGTCTTCTCTGTCAAGAATATGTACATCTTTGTCCTCAAAAGAGTGTGTTGTCTCTTTGAGGTGTAAGTAAACAGCAGAGTCTTGACCTGAAGCGTTAGCCCGTCTGTGTTGTGCCATGCACTTAGTTTTTGTTTAGTTTCCCCAATATAAAGGCTGGAGCATTCCTCGCCGCACTGGACCGCATACACCAGATTGTTCTTCTGGGTATGAGGCGTGCGGTCTTTAGGGTGTACCAACCTTTGTCTGAGGGTGTTACCAGGTTTTCAACAAACACAACATCCCAGTACATTTCAAGCCTGGTAACACCCTCAGACAAAGGTTGGTACACCCTAAAGACCGCACGCCTCATACCCAGAAGAACAATCTGGTGTATGCGGTCCAGTGCGGCGAGGAATGCTCCAGCCTTTATATTGGGGAAACTAAACAAAAACTAAGTATGCGCATGGCACAACACAGACGGGCTAACGCTTCAGGTCAAGACTCTGCTGTTTACTTACACCTCAAAGAGACAACACACTCTTTTGAGGACAAAGATGTACATATTCTTGACAGAGAAGACAGATGGTTTGAAAGAGGAGTAAGGGAAGCCATCTATGTCAAAGTTGAGAAGCCATCCCTGAATAGAGGGGGAGGCCTAAGACACCACCTATCCCCAACTTACAATGCTGTCCTTTCATCCCTTCCCAAAAGATTCAATAATTTAGCCTCTAAAAACCAACAACACAGTCCAGCCACACCTGGCTCCAGGTGCACCTAACGACCATCGTTAGAACAGAATGGAACACTAACGAGTGAGACCCCCCCAACGACGGTTGTTGGCTCACTGGGGTTTCACCCCACTTAACCCAAACGACTGTTGTTAGGCCTCACAATAGGGAGTGAAACCATTCTTGGTCTGGAGGCGGCCTCTCTTAGAGGATAAATAATTGAATTCCAACTACTGTTCATCAGACTAGAGCTGTCCTATCTAGTCTGATGAGCATGAACTGATGAAGCCTGCTCGGATGAGAGGCGAAACGTCTTCTAAGACAATTTTACCAGTCCAGTTGCGATTGATTTAATCCCTTAAGATAAAAGAAGAGAATTGAATTAAAAATTGAATTTCCCCAAGAGGAAAAAATAAAGTGCTAATGTTTAATTCAAATGACATTCTGCTGACAAAAGGCAAACTTTACTGATTGAAGAGATTTGGGCAACAGTTGCTGAGAAATTGCTACACAACAGCAACAGCTAAAGTTACTGGCTGCAAACAAGATGAACTTGCATGTAAATCTCAACTTATTTGGCCCTATAATGCAGTAGTGGAACGTACAGTAACCTGAGTTACTGTTTAATGTGTTTAATTTAACAGCTGTAGTTACTTTACAATTCGACATAGAAAACATGAAAAACTTCTAAAACAAGATGCGTGATGTTATAAAAGTTGAGTTAAACAATTAGTCAGTTAATTAATTTGTTGATTAATCAACTGTCAAAAAAATTAAGCAGCGACCGTTTTGATAACTGGTTGATCATTTAAGTCATTGCTAAAGAAACGTGAAACATCCATGATTTCAGCCTATCAAATATGACAATTTGCTTTACCTCATCTTAAATTGCAGTTAACTAAATTATTTTGAGGTTTGAATTGTTGACCTCTGTTTAATTGTGACTATAATATAGAATAAATGGACTGATCAAGAAAATAACAAGCAGATAAATCGATAAAGAAAAAAATCATTATTTCCATCCAACATTACACTCCTCAACCAACAATTCCTCTGTTCTAAACCAACCAGAAATTCAACTTTATGATTTAGCACCATAATGCCGAAACGCAAGACTCAGTAAATCTGAATGAAGATAAAATGATGATCTGAAGGCAGAGGAGGAGTGCAAAAATACCTCTGATGTCAGTCAGTGACACCAGAGGAGTCAAGCTTGAACATGTTCAAACCAGGGCTGCAACTAAGGAGGATCTTTACTGACTATTTTCTTGTTTAACAGATTATTTGTTTGGTCAGATAAGTGAAAAACAATGACGAAGATGGAATCATAGAGTTTTGATTTTTCTTTCCTAAGAAAATAACACAAACTGATTAATTGATCATAAAAAAAAGTTGATTTAATTAATTTAATTATCAATTAATAATTAATTAATTGTTGCAGCTCTCCTTCAAATGTCAACAATAAGCAAGGATTTAATGTGAGACACAACACTTTAACTTTATTATCCAAAACAAACCCAAAGCTTCTGTTTAAGTTTTTGTTCTTTCAATTAATTTTTTAATTGAAGCAAAATAATACAGTAAACGTGTACAAAAGCAGTAATGTACTTTGTATAATATGAGAAACTGCCACTGTCCTGCACTCAAAATAACCAAACCCCATCAAAATTTAACTATTCAGCATTAAATATCAGTTATACACACTAATAATAATAGTTGTGAAGCCTATAATTTAATGTCACTTTAAACACTTTTGTCTTCTTTTATCATTTCTTTGCATCTGTTTTGTGATCTCCCGGTCTCACCCCTCCTCAGCCCTGTTTGCCGTACATGTGGGTCATCATGGCCTGACCTACTTCCAGCTTCCTGGCTTTATGTAACAGTTCAGAGAATTGTTACATAATCATAGGAGAGGAGGCCCGCCTGCCTGCCTCCCTGCTCCGTGTGCCCTCATCATCATCAAGAGAAAGAGGCAGCACAAAGGAAAACACAGCGGGGTTTTGAACTCACCCAGACAGAAAATTGCCTCAAATAAGATTAATGGATTTTGGAATGAAAAAGCTATTAAGGAAGGAGCATGTGTGGGCAAAATTTCTATGAAAAATACAGTTTGGGCTTTGATTTAAGCGCTTTATGTTTCTGCTTTTCCTTTGATGGCCTCTCTGCTTAAAGACAAGCGTGGAACAGCGGCAACAGGCTGCACAAAGTGTGGATGTCTTCTGTATGTGTAACTAACAGTAATTAATTACATTCATGGCCATTAAATGGACACTTCACGTGTATCAAACTGTTCAGGATTTGTCAAATTAAAAGGGAAAACAAGACAACACTGTAGGGGTAAACAAATGTGTTCTGTGGTCTTAAAAACATATCTGGAGTGTGTGAACTGAAGTGTATTTCTGTGTGGCTGGGGGGAAAAACAGACCTTATCTAATAATTTTGTTTTCCTGGAAATGTTGACTAAGTTATAATTTAATTACTTCTTTCGAGGAGAATTTTGTTTTCGGCCCAGTTTTTTTTGTCTCAGACACTGAAAGCAGATTGTTGTAATTTAATTTTGTGGAAAGTAAAGCAATGGCTTCTTTTTGGTTTTGGCAGATCTGGGTTGAAGCCATATTATCTCAAATGTTTGTCTATACTCTGATACTACAGCGCTCACTTGAATGAAAAAAGACACCGACTAGCCCCAGTGATCATTTATGAATAACTTGATGCAAATCCAAATTAAAAATGTCTAAGAAAAAAAAAAAGATCAATTCTGGAGCGAGCAGCAGCCTGGCTGGACACATCAGAGGCGCATTTCTCAGCAACATGTGATTCTGCGCCTCCTTCCTGCTGTTTTATAATCACAAATAAAACTGAACTTTCTAAAAACTTCATGAATTTATAGCTTTTCATGTGTTCCTTTATAAAAAGCAGCCCCTCCTGCCTGTCCGCTCTGCTATCTGTAGAACTGACAAATATGTGGAATAAGTACGTAAATAAAAAGGATGGAGGGACAGATTTTCACATTTCATCATGTAGAGGAAAAAACTAGGGGAACTGAAACTCCAGGAAAAGTGCAGAGAGAGAAGGAGAGAAATGAAAAGAGTTGTGAATCACGAGAAATACATTTTTTCACTTACCGGAATCAGATCAATTGACAAATATGTGATGGCCCTGATGTGAGTTTGTGATTATTTGGCTTAAGATTTCTCCATCTACCTTTATATGGCTTGATCTCAACCAACTCAACCACTAAGCTTTCTGCAAATGAAAGCATAATGACATCATCAATGCGTCAATGAGTGCATGACCACTTTTTGGGGCTAGAGCAGGCTACTTTCAGTGGAAGAGTCGGCAACACCAGCAGAATGACACTAACATACACAGCATAAATAAAACAGGAAGGGCTACTGCACTGCTTAAGGTTCAGGATTATGTAATCAGTGCTGTACAGCGTAGTTTTTATTACTTGTGGAGTTGCACTATGTTGTCTCTTTACATTTGTCCCTGGTAAAATGTTTGAACTTAATTTTGATCTCTGCGTGTTTCACGACCTGAATTCATCCCTGGTGGTGTGTAGCTGCCATCTCACCCAGCAATCCAGTTTTGTTTTTACAGGTGGGCTAAATCTCATCTTCCCAAGTATGGTCAAGACTCATGCTGCGGAGGAAAAATGAGTAATAAGAGCCCACTTGTTGGCTCAGCCAATAGTCAGTTCTACCATAATCTCTGACCCAATTTGAGGGATTTGGACAAATTCAGGGGTGTTATCGATGGCACAATAGCAGATGGTGGGAGGACAAATATGTGGAGGTGATTACATGTGCAGTGGGAGGGGGATTGGCAAAATGTAAACAAGGTCAAGCGGAGAGTAGAGTCTTGTGGCTAAGTTACGAGTCTGATTTTGGTTATTAAACCATGCCATGGCAACAAAGTGCCGTTTGTAAACTATATTTCCTGCTGGAGACGTTCTGTCCTGTTGATTCAACATAACAACTGCTGTGCGACTAATTCTAGTAGATCTGATGTTCTTTCTGATATAACTGACCCATTAAAGCTACCAGAAAAACAAGATTGCCATCAATTAGCAGCTCAAACCATGAACCAAGCTCATATTAGGTCAGCAGAAAGTGACATATGAGTTATGAGCTGAGTAACCATTCAGCCTTTGTTTTTTTTATGACTGAGGGAGAAAAACTAGTTTACCTGTCTATAAAAATATCTTGGCACACATCAGTAAAAGCACATCTTGCTCTTCAGTGCTACTTGCTTAGATTACATATCTATAATACTATTTTGGCCATTTTTTTTAATCAGTTTTTGGTTAAATCTAATTTGAGAGGAAGAACACCAGAGGGAGAGCAGCCAGAAATATTCCAGGGAAAATAAATTAATTAAAAAAGCGGAACTAAAACCACAATTTTCACCATGGTGCCTATTCATCATGCCAGGAATTTGCCTTCCAGGTCAAAATGATGAATGTAGTAACTCACAATCATGTGTTCACATGCAACTCAGCTGACTCCCTTCAGTCTAGTGAGTTTATAGTTTGGCCTTCTCTTGCGTAAAATACAGACTGCTGTCCTTCTTTTATGCAACAAAGCAACATTTATGTGAGATGTTTGAGGTTCAGTCCTACAGAATTAATATACAGCTGTATCATCATACATTAACCTCCTGTTCTCACCTCGTTTTCCTCTCTCATGTTGTCTATGAGCTCCATCACCTTAATGAAGTGCTGGCAGCGCAGCGAATGATCAACAACGTGGGTCGGAAGCGCTTTGTGCTGCCAGTGTCTCCATTCCCACAAAGACAGCACTCTGGAGGGGGGTCCGCTTTTGGAAACTTCCTCCTTTAGGACATGAATGACATCATCAATATATAACATGTTAGTACGAAAGTCACAATACATTCAAGCCAGGAACAAAGAGGCATGAATATAGGATGATTCTTTCACATTGGGGTTACAATTTAGCCAACTGAAATCACACGTCAAGTTAAAGGAATAGATTTTTATAGTCAGTGTGTTACCTAAAGTAGATGGCGGTTTGCACGTCCCCAGTTTGGAGAGGCAGAGAGGAGTTCCAGCATGAAAGCTAAGCCATGCAGTGCTGTGAACAAGCTCTGCAGCAAAATGTATTTTAGCAACCTAAAAAAATCTCTATCAATTTAAGCATACGCTATATTTAGAATATTTCGTTTATCGTTCTCGTTGAAGCCACTTTACCTTGCCATCAGACGGCCTTTTCATATGGGGAAACTGCCACTATAAAAGCTACATTTTGCTCTCTCCAAACAAACCAAACTCCATAGGCAAAATCAGTAATTTTGCCTCACAGAACACAGGAGCTGCTGGTCTACTACTCCCTCAATCAGTTAGTTTGTTTGTGTTATTGTATGACTTTGGTGAAACCAAACTACCCCTTTAAAACACTGAAGTCACACTGGTAATATTACTGTTTTTGTCAAAGGAGTTTGGTTACCTCGGAGAGAGTCATATCTGGTTCATTTAACAGTGATGTCCTGCCATAAAAGACTGTCTGATGGCAAAGTAAAGCAGTGAAAATATTACAAAGATAATGTGCACGTAAAGTAATTAGATGGTAGAGCTGCAACGATTAATTGATTACTCAATTATGAATCGTTAATCGATTGGTTTGAGTATTTTTTTTAAGAAAAAGGTCAAAATTCTCTGATTTCAGCATCTTAAGTGTATATATTTACTGATTTCTTTACTATATGACAGTAAATTAATATCTTTGGACAAAACAAGATATTTTAGGACATCATTTTTCACCATTTTCTGACATTTTAGAGACTAAACAACTAATCAATTAACCAAGAAAATAATCAACAGATAAATCAACTATGAAAATAATCAATAGTTCCAACCCTATTTGGTGGGCATCTGCACCGGTACTCCTGCAGCTTCTCCAAACCAGGATGCAGGGAAAATACTGGTTCCAAATGATATTTAAATCTATATAGATCCATTCAAAATATCTAAATTTAGGGTCACTTTTTCGACAAGATATTATGGTTCAATTTTGTGCCCTCCAGAATGCCTTAATGGCAATATGAAAACATCTGTTAATTACAATTTAAACACTTAAACTATACACAAAAAGTTTTTTTATTTTATAATTTGGTAGCATTTTACATTACAGCACAGTAATAATATGGTAATAGCTTGATAATAAAGAGGTAATATAATAGAGGTAAAATAATATCATGAATCACCAAAGTAATAACCAAGTAATCAACAATGGGTATATTTGGGAAGTATTGGCCTGAATTTCATGTAACAGGAGGCAAAAATAATGTGAAAAAACATTTAAATATAACAAGAAGGCAAAGCTATTTCGTTTAGTATTATTTTGGTAACAATATGGTAAACTACTAACAAAAAATGCTTATATCAGTGATATATCTGGATTTAAAAATGGTAAGATTGTGACACTAATAGGGTAATAACCCAATTATGATGAGGTAATGTAGGCTGATGTTTTTACAATATTACAGGGCGCTGTCACCTTCAACAACACATGAAAATCCTGGGAAGTAAAAATTGGTAATTACTACTATTATAAATATTTGTCTTGTATATTATAATCCTGAAAATTAACCATAATTTTTTCCCCAGACATTATTTTTTTTCATGGAAATACCAAACATGCTATGACTTGTTACCTGGAAAATCAAGTGGTATTTTAAGTGTAATAAACATAAATCAGGGCAATGGAAAGTGTGACTAATATTTTTTTTTTATGTATTACTATTATTAAAGTGTGTTAACATCTTTTTCGTGTGGGTTTTACAGCATGGGTGGGTATGCTGGCCTCAAAATAAGCTCACAACTACTTTATGTTTCATGTCTTCCATTGTCTGGTACTTTTCAGACCTGCACAAGAAAGAAACAAACAAAGAAAAAAGAAAGAAACCTGAGGTGGTGGATCACTGGGTAGGGACATGAAGTGTGACTGTTTCAGGGTTGGGTGAGCTTCATCCTCCGCCAGCCTCATGGTGGACGCCCAGTGGGAATATTCAGCATTGCTCAGAAACCCGTCTGACGTTGCACTGCCCTGCCGAACTAACACATCAGACACATACAAACTCAGAAACCTATTTCTCCTTCTCCATTTTGAACAGTGAAACTCTGCTCCTGCCTCATCACTCACTCAGGTTTTGAGGGTGGATGAGTGAGGCCCGTCCCTCAGAATGGGACCGTCGACCAGTGACAGACCGCCTACTGTTCTCCCGGTGGTCAAACTGGCCGCAGGTAATGTGCATCTTATGCAGGGTGGGATTCACCCCCTCGGGTATCATGCGGGGACTGCTGGGGTACATGTGGAAGCTGTTATTTTTGCCGATGATGGACTTGTACACACTGCGCTTGTTGCTCTGACTCTGGTTGTACGTCTGAGGAACACAAAGGAGAAAGGTTTGGTAAAGTTGGATTTGTGGATTTGCGTTGGGAAACATTTAAGGACATCGCATTTTTGATCTGAGGGTCCATGGCTCAACACTCACCTTCTCCTCTCGTCCCTCAGCCAGGATGACAACAATGCGTCCCTGTCTTTTACGTCCAGTACGTCCCATCCGCTGCACCAGGCGGATGGGGTTTTTCTGTGCGTCGAAGCAGACAATGAGGTCCACCTCTCCGATATCCAGCCCCTCCTCCCCGACACAGGTGGACACCAGTGTGTTGAAGCCTCCCTGACGGAACCTGTGCACCACCTACAAAACAAGCAGCAGATCTAAAGCTATTAATCAGAGGTAAAGGAGGTCAAAATGAGTTTGACACACATGCAAAATAGCAAAAGTAATCTAATCTTTCCACCTTACGTTGTCATCCTAAACACAAGTGCCTGATGGGTAAACATGTATCTCTGCTAACTACTTAAATGAGGTTATTGGGTACATGTTCCAAACAAAACACCCCTTCTATAACATATTAATGATCAGGGTTATTTTAAGTAAATGATGTCTGTACGGCACGCAATGTACATTTACATCTACAGTAAACTTAATTCCTGCATTATTTATGTAGAGGAAATAGCACAGACTGTCTGCACAGAAACTTCAGTGCTAAGCAACCAGCAGCAAAATGATGCAACAGCAGTCACAACTATTACACTTTTGTTTGTTTTTGCAAGGTGCGCTTCTAAAGTACCATAAATGAGAGCAGTCAATTTGAAAATGAAATTTGTACCAGACAAGAAGCAAGAGAGAAAAAAGTTTAAAATAAATTCCCATATGATGGGCTGGGAGTAGACTTGGTCCGTAATCATTTTTACTATGAAAGGACATTTTTTGTCAAACCATTTTTTTCCCAGCAAGGAGCTCATTAAAAGTTTCAGAGAATCCAGATAAATCTCTGCACGAAAGGGGAAAGGCCAAAAAAACAGCATTAAATCCCTCTGATTGTTCATCTCTCAGGCAGCACTGCGTGAAAAACCCACATAACTTTAAAGAGGATACTGTCTGGGCTCTTCAGAAAAACAGTTGTCAGTAAACACAGTTTGTTATGGAAATCAGAAGTCAAGAAAAAATAAATAAGTTTCTTGTATTATGTGATACATCAAAGCATATCAGAACATAGGTTTTAACACTCTCCTCTTTTAGTTTATTGGGAAATACAGTGGTATAGTCGATAGAGCCAGTATTTAGCTTGATGTACTTGCTCTTGAGAATTTTGCTATCATATTAACTTTTTATGTTTCTAAGTTTACTGTACGTGCCACACTGTACTGTAAATCTGCCATGGATTTTAAAAAGGCATAAAGTTTTTTACCTCCAGTTGCTCCTTTTGGGTGAAGCCTTTGACTCCCTTCCCTGCTGAAGCTTGGCCCATAAAGGTCATGACCCTTATCAGCGGAGAATGGCGGTTCAACATGGCTGCGATCTCCTGTACGCTCTCACGGAACGATGAAAAGATCATCACGCGCGTGCTTACCTCCTGAGGAGCCGAATCTTGAGAGAGACAGAAGAGAAACATTAGCTGATGATCCTCTCTGAATTTGATGTGCCAAGTTAAAACATAACCAGATCAAAAATTGTAAGATCTGATCTGGACACTGTGGCATTAGTAATTCACCAGGATTTTTAATGTTCCAAGCATAGCAATGAGGGTAAACAGTTTTGACACAATGCTTGATACTCTCCCTTTGCTGTAGTTATGACATGAAAAGAATTACACATTTCAGCTTTAACTCAGAACAATAATTGCATGTATGAGTCACATATCAGTTGCACAGCTATAATAAGAAAATCACCAGTATTGCGTGCTGAGCTCTCAGCCCACAGTTTGAAATGCTGCAGCACCACCTCCTCCAGTTTCTCCAGTTTTGGGTGGCTGTAAATGAACGGCTCATCTGGACCTAGAAGTGTTAATCATAGAGGACGTTAGTGTGACAGAGCATGCTTCATATGTAGTCTTTAATACATGTTAAAGCACCTTTTAAATTAAGGCATTTTGTTTTCACATTGCAGAAATGATTGATCATCAATCAATTAATTGTTGTGAAGAATTTAACTGATTAAAAATGTTTTCATCAATAACCAATTGATGATCTAGTAATGGAAGTAGCTGCACCTCATTTGACATTGTTGACATTGACCAGCTTCAAATTAAAAAAAAAAAAAAAGTTTTATATCTTATTGATCGATTGTTAGTGTTTTCAACTATCAGTTAGGGAAAATGCTCAAAATTTGCAACCCTAATTATTACAGATATTTGTTTTTAGCCAACATAAAATATAGGTCGTTCAAATTTTGAGATCAAGCAAGCAACAAGACTAGAAGATCTGCCTCTAATTACTGATTGTATATCTATTCTGTGCTATGAAACAAACACACAGTCAGAACTATGTTATAAGCTGCATTCATCTGTGCAGCTGATCTGCTATTAACAAGGCATCATCTTATCTGGTCACAGAGTAGCCTACACTCCAGTGCTTCTACGCATCAGGACAAACTGACACAAGATTTTTCATGCAAATAAAATGTATAACATTTGCAGAACTTACAAGAAGGGAAAAATAATTGAGAATATGTTGTTGACCATGCTTCACAAAGTTTAAGTTTTCCCTAATTCAACAGGTCACAAAACACTGATTTTTAAAGGGAATCTGGGGCTGATTTGCCCCCACATCAAATTACTGATACGTAGGTTTTGGTCTGGAGGACAAAGATCTGATCTTAATGAGGATAATGAGAATGCATCAACAATACCAGGTGTAAACAGAAAGGCACGATAAAATATTTTCTTATCTGGGATGTGTATCCAGATACAGATCCCATTTTAAGAGCAGATGTAAAAGGGATGAAAATGCTTCATCCAACTACATAAGGAAGGCTCAGATATGTGACGGATATGTTATGAGTGAGTGCTCAGGTACCAGCAGACGGCTTCACAAACATGGCTTCCATCTCATGATAAAGATCCATGAAAGTTGGAGTCCTCTGCAGCTCATTTCTGGCTCGGGACATCTCTACAAAACAAAACAAGGAGAGCGCTCATATCAAACACGCGTTTTACAAATCACACACAGACTTTAAGCATTATTAACTGTACATGCACCCAGGGGCACTGATGGACAATCTGGGGTGTAAAGATGTGAATAATAAAAAGAAGTGAAAGCCTGGCGGTACAGTGACTGACCTCTGGATCCGTCCATGATTCCCTGGGTGTAATAGAAGAGTGAGCGGAGCCCCATCTGCATCAGCAGCTCGTAGCCGTGGTACAGGCTGATGCAAAGGGCAAAGTCGCCCTCCAGCATTCCCTGCTGAGGACCCTGTAGAGAGCAGGAGAGCATGTGAGGACATAAGATTCCCACTGTAATACATTCATTATTGTCATTTGCAAATAAAATGTTTTTTATGTAAATAATGTATTAAATAGTACGTCTGTCGTGTCTAAACAGAAAATGCACTCATTTTTATTCATCGACTAAACACTCCTCTAAAGGTTTGTGAAAGAAACTAAAGTATAAATCCAGTTATCTATGGGTCATATTTATAAATATTTATAGATCGTCTAGACCTCTCCATGTGATTGATTATTTTCTAGAGACTTGGCCACATCTTTATGGAAACCAGAAACTGACAAAACTCCAATCAGTTTGTAAAAAAACAAAAAAAAAGAGTTCTTTATTTTTTCCTTTACCAATAATCGGTTAATAAATAAATTAAAACACAATTTATTTTGCTCCCTTTTTCATGATCTCATTTTATTTTTCTATCTCCTTAATTTCAGCAAGTTCCAGTTTACATCATGTAAAATTGCATGCTATAGCCTAGAGTATTTGACACAACATAACTCAGTGATTCATGGAACAGAGTCTGTGCCTTGATGTTGGGTGGTGGGTTTTTCCGAAACTGGTCCCTGATGAGGATGAGCTGATACTTGCAGAGAGTCCGCAGGTCTTTGTGCGCCATCACCCTGTTTTGGATCAGACGAGATGTGAACTTCTCCAGCACCTGGCACAAAGAGTGACAAAGAGATACACAGGTCATTGATAATCTGCCATTTGCTGCGTTTAAGTGGTAAAAATGCATCAGACCGACAAGCTGGAAAGTGCATCCACACACACACACACACACACACACATAAATACATACATACTCTCTGTGAGCACTTTGTGATACACAGCTGTTGCCTCTACTGGCAAAAAGACTTGCAGAGACTGAATAGAAGTCTTGCGTCAAAGAGAGACACGTAATAACACCAAAATATGTTGAATTCTTTGTTCCTTTTGTCCTCATTTCTTTATAATGGGAGGAGAGATGGGGCAGTTTTTCAAACAGACAGTTTCAACAATATCTATTCATCCTCACGACTGCAGATAATGGGAGGAATGGTCATTACAATTTCAATTTCAGCTGTGAGGAACAAACTGCTCCAGAAACCTGACAGGATAAAAGGATGCTCTGAAAGAGCAGGACGGCTGCACTCTGGAATCAATTGATTAAAAAAAAAAAAACAACAACAACAACAACAACAGATTTTGTAACAGATAACAAGCAATTTAGTTGTTTTGATTTGTAAATGGTCTAGGTGTTATGAAATGGAAACAAAGTAGGACAAATGAGTCTGGTTACATTTATATAAATCTCCCATTTTTCACATTCATATTTCTATAATATTAATAGTTTTATAATAATATAGGCTATACTATACAATTAACAAAATAAGAAAAAAACAACAACTATAAAACCTTCACAGCTGAATGTGATATGAAAAAGCAGAAAGTAGATAAACAAAGAAAGTCTCATTCAAATTATAAATAGAAAAAAAATCAATTATTTAAGCTTTTACAGCAACTATTCCATCATATGAACCAAACACAACCAGTATACATATATAAAAACCAGTATGCATGTATAACTTAATATAAATATATAGAGGTGTAAGAATACGCCGAATATCACAATTAAATAAATGTCTCAACAGCTTATCGTGACGATATCTGCCATGATATTACATAGTTAATTATTTTATTACTTTTATTATATTTACACATATATAAGTTTAACATTCATTGCTAAAGACAGTTCATGTCAGTTTTTTGCACATGCTCTGGTCATGGCAGGCTACTTTTCTATTTCATTACAGACGGAAAGCACAAGCACTTGAAGTTGACAGGGAAAAAAAAAATTCATACAAACAAAAAAATGCTGTAGACATCAGATTTATTATTTGCAAACATTTTTTCAAGTTGCCATATTACTTTGTTTTTTAATATTGTGTTAAATATTGAAGTGTTGGTATTGTTACATGCCTAATATTAATTTAAAATATACATATATAGGCAATCCAACATTGCAATCAACAAAATATGAAAAAATAAAATTAAAAGAAAGTAAGTAAGTAAGTAATAAAATTTAAAAAATCTATTATTTGGGTCTTTTACAACCTCTATCCCATCTTCATATGATTCAATAGTGATAGAAGGAGCTGAATTTACTTCAGCAGCTGTATTTCTGCTTTCAGTTTTCTCAGTCAGACACTATTAAATTATTTGCCAACTATTTTGATAATTACATAATCATTTCAAGTCTTTTTTTTTTAAGAAAAAAGAAAGAGAGAAAAAAGATCTCTGATTTCAGCTTCTCAAATGTATATTTTCCTCTGTTTTCTTTACTCCTCTGTATAACAGTAAACTGAATGTCTTTGAGTTGGGGACAAAACGAGACATGTGAGGACGTCATTTGGGAATCACCAATCAACTTTTCCTGACATTTTATGGACCAAACAACTAATCGATAAATCGAGAAATAGATCCACGGATCAGTAATCATTAGTTGTAACTCTATACACAGTAATAATAAAATGGTTTTCTTTCTTATATGGAAAGAAAATTTAAATAAAACTTTCCTCCTGAAGTGGAAACCGAGCCGTCAGCCCCACTTCTGCTAAATCTCATCCTGCTTCTCTGAGGTGAAATGTGAGTGTGCTTCACACAGCTTACGAAGACAAAAGCAAAGGGTTAAATAACAACCCTTAATTCCCCTAACCTTTCAGAAAACATCAACAGCTAGATCAACTCACCCTCAGCGTTCTGTCATGAGAGTGTAAGGAGGCCACTCCATCTGGTCCGGACTGAGCCTCATCACATATGATATGTTTTAAACAGGAAAACAGGGACTTAACTGGTGATTGCGAAAGACGATTTATTGAGGAGTCAAATAAAACCAGCTCACAATAAAACTACTAATAAACCCTTATTAGCTGAAATGATGGCAGGTCTTTTAAATCAGTCAGTGAAAATATTGTTTTTATTTTTGTTTATACACTGTGCAGTGGTTTGAGATCATAAGACTTTACTTATTTGAAGGGTAGAGCTGAAAAAAGAGGATTATTAGACCAAATGGGTAGTTATCTTTTGTAACTTTTTTTTTGCTTTTTTTTCACAAGATGATTCGATCACAGTAAGTAACAGACGTAGAAAATGTTGGACCACTGATGGGAGTGCTAATGTAGCACCGGGTAAATAAAGACAGACCAGATGGGCTGTTGGTTTTTCAATAAATGGTGACGTAAGAGGGTGGAAAAAAGGAGAGAACCCCAGATTAGGTGACGAGGCTAACAGCCTTCTCCATCCTTATCCCCGACCATCAGCAGCAGATGCTACAGCAGTACCAGCCAGAAAGGACCAGATTTTCTTTTATGGGTGCTGATGTTGTTGAGAGACATTCTGTCTTGATGTAAAGTTTCCCCCAAGGGGCTTCAAATGTTGCTCATGTTAACTGACAAACACACTCGTCCGTATTTTGTCTGGTTCATTTTCTTTAAATTGCTAAATCATTTGGTCTAGAAAGTGTCAAAGAATGACAAAAGCCCAAAGTGATATCTTCAGATGTGTTACAGCAAAAGCATGTGTACATCTTTAAAAACTTGCTTCTGTTTATCATGCTTTGGTGGCAGCTAGCCTAAATATAATTCCTGCAGAATAAGGGTTGGTTATATTCGAGCGGGGTGGTTGAGAACAAAGAAGAGGTGCGATTCAAACCTGTAGCATAACAAGCACATGCACCTCAGACCTGTCTGATGGATTACCATGAAATCTGGTGCAGACGTTCCTAGTCTTCAGAGACTGGCCACTACTGTCTTTGGTTATCCCTCCACTTTCCATCTAGAACCACTAACTACATTTCTACTTGTCCAGCAAAACTTCATGACAAGATTAAAGGGAACACAGTTGTATTTTACCATTTAATGACTACACACATTAACACCAATGTGCCTGTTTGTAATTTACAATAGCTACGGTTGCAAATTTTGTGCATTTTCCTTAACCGAGAGTTGCAAATGTTAACAATTGATGGTCATAAATAATTAAAAAGATACAAACACTTTTTTTTGTCATCCTAAGTGTAAGTTTAAGTTTCCTCAAGTTTGCCTCCACCAGACAAAACATTGTCAAAAGAGGCACAATTACTGAAATTTCATATTTTTTCCATTTGAAAACTGTCATCATTCACTCTCCTGTGAAACTCCAGGAGTGGTTTGTCATCTAAAAAACTAACTCTGACCTTCAATCGGCACAAGGGGGAGCAGATAACGACTGAATTTTAATTTTTAGGTGAACCATCCCTGTAATGATTAATCATCAACATCCCTAATAATAGCATTTTTTTCAGGATCAAAAGGAACTGGAACCAGTCAATCACATGTTAAGAAACAATCATTCACGCTCAGAGTCACAGATACTAAGAGCAACATATTTTTTAGGATAACTTAGGGTCACCTAAACCTAGCTCAATCTAATTAACCCAACATTTTAACTCAGCACTGCATTCTAAATGTCCAGATGTTAACAAGCAACAGCAACTGTATGGATGCTAACAAACTGACATGATAGCATTTAATAGTTGGTAATATGCAAATTAAAATGCTAACATTGTTGGCACGTTAGCATGCTGACAAAGCACAGATTAGACTACAAACGGTCCAGAAATTAAAAGGTGCACTTTAGAATAATTACAAGTATCTGTGTCAAGGGGGTTTGGCCTCTGCTCTGCCCCTTTAGGGGACTTGTGGCAGAACTTAAGTCTACTCAAACCAACAGCAGAAAAGAATGTGAGCACAGATTACTAGCAATCCTTTTCCCACTTAAGTAAATATTGGAGCCATTGTGCTCGAGACACATCTCTTCTGAACATTCTGACACTAAAATGGCACTTTTAGAAAGACAAATTAAAAGACACCTGTCTCTGTTTCAGCAACACACTTTTGTGAGATTTGGCAACACAAATATGCTCTATAACAATATTGAGCGTTAAGATAGCAGATAAAAACAGGAAGCACAATAAGATGCAAAGATTAGATATTGTACTTCATCTGCTTTCATCCATCCACACTAAATTCACAACACTATAGGTATACTGCAGGTCTGTGTGTCCGTGTCGACGTGTTAGAGAGGAGCAGACAGCACCCAGAGAAAGGACCTCAAGCTGGTGACACAGTAAACCCTCTCTGTCTACTGTAGTTAATTGACAGGTGGAGCTCAATGAGGGAATGTGTGCGCAGCGGTCTGGACCAGATTATGAGATTACACAGAACCAGATTAGTGAGGTTGCTGTTTTTGTCTGGTTGGAATGTGGAGGGGAAATGCGCAGAATGTGCAGGTCGAGTTCAAGTTCTAGGCTCCTGTGCTCTCATTTACACCTGTCCAATACTTTCACCTGCAGTGAGGGATTCATTATTAATTCATTTGCTGATAATGTTTCTTGATTAGAGGATTAAGTATTTAGTCTATACAACATTAGAAAACAGTGAAATATGGCCATCCAAATATCTGAGAGCACAAAGTGCTATCATTCAATGTGTTGTTTTGTCCAACAAGATCCCCCCCAAAAAATGAATTTACTATAATGTGAGACCAAGAAAACAAATTAGTTCGTTTGACATTTTTGTTTGAAAAATTATTCAAATGATTAATACACTATTAAAACAGTTGCCAATGAATTTTCCTTTGATTAATTAATTATTGCCCTTCATAACAGTCACTGCTATCAGGCCATTTATTTACCAGTTTATTTATGTTGTTCATTTGTGTACAGAACACTCTGATCATTTATTCAGAGGAGTACATTACATCAGAAAAACATGAACTGTACTGTAGTTTCTATTAAAGCTGAAACAATTATTCGATTAGTTGATTAAACAGAAACTATTTTGATCTTCAATTAATTGTTTCAGTCACTGTCAAAATGTTCAATATTTACTGGCTCCAGCTTTTTAAATTATTAGAACAGCTCACATTCTGATATATGAATCAGAAAAGGTTATTGATTTAACGTTAATAACAGTTCTTCCCCTGAAAATAAAGCGAAATAATTTCAAATAATGGCAGATGGAAGGAGATGGTTGAAGGAGTAAAAAGCAACAAAAGGGGGGAAAACCACTTTCACTACCATGAACAATATCATACAGTTACAACAGCCCCAAACATGATGATGATGATGATGCACTGATTTTAAAAATAGCACAAGATGAGGTTGGGCAGGGGGTACAGGTCTCAAAAAGAAAACAGTGAAACAAACATGACGTGAATGTTAGATTTGGATTATTCCCAAAGCCAGTAAGATTATTAAAAAGAGGAGAGGAGAGGACGTGTGCCAAATGACAACATTGTGGACGACAGTCTCACTGAGCATGCTCAGCAGGGGCCAACAGTTGATTGGTTAAGGGGCATGGAGCTAAGTGACGTAGAGAATAAGTGAAAAAGCCAGTCTGTAGGCAGCTATTAATAACAGAAGACCCTACAATGAGCTGAACTCTCACTCCTGCATGTAAACAATGGACAGACTTGTTGACATCTTGGTGTGTTTGCATGGTGAAATGTGTCCCTGTCATCACTGGTACTCATGAAGAGAGAAAAACAAGTTGCTCAAAGGAAGTGTGGAAATTCCAATATGGTTTATCACGTGATAAATGATGAAACCCCCTATTGTAGCTGTGAGGGTGCTCATTTCATTTCAGAGGGGTATCATAAATCAAAATGCAATCACTGAGTGGATTTAAAAAGAAAACACATAAGTACGAAGACAGTCAATGACAGATAAATGCTGAGGTCCACACTACAGCCAGGCAGGGGGTTTATTAGATCACCCCTCCTTTATAGAGTGTTGATGGGTGTATGTGTGTCGAGGGTCTAAGTGTGTCTGTGTTTGCATTTGTGCATTGACATGGAGACTCCCCCACACAGACTATAGGGGATTATATAACGTACTCTCTCTCTACGTGCGTGTTGAAGGGTGCAGCATGGTGGTTGGTTTGTAGCAGCATCACAGATCAGAGGAAATCCTGCTTAGTCTGTCCCCTAGCGCTCAAGTTCACATTTGTTTATTATCCTCACAGAGGAAATGTTTGTTCACAACCAAACATGATGAAAGAGAAATTATTAAAATAATAAAACATGAAAGAAATTTAAGAACACAAAAGATAATTATTTGAAATGCATTATCGTCTCTCTTTTTAAGGTCTTCTGGTGTTTGTGTCCACAGTTTATTGAACATTTTGCACTATGATGTAGTGAGTCTGTATTTCGTCTCATGTCACGCTCAATGGGTAGAGTCATGGCCATCACACAGACACATGTGCACGCGCGCCCACACACACACACACACACACACACACACACACACACACAGGAGCCACTCCCTGCTGCCCTCTACCACTGAGTGTCCTTTTCTCAAGACATTCATCAATTTCTTAATCACGTGTCACTTTTACAACCAGGCTTCACTGTTACAAACAGTATGTTCCACATAAATGAGCTCAAGCTGTGACTGTGACTAAATAGTGCACCTTTTATTCAGTGACAAGGTAAGAAGTTAATTATTGGTATTAAATGTTTGGACAGAGAATTTCTGTTAAAATATATTTTATTTTTTATATAGAGTGCAAAATTTAAAAAGGGGTATGTACCCTACTATGCAAAAACTAGACAAGGCAAAGCAACTTACTTTGCATAGCACATTTCATTATTAAATTAAATGCTTATTTGTCAACTACTAAATTAATCATCAACTATTTTGATAATCAATTGTCTTTTTTTAGCCACTTTCCCACTTATGAACCAAACAACTAATCTAGTAATTGAGAAGATAATTGACAGATTCATGAATGATGAAAAAAGGGCTAGAAATGAAAAATGTCAATCAGCGTCCTGAAATGTCTTGTTTTATCCAAAGATATTCAGATATATTTTTTATCTCTGAGGAGATATTTACACCAGAAAATATTCACATTTGAGAGACTAAAATCAGGGGATGTGTACATTTTTCTTAAAAAAGTACTGATTAGTTGATTTACTAACAATTAAGAGTTGATTAGTTGATTAATCATTGCAGCTCTCGCCCTAATTCAGATAAAATGAGGAGAAAATTTAAAATGACTAAGAACAACTATTTCAAAAACAATAAAAGAAATAAAATAAAATAAGACTGATAAAAGACAGACCAGAAATATAGTTTCTAGTGTTAAAACAATTAGCGATAAGTAGATTTGTCAATTAAACCAATTAATCTTTGAGCTTATGTGTAGAGATGTGGCAAATATTGTGATATCACAATTTTTTTTTTTAAAAAAACCCAAACATCTCAATACTGTACTGGGCAGTGACAATATCTACCATGATATTACATGATTAAGTATAAATTCATTTTTTTTATTTTATTACTTGATATAATTGTATATACATAACTGAAGCATTCATTCCTAACTTTTTGCACATGATTAAATCATGGCTGGCTATAATTATTTACTACATCAAACAGAAAGAAGTACAAGGAAAAACAAACTCAAAAATCAAAAATTCTGCAAACATCATACTTACTATTTGATAAAGACATTTTTCAAGTTGTTGTTTTTCTTTCTGTTTTTTAAAATGTGATAAATATAATTTATTGTGGACTTCTGATCATGGTATCTTGGGTTTTTGGTATCATCACATACTACCTATTTGTCAGAAACACATTTGAATCTCTCAGATTAGAAAATGTGCTACTTTTCTCTGTTTATAGGCCTAATTGTAAACTGAATATTTTAGAGTCTTGGTCAGACAAAAAAAAATGCAATTTTTCGTTGTCAGGCATTTTTCACAATATAAATGATAACTTAATTAATCAAGAAATTAATCCAAAAGATGAGTTGATAATGACAAATTTTGATAATAACCACAAAACGCACCTGGGAACTAATGCTAAGATTTTTTTCAAGACCCGTGCCGCCTGTCGGCCTCTTTGTTACTGTTACCATCTTGGTCTCTTCTGTAGGATGAAATACATGATGTGTACCCGGGCGGGTCTCGGGTATTTATCTTGCCGGGCGGGCAGCAGGAAGGGGAGGGGCTGGTGGGTTGTGTCACGTGGTCCGCCCTCATCATCCCCTGTAAACATCGCGTTCACCTCCGGCTACAAAGAGGGAATCGTCACGCTGGTCCGTGCAGTCGAAAAGGACGACTCCTTTCTTGTCTTTTTTTTTTTTTTTTGGCGATTATAAAGTGAATTTCACGGGGGGAAATGGCTCATTTAAGTCAGATATGACGCTGCGAATGTGAATACGGGTAAATATGTCGAGGAAAGATTGGTAGTGGCTGGTTCGCTGGCCAGAAAGTAACGTCGGTCTAATCTGGACAAGCAACTCACCGAGGTCCGAAGCGAAAAGATTGTCACTTTAACGAAGCCAAATCAGCGTTTATTCCGACGTTATTTCACTTTTTTTTTCATTCTTCAGTGGGCAATTTCTTTTTTTCGCGGTAAGTAGTAGCATACCCGTCTTACGTGCAGAAATGGACCGCGGCGGCTGTCAAATGAATGGCGGTGGCGGTGACCGCGACGGGCCCGAGCAGCCCGGGATGATCACGCTGGAGGACCTGGAGTCTTTCTCTGAGGACCAGCTGTCAGACTCGGGCAACGGCAGCTTGGAAGAAGGAGCCGAAACCATGGAAGAAGACGAGGACAGACTGCTGCATTACTGGCAGGACGTAGCCAGGGGACACCAAGTGGAAGTTTCTCAAGGTAAGAAAAAATAATAATAAAGAATAATACTAAAGGAAAATAACACAGTCAAGCTCACAAATAACTTTAAGGCTTATTTTCCTTTGTTTTGGCCAAGCTTTCTTCTTTGGGATATAGATAAATTAAAGTTTGGCGTGAAGTTAAAGTAAAAACAACCGAAGACATATTTAACTTTAGTTAAGATAACTTAGGCTGAACTTTCTCAATGCATACCACCATGTACCATGACCTAGTTTCCAGTGAGGCTCAGACAATATATAGAAAGAAATGTGTACTACTCACTGTTAGACAAAAACTCAATAAAAAAAAAGAAATAATTACTGCAGTAATTCATGCGTGCATTACTGACTTGAACTTACAATAACCTGTGCAAAAACATACCATGCAATACATACAGTAATGTTATTACACTGTTAGATATTTAATTAAAGCTCCACGCATTGTACCTAATTTTACATCCATTCTCATATTTTCATTCATAGTTTATATATTTATGTATTGCTATTGTCAATAAGGCACATGCACCTTTATACACTTATGATTGTATATAGTTTTATTATTGTTATATTATCTATTTTATATATTGTTGAATGTAGATATTTTTACATTTCTTATAATTCTCAGTGCTTATATTTTTTTTATTCTTGAGCACTTGCAACATCAACAATTTCTCCCCCGAGAATCAATAAAGTATTTCTGATTCTGAGTCTGATAAGGACAGCACATTCCCTGTCCCTCAGGCAAACATGCAACTATAAAACTGCAAAGTTAATAAACAAGATAATGCATTAAATTCAAGGCCAAACGTTGCAGCATGGAGAAAGCTTGTAATTTAAATGGTCAAACTTTAGCAGTTACAACAACAACAACAACAACAACACCAAAAACAGGAGTTGTGTTTTCTCAAGTGTGGTCATGGGACCTCACTCAGAAAGATGAGAAACAGTGACGAATCACCATTATTTTAGTGGCTAAAGGGCTGCAAAAATCAGTGAGCACATTGCCGATTGCAAGGGTAGTTCCTCCTGTAAATAGTTTCATTATAATAGAATCCTAATAGCTGCTCTTTGGTGCATTTACTCCAATACACTTTATATGTATTACTCCGTTGTTTTTATTCTAAAATTACTCTAGGTTTTGGAGCAATGTCCCACACAAGAATTTCCTTTGGGATCAATTAACTTCCATCTAATGTGATCTAATTCTGCTACTACAAATATTATCAGATGAGTTTTTTGTCCCCCTTTTATTGAAAAGCAGTCTACTGTCAATTTGGAAATTTCTCTCAGCAGAAACAACTGGCAAAGTCCTCTGTCACACTTAAGGTTGTTGCACAGAAAGCATGAAATCACAAGTACAGTGAGGTGTTGGCAATAAGAATTGAATTTACATGCACAGCTTGTGTCGTTATCAGGCAAATAATAACAAGAAAGTTTCCTCTGGTAGGTTTAAATATTGTAATAGGACTGTAAGACTGGAGTACAGTCTAACACTAAAGCAGTAATAGTATGGATAATATAGTAGTACTAGAATTTGTGGTGTCTAGAAGGCAACAAGCTCAATAGAAAGTAAATGGTTAAACAGAATAATGGACATTCATCTGGCTTTTGTAAGCTATACAAAATACCTTGTTGTCAGACAAAAGTGAAACTAAACAGGGGGCGATTTTTAATTTAGTGAGAAAAAACACTGTATACAGTTGCATTCAGTGAAGCGCTGCTTTGTTTTGCTAAAGGCTGATCTAACAAACAAAACAGGCAGTGATAAACCCTGAGTGTTTCATATCTTAATAGGTTTGTGTGCATGTGTGTGATCCGTTTGCAAGCTGTCTGGAATGTGGTCAGGACACTGAAAGGTGAACTGCAACCCCTGAACTCGAAAGATGGCCCCTGACACACCCCTCCCGTGTCTGAGCCTGACTGGAGCATGCAGTTGAGCTGTACTGCAGTACTGCTGTAGCACAAAAAGTTAAAAGACATGATCTAAATTGGTCTCTCTTTTTTGGTGTGAAACCACATAAACAAAAGGGAAAACGAAGATTTGATTTCAGTCACTGGCATTTACCTGGCTTAATCTCTAAAGTCTGTTAAAATCCCAACATTTTCTTTGGAAAATTGTTAGTAAATATGCTTCAAAACTACATGAAGTAAATTTTAGTTTCTCCGTGCCTTCAATCAGTTATCAGTTTTATTGACTTGTACCTTCAGGAGTCTGATTCTTACCATATAAGTCCAGATGTTGTGCTCAACTACAGACAACAACAACCACAGTTGTTTTGAACTCTGGAACCTTCAGAGTCACCGCTAATCATAGATCTTGGATACGCAGACCAGAACAATGGACCCACTGAGATTACCTAAACTTCAACATTTTAATTCCTGCATCACAGTAATAAAATTTCTATTTTCAAAACACACGTCAGATGTGTGTGTTTTTGTGCCTTGTAGGGCAAAAAACATTAGCCTAAACGAAGTGAATAATATCAAAGCCCTCTTTATTAGTTCAATTTGTGTATGGTAATACTTGTTAGCCATGGGCTTCCTTGTTGGCTTGTGTGTCCTTAAAATGAAGCAGTGTCTACGTGTGAAACTTCACATCACCAGTTTAAACTGGTTGTAAGTCATGAGCAGTTCAACCAAAGTGAGTTTTTCACTCTAAAATTGTTTAGTTAAATAATTGTTAGATGTTTGGAGGGCTAGTATAGGAATTATTAAAACAAAAGTTAGGGTGAAAAAACATAATTTTGTGTAGAAGATTTTGTTTTATTCTCTCCTATTCCTATTCCTTTAAGAGGTTCTGACCCTGACCTGGGAACTGCCAGGTTAGGATATTTGTCAAACTGGATTCCTACTGAGAATCCAGTAACACAGACTGGCACGTCCTTCTCCCTCTGCCCTCAGACCACTGCACTAATTAAGGACTTAGCACAAAATCACTTGCTGGGGCTTTCTGACTCGGGGGTGGGAGGGGGGTGGGGGATTAGCTACCTTGCCTGTACTGGTACTGCGTTAGCAGCCGCTAAGTCCTGGACCACAATACTGTGGCTAAGGACAAGGGCCAAGGCCTCTGTAAACTCCTTTTCTCTAATTGGGATGGAGTCAGATGGACAGGCAGAGGTGGGAGCTCTGCGCTGCCAGTAGTTTGAGCTATTTGATTGCCTGACATTAGCTAATGCTACACATGTTACTTAAATTTCACTGTAGCTGCCAGCTTATTGGTTGTGCAGTCCAGAACTGTAAAAAATCACGATACCACCTATATTGTTTGAATGGTATCAATGGCAACAAGTGTCATTGTGGCCTAAAAACTACTTGTTTACAAGCAGGAGAAAAAGGAATCAGTGGTATCAAAGCAAAAGATAAAACAAAAATGGCTTTTAATTTTTTTTTTACTGGTCAGTTACTGTTTTATTGCCTCTAAGACAAAGCAAATTTGAACACTGAAACTTTGTCACAAGATAACACGGATATCAAGCAGCTCATTTCTTGCAATAGCTCAGTTTCCACCAAAAATGTAGTTATGGTGGTTAGCCTTTGGATAGCATTATAATTAAAGATATTTACAAATCATTTGGCTAGTGAAAGTGTAACTTCTAGATATGAAAGTATACATTGTAACCTGTCAAAATTGTTTTACACGTATTTTAAAGTACCGTTTCAACATGTCAAAAAGACTGGTGAAAACTTAACATCTATTGATTAAATGTTGAAAGAGCTTGACATACATCTGTACTATTTTCTAACTTAGACTCTTGCTGTGTTATCTGTTGGTACTGTAAAATGCCCTTTACACACTGTATGATATTCATGCCTTTCATGCCTCATTTTCATGAGGTCAGAGGAGCAGATACCATCAACTGATGAGGATGCATGAAGGGCTTCTCACTTAACTTAATTTAACTCAACACTCGAGCTGCAATAATTACTATTAAATTAATCAGGGACTATTTTGGTAATCGATTGATTGTTTTGTGTGGAAATGTCCAAATTCACTGATTTCAGCCTCTCAAATGCGAATATTTTCTGTTTTCCTCCATGACAGTTAACTGAATATCCCTTGGGCTTGGGACAAAACAAGACATCTGAGGATGTCATGTTGAGCTTTGGGAAACACTGATCAACATTTTTCATAATTTTCTGACTTTTTAATGGACCGAACAATCAATATATTGAGACAGATTAATTGATCATGAAAATAAGCATTAGTTGCAGCCCTTCTCCACACTAGTGAACAACAGATGAACAGCTCGTGAACAAAACTGACTTTATCTTAGTCAGCCTTCATAAATATTGACAATAATAAGTGTCTTGCACAGCCGGGAAACCAAAACCAAAATAAACAGCTGGCTCTTGTGCCAAATAACACAAACCCTAGTTAATTGCATTCCGATCTTTCTACTTCAATAAAATCTGTTGGACATTTTCCTATTTTGTAAGTATCTTTGACACAGATTCATGAAAACAAAAAGAAGCACGTTTGTGTAGTTTGTTCCCATCGATGCATCGCAGGCCAGTCAACACATCAGACTTTCCCAGCATTGGTTGGTAGTTTATAATGGAATGCAAACACACACACCCCACATTGTCTCTTACGCATCATAGTTCAACTTAATGAAGCCAGTCTAGTGACATCTAATAGGATTCAGTGTTGACATATTTAAAACATGTTTGTTTTCTTATGGAGCTTCTCCACCTGGTGACATATTTATAGTTAGTACACAGGTGATTATTGTCATTATTATCTTTATGTTACTTTATACACCTACCACTTACTATAGCTGAACTCTAACCCCACTTCTGGGTGTGTCACGCAGTGCTAAATCAATGTCTACTACAGCTCATAAAATCTGAACATTGAACTAGTTTAACAAAGTATATGTGTCTGTCATAGGTGCAATTTAAAAAAGTATTTTGGTCTATGATGCTGCTGCTGAATCAAAATACCTGTATAATACAAACACTTTGTGTATTATATCTATGCTAATTTAATAATAATAATAATAATAATAACCATTTGCTGGTTCCAGCCTCTTAAATTTAAGGATTTGCTGCTTTTATTTATTTGTCACTTTTGCAATAAATTAAGAGTCTCTTGGAGTCTTTTGGACTGTTGATTGGATTGAAAGAACAATCTGTAGATGTCACTTTGTGCTTCGAGAAATTATTATGAAAATGTTTTCACTATTTTTTTTTTTTTTTACATTTCAGAGACTACATTTATAAATTGGTAGTTGTAGCTCTAGTGCAGAGTATGACTGTCAGAATGAAGTCTAAACCTCATGGGAAGTGTAGTTGTTGAAAGCAGATTATTTACCTCAAAATAATTTGTCTTTTTGATGGATAGAGAAAATTCTGGACCAGAGGCTTGTGGCGCGGGGGCCAGACAGAAAGTGGAACTTGACTTGACAGCTCTTTATTGATTAGAGAGCTCAGATACAAAAACAAGTGCATGTGTTGACCGTGTGCAGAACAGTCAACATTGAGCAGCTCTACAGGTGCTGCCATAGAAACTGATGAGTTTGCCTGCGTGTGCGTGCAGTACGTGACTTATATCAGTGTAGATAACCGTGTTGTGGTTGAAGCTGGGCTGTGCTTTTCTTCCTCTTCTCTCTTATTAAAGACACACACTGGGAGGTAATACTTTCTTGTCAAATATACGTGGTCCTTATCCATGCTGAGCCACTCTTGATCAGCGACTTACAGTTTGACTTTAATTTCATGAGATCCAAACTTCAGCTTTGGTCGTTGTCAAAGGACTGATCACCTAAATACCACTGCTCCCTCTGACCCAGTTGTCCTCCATTGTATTGATTGACAAAATGTGATTGAATTGGGTTCACCTCGAGTGCCCTGCTTTTGACGGTTCGACAATGGAACATAATGCCATTATTTAATCTGACAACATCATTAAAGATATTTGACCCATAGGTCAAATATACAACAGTACTGCAAAAGCATTGGCTGCTACTGTAGTCCCTCTCGGTTAATACCAGTCTATACCTGGCCCTGGGCAGCTTTAGCCAGTGTTCCCTCCATCAGCTCCGATAAACATTATACTCTGCGACATCCTGGCACAGCCCTCTGCCCATCTGGCAGCCTTTTCTCACACAAACCAACAGCAGTGCCTTCCAGCAGATTACTGGAAGTGAGGACGTTTTATACAGATTTGCGACAGGAGACTGCAAGTGTTGATATGATGCAAGCGGAAAAAAAGCTGTATAGAAGTTAATGTACTGCTTTAATGTGTGTTTATCACCTAAACATGCAGGCCCAAAACAGAGTATCAGTATATAAGTAACAGTATGCAGCCAAAGCTGGTTTGTTTTCACTCATGTCAACAATACTTTATTTTGGGGCCACTGTTTACACTAACCACATATTGTTTGTTTGTCTGTTGACAGATATGGCAGAGCCCATTCAACAACTAACAAGCAACAACCAAGGACGCAGTAATAGACAACACGTCCCCTTCACCCTCCTCTCACGCAAAGAGAAGGTATCTATCAGACTTGTACCACTTACCACATCAAATAATCTATGTTCTTTCAGCTTGTGTAACTCCATCTTTCTATACATTTTCATGTTCTATGTAAAAATCAAATTGGTTAGAATTGACCTACTTTAAAGTAGATAAGTCTGTCTTTACCAGAGACAAGACCTGGAAATTAAGACCCCACAACTCAAACTTTGAAGATTAGCAGTAAAAAAAAAAACTTAGTCTACACTACAAGTCATTTTAATAGCAAGATGGCCAAACTGGAATTTCTGGATAGAAAAAAAACAACTTTGAGTGACATGAATCAGTAAGGAAACAGAAATAACTCCATGATGAGGTTAAACATTTTCTTGGCGGGGCGGACCATGCAGTGCCCTTTTTTGCTGCCATTACAGTTAAATCTGATTGAACTGGTTGTTGGTTAATTTCAGGTCTGAATGTTGCCTTTACATGAACGTTTGTGTTTGTTTAAGTGTGACAGCACAGGTTATAATGCACAAACACAAATTTTACAGTACTGGGCCACACAAAATATCTGTAAAAACCCTAAAAGCCCTGCACCAAAAACAGCAAACAAGACAGGCCTCTCAATAGACATCAACTGTATCATCGTCTATGATCACATGCAGATCTTCTATGTGAGTGTGGGTCAGCTATTTACAGTATTTTCGACAAGATGATCGTGTCACCCAATACAATAAGCTGTCTAAACTCCTTAGGGGGCCGTATAAATAAAGAGGGCTAATTGGTTTAACTTGAGTTAATTAGTTCATTAAAACTTGGCTGGAGACTCAGGTTAAACAAAGGACAATCATGACACCCTATTCTTAGAGCAGGTTTCAGTGCCTACAGCACGTTGACGGCAAGCAGACTTCAAACTGTAGGTCGTACATCTGAGCTGTAGTTGTAGGCAATTTCTGAATAAGATGAGACAAAAATATATTTACAAAGAAACAAAGTAGTAATTTCATAACTGATGCATCTATGTTAACAGTTCTGATTTTTTGCTTCATACCCGTAGTGCTATTCCTCCATGTAGATTGGTGTGAGGTGCCAAGTTTTGGAGATGTCTGCCTTCTCTCGAATATCATTGAACTAGATGGCACTTGGATTATTGTGCTCAAAGTGACAAAAAATACATTTGAAAAACAATGTTTTCTTCCAGAAATCATGACCTGGTTACTCAAGCTAATCCTTATTGTGAGCAGTTTCCTGTAGAAACTATTTTCTTTTATGGGTGCAGCCAGCAATATCACCGGGCAGAAGGAGGCGTTCCTCTGCTCATGGGTGAGAAGCTCCTGGTCATAACAGCGTAGGATGAAAACATTGTTATTACACAGCGTTGTTAAATACTCGATTTTGATTGGTCAATTACATCATTGCTATGAATAAAAGACTGTTGCTGTGGACAGAGTTCTTATCAGACTCTAGAGGAGTAATAAAATAATTTTAAAATTAATATAATACATTTTAAATTAATATTTTGTGTCAAATTTTTCTTCTTCTATTTTTTTTAAATAAGAGATCATGAAATAAGCAGGATAATGAATAGTGAGCAGGTCATTATTGTGTAATTCTGACAGGGTGATGTGGGGCCCTGACACAAAATGAGTCATTTCACAATAATGACCTGATCTATGGATTATCTTGAGTAACCAGGTCATGATTTTTGGAAAGAGTTTTTCAAATACATTTGAGAACCAAATGCTGAGTGCCATTTAGTTCAAGAGAAGTCACGTATCTCTGCAGCTGATTTCTCCAAAACTCAGGAACTCACCAAACATGAACAAAACAATCTAGATGGATAGAGAATATTACAAGTGAGATGGAACATTACTGTTTTTGATTTTGGGGTGAACTGTCCCTTTAATTGAAATCACTTCTATAACCGTAGGTACCTTAGGTTTACTGACCTACTCATATAGCTGATTGAACAGGATAAAAATCAGAGATGCACCAGGAATAATTACATTGCACCGCCTCCCCTCGTAAGAAGTATTTAATCTAAAACAAACGTCTCACACACTTGTCATAAAACGTGTCACTCCCTGAGTATACACACAAGGCCAAAACACTAAACATCTTGAATGATTTTAATAACAAGAACCAGACGTTGTGTGGGATGTATTTTTTACACAGTTTGTAGACAGCAAAGCTTTCCAGTCATCAATCAGAACATTTGCTGGCATCCCCGGTGCCATTCTCCTGCTATTATAGCAAAAAGGAAACAGCTTTATAAGTAGACCTCCTTCGGTTTGACACAGTTTTAATGAAATAAAGTTTTAACCCATTCTTCTCTCGTCTTTCGTCTTCTTTATTTTTCCAGTGTGGGGAGCTGCTGTATGAGAAACGGCAATATGAAAAGGGCCACTGGGCTTGTATAACAATGCATGAGGACACTTACGAACAGAGCATCTGCTATGGCTTTATGAGGCTAATGAGATACATCTGCCAGCAAAACGCCTTAGGTAAGCCAGCAAGGGACCACTTAACACACACAGTCAGGCTCTGGGCTCTTAAATTCCCACCTTTTTTCTTTTCTTTGTTGTTGATCATCTCCACGCACATCATGCCAATTTCCATTTCTGTTTGACATCTCTAGGTGACTACCTGGGCATGACGCTCCCCATCATCACAGTGGTGCGCACAGATGAGAACCAGTCTGTGATTTCCCACAATGTCACTGTGGCGTATTTCCTTCCCGCTGAGCATCAGGCCCAGCCCCCACAACCTACTGACAGCGAGATCCTCATAGAGATCTGGCCCGCCACTACTGTATACACAAGGTCAGTAGAGAATTAAGTAAAAATTACCACTCATACTATTCCTGAACTAACTTTCTCTTCTTATTTGTACTGACAGCTAATACTCGCTACATTTACATGCACAAAATTTTCTGGTTTATTCTGAAATAATAATTAATATTGCTACTAAATGTCTACATGGCTTGTGAAAATGAATATTCCACTAATATTCCATTACGGCTGCATGATAAATCAGATATTATCGAAATTGAAATAGGACCAAGACTTATATATAACTTATATCCAAATTGCAGAAACTGAATTTTTTTGACAAAACAGCATTATAATGAAGTACTATAGTGGTACAGATGTAAGAAAACATTTTTGGTACAAACACTAATGAATGTCTCATTATCCATATCAAAACACTTGTTGATATCCACGCTTTTCATAATATTTAAAAAAAGTAGGTGTTTTTCTCATTTCCAGAAAATGTGGCCTTTTCTTTAGTGTATGCATCTCTACTCTAGCCTTGCAAATTGACTGTTTACTATTCGCAAGCTGACCGTAAAACAGGCAAGAGGCTGCTTGGCTCCTAAAGCATGAATAATACTGGCATATGACATATGTCTCAATCAGAAAATGCTAAGGCATAATTAGAAACATCCTTATAGAATATGCTGTTTAAATAACCTTTCTCAAAGTAGGAACACTGTCATATTTGTAGTAATGGTGGAAAATTAGAGTGCATGTAAACGTAGTCATTAATTAACATTAATACTTGGTCTGCTTGGTTTTGACATGGAAATTTGATTTCTCATACACTCACTCCACTCCCTGCTTCTTCCAGGCCCTTTACCGGTGCCACCAATGAAGTGACCATTATTAATCAGATCGCTGCCATGGCCGAGCTTCTAGACTCTCCCGGTTTGTGCATCAACGACTCGTTCATCGTTGCCGGCTACACCAACCCCGCTCACAGCCACCGTCAGAATGAGATCTGGTTTCTAGAGCGACCCTGAGCGACAAGAGGATTCAGCATCATCCTGTCTGTGACCCTTGAGCCTCATAAAGACTCCCTTAACACTGCCGCAGCCCAGCTACAGCCTCAGATGCAACAGCCTCTTTTATTCACCGCCTCTACCTGAAACAACCACCAGCCCAGCACACTCCAAATCAGTCAGGGCCTGAGAAAAAAAAAGAAAAATCAGCCCTAACTTTAACCTCAGTGAATTCTCATTAATATTCATTTAGGTAGATCCTCATTTCACCTGTTAGAACTGAAGTCAACCACTGCCATACTCTCATGGACACAACCCAGATGCTAAAGGTGAAGCATAGCATTGGAGGTGGCTACAAAACCTTTTCCTAAGCACAGTGCCCTCTCTTGGCGCTCTGTGAATGTAGTAAGTGACTATTGAGTGCTGTCAGAAAACATGCAACAGCCTGTCTGTCTTTACACAGCAGAAGCAGCTCCCAGTAGACATGCAGCCTTATCTATATGCTCCGTTTCCATTTGTTGCACAGCTACAGTGTCCTGCCATGTGGGGTAAAGGTCAATGCACAACAGAAAAAAATAAGCTTCTCTGTCATTCTCAAGCTTGCTGAGGTGATAGCAAATGTCACTTTCTTTATCTCTGAACTTACATAATTCATGACAGGTTACAAGTCTATGTGACGCTGTTCACTCTGGATTAACAGTTCTCTTTTTTCAACAACAAGTGCAATATTTACTGGATAAACAACAGTCAACAAGCCAGTTTCTACAGTTGCTGGGCTGCTAACCTGACCCTGGGTGTGGGTTGGGGAGGGGGTCTGCAGTGTGTAACACAGCCAGATAAGTAGGGTTGGGTATCAAGAATCAATTCCTTAAGAAGCTGTTCTATAGGATTCATGAAGACATTTTAATTTAAATTCTCCTCATCGATTGCTACACAAATTTCACTTGCGCTAGATTCAAATTCAGCCATGCATGTCCAAAAATTAGCGCAGCAGTCCAAATAGCAAGTTGGAGCCATAGACTGTATATTAAATGGGTTGAATCCCTATTTAATATATGATCTCTGGTTGTTCCCTCACCCCTGCTCTCCAGATGTGAAGAATCTCAGGCAGGCTGCGGGAGCACAAGACCAGTGAAATTTAATTTTAATGTAAATTGACAAAAACAAGTGATGACAAGTCCTACGCTGTAAGCTGATCACCTGTTTATAACTGTGAATTGTGACTGCCTGTCTGCATTAATTTGAACTGTAATTAACATGAAGTGGGCAAACAAAAACAGTTGTTTTGGCCCGGCATCAAAATTTCTAAGGAGGACAATGGCTGCTGTATCATCGTTGCTGGAGAGCAAGCATTTCAGCTATTTCAGCTTAGCATGTTTACGTCATTTCTGATGACATGTCATGGTCATTTTATGATGAACCACAGTAAATATATTACAGATTTCTCCAATGCATGTCATCCTGTCGCCGAGTGCGTCTGTGTGTGTTATATCGCAAGTCTTGCATTATTCTGAATTACCCTTCTCAGCCGTTGCTAAGTTGCTTGACAAGCTCAAAGAATTGGAATCAAGAATTCTTAAGAACCTAAATTGATAAGCAGATTTGGAATCTTTAAAATCCAAATGATACCCAACCCTACTAATAAGAAAACATCCACACCAGAACTGGGGGTTTCAGCCATAAATACGATGAACAATACGAGCCACTAACTAAAACACCAATGAACATGACATGTTTATAGGTGTTTGTGCATGAATGTACAGCTACAGGGCAAAGGTAAGACGACTGTAACATTTCTACAAACCAAACACTGAAAAACTCATGTATTTTACTGCTGGATGACAATCATATACTACTTAGATATTATATACATACATCGTTTCATTCCTCATGTTTCAAGTCATTCTCAGTACACACAGGAATAATTACCTCTGTACCTCTTTCTTAATGCTCTTTCTACTGGCTACTCTGTGAAAACGGTAGTGCATTCACTTATTCAAATACCATTGCTGCTAAATAGAGACAATGCAACTGAGAAAATACAGAGCACAGAGAAAATCTCTACTGTGATGATTATAGTCTCTTTTTAAATAGAAGATACATATTGTTTTACAAACACTTTTAATGTTCTATTACCAGTCTAAGGAAGGTCTATAAAGTCAGAGTGAAAGAAGTATGTATATTTATCTCATATGCAACATATACAATATGATATGCATCAAACCACCTAGAGTTCTCAGCAATGTAGGAATGTTTCCGCTTTGGTGCCAGAGAAATAAAACTGGTAATGTACTAGCCAAATCATCACTGTGTGAGGATTTTTATCAAGACAGGGGCTTACTATGAATTGCTTAGGCAAGCAGTTAATAAGGCATATTGAATATGTGTAAAAATAAGTGAAGTTTTGAGCTCAGATTGTGCAAATTTTGGTTTCATCTTATTTAATCTACACAAGAAAATGTAAAACAAGGAACGTAAAAGTTAGCATCGGGTTGGGAGGGTTGCCCAGTCTTAAAAGTCTCACAGTTTCATTAAGACACCAAATCCAAAGAATTATTTTTGCATTAAATGATTGGAGAGTTGACATGATGACAACTGTAGTGTGTAAGCAGCATTTGGAAAGCCATGATACATGCTGGTTGGTTTTCCCTTTAAGAACCTGGTTATATGGGAACATCAAGCATGATAATTTAACTTTTTTCCTTCTTCTTCACTCTTTTTTTTTTAGTATTTTTGCAAACGTGCTGTACTATGAAAATTCAAGTGCAACAGCAAGAGCTACTGTGGTCTTCTTTGTTCAATAAAATGTGCTTGTCTCCTGTCTTTTGAAATGTACAGTGACACTGTGTTTTATTGGGTTCATATGCACAAGTTGCACACAGTTCTGGGAGTATTACTGCAGAAATGTGTTTCAATAAATGATGTTCAGTCATATGTACAGAGGAGCTAATGATAGACCTTATCCCTTGCCATGTGCTATCTGAATAATTGGGAAAGTCAAATCACTTCATAGTAGAGCTGCAACGATTAATCAATCAGTCCAGGGGTCAGAGACCTGCGGCTCCAGAGCTGCATGCCGCCCTTTTGCCCCTTTGCAGTGACTCCCTCTGGCTTTGACAAAAATTATATGGAAATGAATAATGTTTTTTAAACATTTTAAATTTAATTTATCATTGTTGTGGGGCTAAAGTGATTATTACATTCTTCTGTTGGAAAATACAGGAACACAGAATTTAATAGTTAAAGTAAATTTTCTGATTTTTTTCAAGCAAAAATCTCAAAGTGGGTGGTGGGAGTCCAGCTTCTTAAATATGAGGATTTGCTGCTTTTTCTCTATCATTTATGAAATCAGATTAAGAGTTTTGAGGTTTTGGACTGTTTAATGGACAAAAGAAGCAGTTTGGAAACATCTCTTAATGTAATTGTAATGTAATCCCCTAATTTTCCAACATTTTATAGACAATTAATTGTGGACGTAATTGATTAATCATTAATGAAATAATCGTTAGTTGCAGTCTAACTCCATAAGCTATTATTGAAACCCACCCCAGTTGTGAGAATCTCTAATCACCTCACAATTCAACTTGATTCCAATTCAGAGGTAAAATGTGATTAGAAAACAATTATCGATTTATTTTTTCCTCATTGTTTGACTTGGCTATATACACAGCACATTTGTAATGCTCCATAATTAAGTTAGACACAACGTTCACACTGTGGCTCGTGTCTACGTCCCTTTTCCCATCAATTATCTGCATAACCTTTCAAGAGAGAATCCAAGAATTGTTTTTTTTTCCCCACCCCTACTTTTCATATGTGGAAAATACATATAGTTTATTCTTAACAATGCAACATCTGAGCAGGTTTATATTAGCAAAAAGCTTCATGCTTGGCATTAGAGCTGAACAACTAGTCGAAATATTATCAAAATCACACTATGGCCAAGTGCAACATCCAATTATGATAAAGGTCAAATGTGTCACAGAATCCTGTTATAAATGTAGCAGCACTGTGGTGCTACAAAGGCCAGCTTTCAAATCATATTCT
This sequence comes from Lutjanus erythropterus, assembly GCF_056507025.1. NCBI lineage: Eukaryota > Metazoa > Chordata > Actinopteri > Lutjaniformes > Lutjanidae > Lutjanus > Lutjanus erythropterus. The sequence goes on from NC_139334.1 coordinate 15,619,423, forward strand.
CCAGACATGAAGGGAACACGTTTGTTTGGACACCCAACAGACACCCCACCCCAAAAGAAATCACGTAACTTTTAGATTTTTTTTCAGTGAAAATTAAACGCAAAAATTACCATTCACACTAAAATTGTGACTCATATAACAATATTTGACAAAGTAATCACAATATGATTTTGTTGCATATCATTCAGCCCTGCCCTGCATTAAAACAGATGAGAGCAGTGTATTCAGCTGTATTGAACTATCCAACAAGTGCTCTATGCATACTACAGAATATCCCTGTGGGGTAATCCTTCCTTTTTATGGTATGACGTGGTGAACAAAAGGCTTCACACCCTACTTTGTTCTGAAACATATAGCGTAACCCATTTCACGAGAAGAACTGGTGCTCAGTTACTGGAGCATAGTAACATGATGAGTTGTAACAAGAGCGTCACAGACTACAGTATATCACAGTGCAGCTTACTGCACGATGCAGTATGTAGAGACTGATGGAGATACAAGCTGATGGGAATTAACATGAAGAACTTAATTATTAATACATTTAATTTCCTAATAAATATAAAAATAGAACTTGTGTGGTTAAGCATTTGTTCTTCTGAGTGTACAGATTCTTTCTCACTTAGTCACGAACCTCTTCTCCTTCTGCTTCTTCTTAAATTCTTTTGGGACAAATCTAATTTAAGTGGAATGCCAGTAAAACTGAAGCCCTAAATGACACCATCAGTTTCCATTACAACACAAAGCTGGGTGTAAACTCTGACTGATATCTCAGCACTGCCTTGGACAACAGTGGCCTGGATGTTCACTGACATACATGCACTGTCTATAAACCCCTGTCCCTGCTGCAATAAAACCACAAAGCTGAGACTCGAGACAACAGGCTGTTTTAGTGGTTATGTGGACTCTAATGTCTGCGATTGTCTGTGATAAAATGGGCCAAAATCTGAAGGAAAAGCTGAGAAACTTGTCTGCATGGCTGGTTCATTTTTCTGATTTGCTCAACAATCATTAAATTCCACCCGAATAACTGCCGCGAAGCTTATTTTACACCCAAGTACAGCGTTATCACTATTTTGTGGACTGTTTTGGCAAATTATGAGAGGGCAGTGGGAAATGGAGGTTAAAAAGCTGGCTGCAGACAGCGTCCGGTCAGGGGGTTGATATGAAGAGAAGGTGAAAAATGAAAGTCAAAGCCATTAGAGCAAGCAAGAAAAGTTGAACTATTTGGAAAAAAAAGAAAGGAGGGAAGAAAATACATACAATGACCTACAGGAGCTCATATACAAACTCTCAACTTTCCAATGCAGGTGTCACATTCCAGCTGTCCAGCCGGTCGAGACAGATGAACTGTTACTGCACACAGACAGTGAAGCAACCCGTGACAAGCAGAGAGAGCCTGTTAATAATCCACAACCACTTAGTCCAGCAACACTGAAAGCCAGACCACCGAGTGTGACAGGATGCTGCTTTCAAGACAAATCAATCCATTTCAGATTAAGTGACCCAGTAAGACACACCGCAACAAGAGAGATATGAAGCTGAGTAGAGGATCACAGCTGTGAAATTTTTACAACTGTAACAGATAGTGACCACAAGGTGGCAGCAAAGTACCAAAAAATAAAAGTCATGAGAGCGACATTATGATGAAATCAAGCTAAACATGATCAATGGAGGAAAGTTTGAATATAAAAATCTGAGAGTGAAGACATTATGGAAAATAAAGATTAACTCAATAATGAATTTATATAGTAGTTAAATGGATAGTCTGGATTATTTGAAGTGAAGTTGCATGAAGCACTTATCAACAGTCAGTGTATTAGCTACAGTAGATGTCGGTCAGTTGGCACATCCAAAGTTTGGAAAAGCAGAGAGGAGCACCAGCACAGAGGCTAAGAAATGAACTGCCATGGACAACGTCAGCCACTTCCAAAAAGGTCCACCTACAAAAAAGACGTCAGCTTAAATGTATGCTAAATTTGGGATATTTTCACTGCTTTATCTTGCCGTTAAACAACCTTTTCTAACAGGAAACCACTGTGATGCAAGACAAATATTACTCTCCAAATTCAATGAGTGAAATCACTATTTTTACCTCACAGGAACACAGGTGTTGCTGCCTCAGTCTGTTAGTTTGCTTGTGTTATTTTTTTGACTTTGGTGTTAAGGGTAGAGGGATATTTGGCTTATATAATGACAGTTTCCCATCAGAAAAAGATGTGTGACAGCAAAGTAAAGCAGTGAAAATATTCCAATACATAAACTCACACTGATACAGATTTTTTTAAGTGGACTGTTTTTAAGTGGCTGAATAAAATCTCTAAAGTCAGGGAGGAGTTTTGCAGAATAGCTTGTTCCTACCTCCAGGTACCGCGCCTGGTGAGCAGAGAGGACGTCTCCCAGAGGAACCACCATCTTCTCCACACTGCGCTGGTGGGAATGGGCCTGAATGTCCGGGCACTCATCTGAACGCAGCTCAATGTGTGAGATGAGCAAGTTAGAGATCACCGACTGCACCGACTGCAAAGTGGAATCAGATGTGAAAAAAGTTAAATGGAGAGTTTCTTTTTTATTATTTTTAGTTCACAATACACTAGAGAGAAAAAATGATTTACAGACGCAGACAGTGTATATTGTTCTTACCTTTGTATCTCCTCCTGGAGTTGCACTGAGGGCCAGGATGCGGAATTGCAGAGTCTGACTGCCGAGCAGTCTGACCACCTGAGGAACAGGGAAAGGAGCGAATACACAACATTGTTAACACTTTTTTTGAATAGTCAAAATTGTTAACTAACTAAAAGTATGAGGGCTGGACAATATATCAATAACAAGACATGAGACTAGATATCATCTTAGATTCTGAATATCAATATATCGTGATATGACTGAAGTTTTTCCTGGTTTTTAAGGCTGTTTTTAAGGACTTAGTCATTAAATCCACATTACCAATGATTATTTATCAAAAATCTCATTGTTAATACTCTGTGACTGCACCAACAGTAATCCCTACAATATTGTTGCAATATCAATAGAGGTATTTGGTCAAAAATACTGCGATGTTTGATTTTGTACAAGTCGCTCAGCCCAATTCTGTAGAATCATCATGTTTGTGTTATTTGAGAATTCATGGTGTGATACTTTGTAGAAATTGTGCATAATGAGTTATATATTGTATATCATGGAATAGACTGACAATATGGAGTTATTAATCCTAAACCATAAAGCCCCACAAAGTACTCAAATGCAAACCTAAAGAGATGTGCCCTGTTAGAAAAAAAGAAGTGAGTGATTAGATACAATCTTCTATCATGGTTTATGTAATTTAGGGATACACAATATTTTTGGCACATCATCAGTATTGGCCAATAAAGGCTTTAAAATTAAATATCATATCAGCCTGGCATATTCATTTCTGCCACAATGACAGGTCAACAAGATGACACTTGAATTTGGCACACATGATGGGAGTATGTCTGCAGTGTGGAGGTTTTCTTAAGTGTCTGAAACAGGTAGCAAAGTCGCCACATTTTTATGTGTTCTTCTTTGACCCATGCTACACCCTCCCACTGAGTTTCATGATAATTAGGCCCAGAGTCTTTCCATAATCCTACTGACACACAACAAACAGCACCAAAAACATAAGGCATTGACAGGAGTAATTAACTAGTAAAAGTGAATAAAGCTTCATACAACTGTCAAAATGCTTTCACTGTTTCAAATCACAATTATAACTACAATGTGTGTGTGAATGACATGAAGATGTAGAGGAGTGAACAAAAAAAAAATGACATTTTGGCATTTGACACAAGACAGCAGCTTCCACTCCAAGTATCATTACTTTTTCAACACCATGTGTTTAAAAGCAACAGAATACTAATATTCTATAGTATCAAAACTACCAAAGCTATATAAACAAAAATCTATGTGCTCATTCAGGACCTCAGTTCACTTCAGTCTCTACTGTCCTGCCTGGAATTTGACTTGCAGCAAACCCAGACAGTGTTCAGTAACTTTTTTCTGACCAGCACTGCACTGTGTTCATTTAAAAAAATATTTGTGTGCCTGGGACTTTTTTCTTTTTGTTGTGGTATCAGAAAAGGTATTGAGTATCGTTCTTTTATACTAGTATTGTATTGAAGTTTAAAATTCTGTAATAACTCTACAACCAACTTTCAAGTTTTTACTGACTGTTCTTTTGCAAGTTGTATTTATTTGCTGGGAAACTGTTTTTATGATCTGCTTGTTAAGAAGTTGTTGCCTTGCGTGAAGCACTGTGTAACACTGGTTTAGAAAAGTGCTCTAATAAATATAAATATTATTGTTATTACTATTATAATTGTTATATATGTGAATTGAATGTCAAGCCGTGATCATTAGAGTCAAGTTTGTGTACCTGACAGTAGGAATGGTTTCCCAGCGCCTTGTGGGCTTCATCGATCACCACACACTTGACCTGCTGAGCCGGGCAGGTCTCTCTGGACAGATCATTCACCATGACCTGAGGGGTGAGGAAGAAGACACGCTTGGTTCTCCACACCTCCTGTCTCTGCTTGGCTGCTGTGCTGCCTGCGGATGATAAAGGAGACAGACTATTGTTAATAAAGGATAAAAGAGGAGAGATTATTGTTGTGTCATGATGTGGTACCTGTCAGCTCAGCCATGTGTGCCTGTGGGATCCCCATCACGTTGTAACAGGCCTCAATCTGCTGGGCCACCAGAGGTTTGGTGGGAGCCAGGAAGACAATCTTCCCTGATGGATACCAGCGGTAGAAGTTGTACATGACCACAGAGGCTATGAAAGTCTTTCCCAGACCAGTGGGGAGACACACCAGTGTGTTCTGAAACAGGGCAGCCTCTGATATCTTCAGCTGGTACTCCCTGATGGGATAGTTGGTGGGGTAGATCCATACCTTAGCTGAGGAGCTGTCAAAGCCAGGGAGGTCTGGATATGTCTGCCCACTTGAGGGGGTGGAAGACAAGGCAGCATTCTCTGTTCCTACATGGTTGTCATATTGGCAAGAGCTCGCGTTATCAAGTTGAAGGCTCTTTTCAGCCTCATAGACAGCCACCACCATCAGATCGTCGTCATCTTCATCTTCATAAGTAGGTTTAGGCTCTTCTGCTGTGTATGAGGAACCTTGACCTATTTCAGCCCATAGAGGATTTCGAGGAGGGTTTGTTTTAACTACCTGTGAGGCGTTGCTTTGGGTCGTTTTGCGCCGTCCAGGAGCTTTCTTGCCATCTTTTTTCGGTGGAACAACTTTAGGTTGAGAAACGGATCCACCCCAAGTCTGGAACAAAGTCCTCTGATTTGAACCACCACTCATTTTAATTTGTCGTGGCGCAAAGCTTTGACAAAAAGTGCCATGTGTCGAGCAGCAACATTGCAAACTGAATATACAAACACATGGCCACTTCCGCCCATATTTTATCAAAGTAAAAGATCACAAACGTAACAACGGTTTCATTCCAGGGATATGTCCGTCACCTGAAAACAATTTTAGTTGTAAAAGTATCATTGTATTGTAATGACGCAAATATATCCAACTAAGAGTCAAACCGGTACACGTACATGAATAACTTTTACAAACAGGCTTTTATTTTTTCAGCGTGACACCGGAACCAAATCAAAAGTTCGAGTTCATCTCCCGCTCTCCTGGCAACGCTGTCAGGTTACCATAGCAATGGACAGGAGCAAATTGGAGAAGATAGTCACCTGTTTTCAGGTAATTATGTGATCTAATTACCCTGCCTTTAATTCGCAAAGCACTTTATACCTGCACCAATTCACTGTCAATTGTTTTTTGCTACTTCTGATTGTTTAGCATCTTTTGCTAACTCTGGAAGGCTGCTAATGCTAAGAGTAGCTAGCTTATAGTTGTTAGCATTAGCAAAACTGGCAGGAGGCTACCAACATGCATACATCAAGGAAACTAAAACAGAAGACGCACACTAAAACCCTATATTTCCTGTCAAAATTATATGACCTCTGTTAAAAAAATGCCTCAACCAAATGAAAGAACACACTTAAGAGAAAAACATAATGCCTGATTTTTCGCATTCGTTTATTTATTCGTTTCTAAATAGTATCCAAAGATGATTAAATGCATACTTTACTAGTCTCATAGCAAGTCCAGAAATGCTCAGCACGACAAATTTTTTAAAAAGTTGCACTTCTATCACTTATTTTTGTACTCAGATATTTATTATCATTTCAAGAGATGCAGACCAACAATCAGTAATACAGCAATATCTAAAAGTAATAACAATAAACTACATTTACAATGACTGATCAGTAAAGTGTAACATAAAAGTCACAGACCCATAAAAAGCCATATTAGCCATATTAATGTACATAGAAACAGCTACACACAGCTTTCCACAGCCTACCCTTAAAGGGGTAACACATGTACTCATGCATATGTACTTACATACAGACTTACATAAACCTACATACACCTATATATTGCAGTAAGAAATATCACATATTTAAATAAAATGTTTACAGACCGATTATTAATTGTGCTGTGGTAGATTTTAAACTAAACCTTATTTTATAGCTATAAACCAATAATTCAGTCTGATATCAGGCAACGTCTACAGGAGACAAGTTACTGGCCTATAGGTACTCTAACTTTTGTCTCCTCTGTAGGCATCTGCACGTGGATACTTGGTGAGAAACGAAATCCGCCGTGCACAAGAAGACTTTGAAGACATTGTGACAGAGATTGATGGAGGTTTGACCCATTTAGAGTGGCGGAGGACTATTATTCCCATTCCCATCTTCACAGACACCGTAAGTAACTAACATTATGATAGTGTGATTTAATCAGCTACTTGTATCTTTTCTGATGCTTTTGCTCATGTATCATCAGGATGGCCCGCTGTTACAGTCCACCAGCTCTGCCAGCCAGCACTCAAGTCCAGGACTAGATGTCTGTGCCAGTCCTCAGAGCCCATCACCCTCATCAGTGGAGCGAGATCATTGTGACCTGTTAGAGAAGACAGAGGCAGAGAAAGATGATTTACAAACCAAAGGACAGGACGATTGCTCCAGCAGCAATGCTAGAATGGACGGAGAGGGACAGAAAGAAAGCACTCTGGGGGATAAAGATGGAGGGGTGATGGAGAGCACAGGAGATTCCACCACTGTCTGGAGCAGTTTGGAGCTGGACACGAACTATGGTCACTCTCATAAAGGTGAAATTGCTTTGCATATAAATACAGTACAATTAATTTATCTCACCACATTTGTAGGTTTTTCACTTGTGTAAGAAAATAAGTAAAACATGTAAGAGAAATAATACAAAAAAAAACGGTTTGTCTGTATGCATCTGTATTCAAGATTTAGGTGAAATTTGACTTTTCTGTAAAACGCATTTTGAACTTTTAAGTCATTATGAATTTGTCATTGCTCCTTCAGGTTCCCGGCAGTACTGCTTGGCACAGGAAGTGCCCTGTACCCCAGAGGCCCTGCGTCTCCATAGAAACACCCTGACCATGGAGCTGCTCTGGATCCAACAGGCCATCGACAGCAGGAAAAAGGCATGAGAGAGGAAGGCATAGACATAGTGTTTCCCTACATTTATTCAGCAGTGGCAGTCTGCTGCTGTAAGAAAATTGTCTCTGCTGCAAGACTCAACTTATTTACTTTAGTGACCTCAAAATAATAAGTTGGTACAGTGGGTCCACTTCACTTCCTGAAGGCTGTAATGTTTTTTTCCTTCAGTCTGAACTGTGTTTTCAATACATAAGTTTATACTGCTGTTATTTGGCATGTTCAGTTTCATGTACCTTTTGCACAGGTTGTTGGTGCTATCATGCTAAACTTTGTTTCTCTAAAATAATTTTTATCACTTGCTTCTTCAGTTGTTGGTAATGACTGATAATAATTGTGGGATGGAGGGTGTGAGCTTTTTTCAGCTTCTGAATGGGGGCATGGCATAAAAAGTTTGGGAACCATTGACTTAAGGGATGGTTTGAATTTTTTGAAGCAGGGTTGTTTGAGGTGCTTATTCATAGTCAGTGAAGTACCTACAGTAGATGGCAGGTAGAAAGCTAAGCAATGTACTGCTGTGGACAGGGTCAGCAGCGAAATTTATTTAAGCCTCCTACAGAAAAGTAAACCACAAAAAAAAAAAAAAAAATCAATATCAGTTTAAGTGTAAACATAATTCAGAATATTTTCAGACAGACAGCCTTTTCCTATGGAAAACTGCTGTTATAAAAACAAATACAGCCCCACCTCAAAATATCTGAACTATCCCTTTAATGTTAACTGAAGTCAGAGAGAGCAGGATTTACTCATGTACTCTAGTGTACAGAACATTTTAACTGACAAGAAATACCTCAGAAGAATTGCACAGAAATAAGTATATGAATGTGATCATTTCTATAACTATATAATCCAACATTTTTAATAGCTTTGTTGTTGTGCACTGGGAGTCAGGTCACCTAACCATTCAGATTACAAGGTATGTAAGATAAGACAGGACAAGATAAGATAAGATAGAATTACAGTAACATAAGAATAACAACAGTAAAATATATAATATAAAGTGTATGAAGAGTGAACGCAAAACAACAGTGCCTAATGGAATAACTATAGAATTTAACATAAGTTAAGTAATAAAGTAAGGTAAAATAAACCAAAATAGAATTTGAATAGAAAATGTGGTTTTGCTAACAACATTAAAAGTAATATTGGCAGTGATATTGAAAAGATAATGAAAAGCATTATTGCAACTAATATGAACGTAATATTACACATGATATCAGGCCAATATTGTACTTAAAAATATTAATGAAAAAGTTACAAGCAATATTTCATGTGATAGTGAAGGTAATATTGCACAATATTAAACTAATATTAATACTGTACCTGATGCATGAAGATAATAATAATGAAAAGTAATATTCTACGTTGATAATAAACGTGATCTGTAATGCAATATTGTACATTAAAAGTAGTAATGAAACATAATTTTGCACATAATAATCAGCGCAACCAGATCACACCAGATTGAAAAGTAATATTGTGCATCATATTGAAAAAAGAAATACAGCAGTAAAGAAATACTGCCCAGAATATTGTTGTCATTGCTCACACTGTCCCATGTTTAATGTTTAATGATTGTTTTTCCTGTTTTTCTTCTCCTCTCCAGTACTTGTCACTGAAGGATCGGCTGAGCGTATCCTGACATCAGAAGTAATCTGAACTGGACTTGATAATGTGAGACTGACGCCTGTCTGCAACTCAAGTGGCATCTGTTTAAATTATTATTTCATACCATGAAAACACAGTGAATAAATTGTGTTTAGTAGTATTTATCATGTGTTTGAGGAAACCATTCTGAATGTTATTTGCTAATATAAAAAATAATAAATACATTGTATTTTTCTAAAAAGCCTTGTTTCTAGTGCTCTTGTTGCCTCTGCAGTGGTTTTGCTGATATTGTCCCCACAGCATCAGTTGTGTGAGTTGGTTGCTTTTGTGTAGGAGGAGCGTTCATTCAGTGCACAATTCAGTGGAGGGTCCTTGACTCTAAGCAAGTTTGTTGTATGACTCACAGAGGCTCACGTTTCTCTTTTGGATCACAATGAATGAGCTCTCACTCATCACACAAGAATATTATCCTACACATATTCACAAGTGTCTCCTGTTAAGCTGCTGTTTTCTTTTGGTATTAATAACATTAAAGAGCACCCACGCAAAGACACTTTTAAAGGCTAAAAAAACAACAAAAAAGAATATGAATTTTGTTTTCCTGCTCTAGGAGTCTTTGTTTTATTTTAAACCTTATATTTAAAAGGGGTCGCTTTTAAGAAATTTTAGCAATGTTTCTGTCACCTGCTGGTTCTTTCACTCGCTCAGTAATCCTACTATGCATGATAGATCTGGTAATTATTTTTTGGGAAAAAACAGACAACCGGGTGTCGAGGTTATCTTATTGATTCAGCTTTCAACACAGCGACCCACCCATTCTCTCCTCCTCCGCCTGTCTCTTTTGTTGTGGTTGCTGCCGATGCTTTGGCCCACAAAGCCAGTCATTGCTGTCACGCTGCCATAGCAACCAGGAAATACTCACCACCGTCAGTGAAGTAGTGTGTGTGAGTGTGTGTGTGTGTGTGTGTGTGTGTTTTAGGGGGATAGAGAGAGCAGAACGTGGTGAGTGGGAGTCCAGACAGACCACAACAACCGAAGGGACTGATTTTCACCTTTGCCTTCAATTCAGCGATTTCCTTGCTTCATCTTCCAGCAGGCTTGTGAGTGACTGAGCAGTCTCTGTATGGATCAAATATCATGGAATATGTGTTTGCATGAGTGTGTGGTTGTTGAATAAGTGTGATCCAAAGAATGAATGTATGAAGATGGTTAGAAAATTAGTAAAATTATGTATGTGGAGAGAATAATCTGGTGTGTGAGAATCTAAAACACGTAACCGCCTTTTTCAAATGTGTGTCTGTGACAGTAACAGCTGGCTCAGAGATGGCTGCCAGCACTGCAGCCACCGCTCTGCCTCCAGTAAAGAGTGTGGTGGTGTACAGGAATGGAGACCCTTTCTACAATGGACGGAGGTTTGTGGTCAACCAGCGACAGGTGGCCACCATGGAGGCCTTTCTGACAGAAGTGACCCAGAGCATCGGAGCGTCACTGGCCATCAGGACCCTGTACACCCCCAGACAGGGCCACAGGGTTACAGACCTTGAGGATCTTCAGACAGGAGCTCAGTATGTTGCTGCCGGCTTTGAGAGGTTCAAGAAATTGGAGTGAGTACAAAAGCTATTTGATTTAAAGATATCAAGGGTCATTTTAAAGGAATAGTTTGGATTATTTTAAGAGGGGTTGTATGAGGTACCTATAGTCAGGGTATTACCTACAGTAGTTGCTGTTCAGCACAGCCCCAGTTTAGAGAAGCAACAGGTGAACCAGTGCAGGGATCTAAGCATTGTATTGCTGTGGACAGGGTCAGCAGCAAAATGTATTTTAGCCACTTAAAAATCCAATATCAGTTTAAGCGTATGCTATATTTAGAATATTTTCACAGCTTTACTTTGCTGTCTGACAGCCTTTTCTGATGGGAAACCACCATTATATAATCCAAATATTGTTTTCTTCAAACCAACCAAACTTCATAGGTGAAATCAGTAGCTTTACATCTCAGTTTGCAGGAGTTGCTAGTCTACCACTGCCTTGATCTGTTAGTTTGTGTTATTGTGTGACTTTGGTGTTTTAAAAGGATAGTTTGCATACACCAAAGTCACACAATAACACAAACAAACAAAGAGATCGAGGCAGCGGTAGACCAGCAACACCTGTGTTAGAAATGCTGATTTTGTCTATGACGTTTGGTTGGTTTTGAGAGAGCAATATTTGACTCCTATAACTGCAGTTTCCCACCGCAAAAAGTTAATGAGTTTTTAAGGTGGACCTTTCTTAAGTAACTTTAATATCTTTTGTTGCTGACCCCATCCACAGCGGTTCATTGTTTAGCTTCTGTTCTCTTCTGGCGCTCCTCTCTGCTTCTTCGAAGTGGAGGCATGCTGACTGCCATACACTGACTATCTATAAGTATTTTATACAACCCCATTTCAAATCATCTCATCAGTTGTTCTAAATGGAGGCTTTCCATCTCGACAAGGGCAGTAATTTAATTTCAGATGAATCCTAACATACCTTTTGTTGTCATATTTGTTGTTTTCCTGCACAGTTACTTGAGCACAGGAATTAAAAAGCAGCCTGTTGCCCGTGAAGAAACCCAGGTAGGCTTTCATTTTGTCATGTGAACAGCTTGCTTGCACACCCCATCACTCATTAATCGCAGTCTGACCAGGAGGAATGCACCACCAGGCGTCTTTGTACTCAGATCAAGTTTATCCATTTGAGCTGCTGCCAAATCAAACAGGAACATGACTGCAGGATTTTACATTAACCAAGACAAGCTCATATATGCCTATAATTGTGACGACACATTCTAATGTTAGCATTTGTTAGATTAGTGTGTGTGTGTGTGTGTGTGTGTGTGTGTGTGCATGGGTCACCCTTTGGGCTTACCGTCCTATTGATGTCACTGGTTGTCATGCAAATTACCGAAAACAATTGGCTAATAATTGTGCTGTCCATAGAGAAGTCGCTAAGGCCACGCAGGGCGCCCTTTTAAGGGTCTCGAGGGACATTAGATTCAATAATTACAGGTGGATATTGTCAGAGCAGTGAATCAGAGCTTGTGACTGTTTTCATCAAGAAAATTCTCTGAATGAATCTGAATCCAACTCTCTTCTCTGTGGCTATTTGAATTGAAACTTTTTTGCATTGAAAGGCAGGGAGGTTGTTATGGAGGTCTGAAACTGCCAAAATCAAAAAATAAATGACTAAATAAATACAGGTAAAATTGCTGATTTTGCCTGTTTTCCCCTAAGTTTGGTTGGTTTTAAGAGCAGTATTTGGCTTGTATAACAGTGGTTTCCTGTCTGATTAGAATAATCTCAATAAATCAGTTACTTTTTTATTTTCCTTCTCTATTTATTTACTTTTGTATTAAGTCCCTATTTATTTACTTGCCATTCACTTTTCCATTTAATTTATTGATTCATTTATTCAATTTAAAATGTATTGTTTATGCATTTATTTCTGTTATTTCACTTTGAATTTTCACTCTATTTATTTCCACAAACTTATTTATCTCTGTATTTTCTTTTTACATTTCTTTATGCATTACTGCCTCATTACACCAATGAGGGGTCTGTCATACACAATGTGTCATGGGGTCAACGTTTTGCCTCTTGGTTGATCAATATCAGAGATCAGATAGACATATCAACTTAAAGAATACCAATGCAGAGCTTTGACCCGCAGCCTGCCGACAACACCAGAATGCAGACTGACAGACTGTGCAACTCAAAAGAACCAGAAGCACATGCCACTGCTCTACATATCTTGCTGAAAACACCAGACCCACATTAATTTTTAATGTTATTTTGGTGCATTAATTTATTTTTCAGGTCATTTGTTTATTTTCATTTTGGCAGTCTCATTACTGAATAGGCCATGGCGGTGATAATGATGATACTAATATGCAGGCAGAAGCTCCCTTAACGTTCACACAAAATTTATGTCACACACAAGTGCACACACAGAGCCACTCATGCTGGCAAGTGCTTGCTTTGTATTCTGACCAGCTGGCAGGGATGACCGCTTGGTTTTCAGACGCTGAGAGTGCTCTCTCTCAGTCTGAATCCATCAGTGTTACTTTTCTGAAAAACATAAAAAAGGAGTGGAGAGTAACTGTGTGTGCCTTGGGTGTCTGCCATTTGGAAAGCGGAGTCTTTGGATTTAAAGTCTCACATGCCTGTGTTGTGGTTGCTGTGGAGCAATGCAGGAAGTGTGCCTGTCCGTGAGTTGTGTTTGATCCCGCTGGTGAAACAAAGACTTATGCTTTCACACAGTGTTATCAGGGCTATGTGCATGTCTGGACAGGCCTAATGCCCTTATTCACAGCCCCACGCCTCCTTTCTCTGCTGTAAATGCATTAAACGTCTGACACTTTAATGGAAAAACAATGAAGGGACATTATCAATGTCTGGTTTGTTCTGAGTTGATTGATTTAGTCCAGCTATGTTATCAGAGGCACGGACACTGGCTCCAGATTTCATTGATATGGGTCATCATGGGTAACAGTTTTGAGAGGCGCCCTCAGATCAGACCCGGCGTGTGAATGTGCCACCGGAGAAGTCTTGGAATGATGTTAGTTTCCATGGCTGCAGCACTCGAGCCTGACATGAGCAGAATAGTTAGTTTGTCATTACACTTCTGGAATAACTGATTTAGCTGTGATGGACGTGCTCTGTAATTGATGTGAAGGACATGGGTGACGTAAAAACGATGTGGGAATTTTCAACATTGCTGGGAAAATGAAAACATTATGATGTTTTGCAGCACCATGAACCTGATTTTCTGAATGTCCTCTGCAGGCCAAAGTAACCCAGAGGCCAAATGTTTCAGCCAAATGGAGGAAGTTTATACCTATACCTTGCATTTTACAGTGAGTTGGACATACTGCATTTAAAACACACAATTATAATTATCCTTAGTGGGTTTTGATACATTTTTTAAATGCACTTAAAAATGCATTTCAAAATTCAGCCCAATGTAATATGAGGCCTCAGCAGTCTGATTTTGTAAATCAAATAGATATCTCAAATTTCCTGTCTTTTTAGCCTGTTTTTAGCTATGCTAGCTAAAGGCTAGCTAGCTTATGCTAGTGTGATAACCCATCAACACCAATGTGATGGAAAAAAAAGATCCTCTCAGGAATTAGAATGAGAAAACTTCTCAAAATAATGAGTCAATATCTCTAAATAATGACTTTATTGTCTCAAAATAATGAGAAATTCTCAAAATAATGTCTATTATGAGAAAGTTTCTCATCATTTTGAGGTACATAGTTGTTATTTTGGAATAGTACTTCTCTGTTTTGAGAAAGTTTTTCATTATACTGTAATGACCCACAGGATCTTCTTTTCATCATATCAAAGCTAATGGCAAAGATTTTCATACAGTGATGGATCCCAGAGGATGGGAGGATATTTGCAAATGTTACCATGCAAACATGACAAAGTAAGATGTTTTTACATTTTAAGAACAGCCTCACACAGCCACTAGCATGTCTGTAGAGCAAAGACACACTTCAGGGAAACAAAAGGCGGAAAATGCAATTAAAATACTGTAACTGTAGGCAATCTCTTGATTTGTCTAGACTGTTGAAATCTCATAGCTTTGGCTGAACTTAAGAATGCATTTCTCCATATAATGTGGATTAATGTGGACTTTGCAAGCACTTTCAAGGTACCTAAACCAAAATTTTCATCACTATTGAAGCCTTTATAATCACATCTAAATTGTTACCATTAATACAACTGCAAATTCCACAGCAATCAATGTAAATTGTAAATTTTCTGTTTATTTTACCAGCTTTTCATATTATCTTTGATTTGACTGATTGTTTAATGATTGCTGTTTTCGAGAGTAAGGGATCAACAGAGGATTTATTTAGCTATTCATGACAAATACGATGAGGGGATCATTTCATGTAAAATATAAAAGTCTTTTGGTGCACAGGAGTGATTGTATAGCTACAACACCAGATTAGGTTGAAATCAAGCATTTTTCAAAGGAGTTAATTCAAATTCAAGCACAAAACATAACAGATGAAACATTACACTGATCAGTAACTGTTATACTGTAGTTCACATATAGGCATGTATTATTTAAGTATTATTCAACACAGAATTTTATTTTAGCAATCTTTTTAAAATGTTACCCTTGTAATTCTTTTTGTTCAGTGTTTTCCGTAACGGCGATCTCTTGTGTCCACCATTCCGATTTATCATTCCTCGGAGCATGCGGCAGGACCTGGAGCAGATCCTGAGTCTGGTCACAGAGAAGGTCAGCTTACGGACCGGTGCAGTGCGCAGGTCAGTGACACTGACAGACAGTCACCTATATATACAGTACATACACTCTGTAGAACACAAAGAGAGAGAGAAAGCCATATAACCCCTGTGCTTCATTAGGTTGTGCTCTCTGGAAGGAGTGACTGTGTCCTCAGCTGTGGAGCTGGAGACGGGCCACTACTATGTTGCCGTGGGAACCGAGAGGTTCAAGAAACTTCCGTACGTGGAGCTGTTGGTTTCAAAAGCTACAGAGAGGTATTGTTATGCAAGGGCCTCTGTGAACGTGTGTGAGGATGTGTGTTTATGTACATCTGTGCTGGCTGTTCTTCTGTCTAAAATAAAACAATGACTCTCAGACATGAGAGAAAATGAACAAAACATTTCTGTGCACTTTTATCTTTCTATCACTTTTTTCACATTCCAGTGTTTTCTTTTAATGTTTTGCAGATATTACCCAGGAAAGAGAAGGCTAAGGAGAAATGAGGTACCTTCAGTTAATAGTGTAATTCACTTACATTCATGTCATGTTATTTTCAACATGTTGGGTCTGAGTGACAGCTGTCTGTGTGTTTCTCTTAGAACAGGAAAGCAGGAAGCGGTCCAGAAGACCAGTACAGCGACTCAGCTCTCCTCGACTCCCCCGAGGTAAAAAAAAAAAAAAAAGAAAGTCCAACACTGTCTTGTATTCACACTCCAAGGGCTATATTGGGACTGTTAATTTGTTTGCTGTGTGGTGCCTAACACATTCAGTGCACCAGTGAGACAAACCATCACACCAGCCACAACACACATCAACATGTTGACGTTCAGGTCCCCGAGTATTCGGTAGTCATTACTACATTATTACATGAGTCCTCAGTACTAATGAGTCAAACCACACCCATCTTCAAACTCTGCCTTCTTTTTTTTCTCCTAAGATCATATTTTGGGCTTTTAACAGGATTACACATCTGTTCATTGTCTGCATCTTACACAATTTTGACTCTATCACATGGATAAAGTTTGTCCACAGACGTACTGAACACCCTCCAAAGTACTCAGAAATCAGAAATACTTTATTGAATTTGGTTGTATTACAGTTGCTCATCCTCAAGAATAGTATATATAAGTATATAAAAATTAGAGGGATAGATGTAGAACTAGTAAGTATGTAAAATATGTAAAAATAAAAAATAGGAGATGTGTAAAAAACAAACTGCTTCAATAGGTGTCTCCAGGACCACATTTTCCCATGATGACACACACACACAGACTCACAAGATTAAATTTTACTTATGTCTTAGAGTTGATGGGAATGACTGGAATTGAGATACAGTGGTCCTTGACATACAACGAAACTGAGCCTTAATAAATTGGGGTGTAAATAGTCCGTTTCCTGCTTTCTAGATCCTTACTTCCGGCATCCTTGCATTGACCACAGCATCTTCAAACCTTGGCCTTCATTTTGATCTCAACCCACGATGCTATCTCGTGGACAAAATCTGTCCACAGACAGACAAGATAAATCTGTCTCCCGGACCACATTTTGCCATGATGAGACTCAATAATAATAATAATAATGATAATGATAATAATAACTTGGATTTATAATGCTTTCAAGGTACCCAAAGCCGCTTTACAGAGTATGAACAAAAATGACTAATTAAAGAAAGAAAGAAAACAAAACAAGAACAGAAAAGAAATGATTGCTGAAGATATGAGAAGCTAGATGTTCTTGGTGTACAAGTGGGTTTTCAGAAGTTTTTTTTTAAATGATGGGAGGTGATGAAAGCGTGAAGGTCTTTGCCACAGAGCGTTTTAACGGTGGTACAAAGCAGAATGACACCCAGGTTGCAGATTTCTGGAGACAGGCGGATTTAACAGTCGTCCACGGTGACAAGGACATCTCCACCCTTCTGCACCTTGGGGGCCACAACCATGAGCTCTGTTTTGTTACTGTTGAGTTTGAGTAGGTTTGATGATGTCCATGTTTTTATTTCATGCGGGCAGGTGACAAGAGAGACTGTGGGAGGAGCTGGGTGAATGGTTTGGTGCTGAGATACGGCTTTCACAGAGTCAAAAGGGGAAAATGATGGCACAAGCTGTCGTGGCTGGTCATTATATTCATTCAGTTGTATCACGTGAATTTCAGTCCGATGGTCGCAGGGTGAAGTCGACAGGAGATGAAGCTCCAGCATGCACACAGCAGAGGAACAGGAGAGGACAGGGACCAGAGGAGACCTCTGCGTTCTTCGCCAGGCCGGTCAAGATCCGCAACAACAACAGACGACAGCCAAGACCACCACTCAGCAACGGATCTGGTTAGAAACCCCAACTTTATATTTCTCATTTTAAATTTAACTTCATCATGTTTGCAGTGAGTTTAATTAATTGTGTGTTAATCATCATAACAGCAGCAGCTTTTTGATGTCTGTTTATCACAGTCCCGCCCAGTGTGTTTAAAACAGCAAGACGCAAGAGAAGAGAGGAAGTACGAGGAGCCGAGGAGGTGCATGAGGATGAAAACACAGTTACAGAGCTTCCTGTTGACCAGGTACAGTCCTCTCAGTGTCCTCACAACTGAATAGTATGACGCTATATCACTGAAGAAGGTAAATAAATTCCTGACTAATGTTTAGAGCAGGGATAAATCTAAGTCTGTCATCTTGTATCTAAAGAGAGTTGCAGAAATAGTGGAGGATGAAGAACCAAACAACCAAAACGATCCTCTGCACAACACACAGCAGGTAGGCATGAATTAAACATTATTTTCTTCACGTCCTCTGTAAATCTGTTGGCTTCTTATCTAAGTGATGAAATGGGAAAAAACACTGTCTTTCACTTTCATTCACTCTCATGTACAGTGCAGGGAATTTGTTTTTGTCAGGATGGATGGATGTCAGGATTCATTTGCATTATAGTGTTCTTTGTGAGGCTTTAGTCTACACAGTTGACAGTTCAATAATATTCAATAAAATGTTTCCAGCATGAGCCACCAGAACAGTTTTGGTCTCTTTACTTAAAGTATGAACATAGATATTTATTGATTCATCATTTTGATGGTGGTGCATGCCGTCTAACACATCAAACCACTGATCTGGAAACTGTGAGGGCCATGATGTAGCATATAATTTACTTAATTATCACACTTATAATCATACTTAAAATAGGGCCTTGAAGGTTTGCAAATTAATTGATAAATAATTCATCATTAATAATTAATATGATGGAAAATGCATTTTTTTTCTCTGTTGTAGAAGTTTAAGTTTTCTTATTCATCAAATGCCTCCACCAGACAATACAATGTCAAATAAGGGGCAATAACTGCCATTTCTAGACTATTGATTAATTATTGCTAAATACATTTTTTAATCGGTTAAATTCTTATCAGTTAATGATACATCCCTAATTCCTTGTTATTTGTATGTAAGCAGCAGCATTAAAAACACACAACTGGTAACATATTTTAAATAATTTCTCTTTATGATGCTGATTTATCTGTTTTAATTTAGTACCCTCTTTTTGGTAGTATATTAGTAACTATTTTATTTTTATTGCATTTTATGTATCGGATTTTAAATAATTGTAGTGCAGAATTGTAATTTTGCTTTTCTCATGTAAGGCACTGTTTTGAAAGGTGTTAAATTAGTTAGATATAAATTGTTATATGAGTTTATTATACAAGATGATTATACTATTTTTGGTAATAACTGCATTTATTTTTACACATGTATTTTTTTAATCAGAAAATGGAAAAGGAAAAATGTTCACCAGCTCATCTTTTAACAACAGACCCAAACTAGTCCAGAAAGTCTTGTTCTATGTGTAATACACAAACATTTAGTGTTTTCTCCCCTTATGTATTTCTCTGGCACAAACACGTGATACTGTGTTTTTCTCAAGAGACATGCACAAATTATCAAGAGGGAGCCGCACAATGAGGGAGAACACCTACACAAACACAATGGAAAGCAGGTACAGTGTGTGTGAGTGGGTTGTAACTTTTATATAATCATAATACATGTGTCCTAATAAACAGGTTCGCTTTACTTTTGGTGTATAAATGGGTTCAGAATATAATATTTTTGTCCTGTACAGGCTGAAGAAGGTGGTGTGAAACAGACAGAAAATTCTGCTGCTGAAACACTGGTACAGTGCACACACACACAACTGCTAGAACATTCTGTAACAGCTTCCAGTCAGTAAGAACAGAAATGTAGTCTGCAATCAATGTGTCTGTTCTTTCTAAAGGAGCCAGAGCTGAATCAGACGTACTCAAAATCACGGCCTTCATCATCCACCTCTCAGGAAAAGAACAGGGAAGACAAGGCAAGTTTACCCTCCTCACATCCTAAAACAGTGCATGACGGTTCTTGTTGGCATCACCATAACCAGACACAGTGTTTGCTTTTTATTTTACACTCTTCTATTAATTTGTTCTAACAGGAGAGCCCACAGGACGCCCCGTTGATTACAGCAGAACAAAACCATCATCGGGAGGAGGTCACATCGTAACAGTTCGACTGCAGCCACAGGCACAGCAATTACTGCGTATGGCTACATGAATGTTTGATTAAACTGGTAGAACTTTAGCTGTGGTAATGAGCCAAGAAGTAAGTCAAAAATGTGAAGAATCCCTGACAAAATCAGAACAAACACTACAGAAGATGAACACACAGCTCTAGTACAAAACACTACAAACCACAGCAACAATAACTCCATAAACTCTGTCAAAACAAAACTTTTCTGACACCTATGGTTACCAAACGTGGTGTTTGATGTATTGTACAGCTGTTTATGATACTGTGTCGTCCCTCTTCTTCAATTCTGATGCAGAGACTCAGTGATGCAATTTATGTGTAAGACTATTAGGACCTAAAAAAATGAGAGGAGGAAGATTTTTTTAAATTGTGTATTTCAAAAATTGAGTCAAAATGTCAGGAATACAGTTGAAATACCTTTTTTTAACCTGATTCTCAACTGACTTTTTCAACATTTCAACTTCAGTTCAAAAAGTTGATAAAAAATGTATCACTTTCTTCATATAATCGAGATGTCAAGAACAAGATTAAAATGCCATTTTGACTTGAATTCTCAAAATCCAAAAATTGAAAATGTTGAGAATAAAGTTGAACTTTCTGTATGAGGGCAAGTCATAAAAAAATGTACCAGAGAAAGATTTTATTAATTTATTCTTTTAATTTGTACATTTTTACAATAAAGTTGAAATGTTAAAAATAAACTTAAAATACTATTTGGATGTTATACGTGGAAATGTTTTTCATCTTAATTCTTGACATTTTGACTTTCTTTCTCAACATTTCAACTTTATTCTCAAAATACAAAACGGTTGTATGTCAAGAATAATATTGAAATGTTGAGAATAAAGACTTAATTCTTGAAATGTATTGCAACTTTATTCTTGACATTTCAACTTTACTCTCAAAATGCAAAAGTCAAAATGTCTAGAATAAAGTCGAATTGTCGAGAATAAATTAATACTTTATGCATTCGGACCAGGCATAACAAAATACAAATCAGAGGAAGTTTTATTTATTAATTTACTTTTCATTTTAAGAAGAAACTTGAAATACTGTAGTATCTCAACTTTCTTCTCCACATTTTGACTTAATTTTCAAAATACAAAATAAATTCTTCCTCCTCTCATCTAATTTCTCTTCTCATGCCCGAATACTCTTCCATACTTATGAAGTATATACATAAGACACATTGTTTTGGAACATTTCAAGCCTGAATGTATTTTGATTTGCAGGAATCAATGATTGAGATGATAAAGAGTTTTGTTTTGCCAACAATTTATTGACAAAATATCAGTTGCAAGCTGAATAGATGCAACAAACACAAAGTCATCTGTACATTGTTTTGTGTCAATTTAAATACTGTGAGAATAAAAATATATATTGCTATGTACAATACTGTTATTTCTGAAGTCTATATTGTTTACAGAGCGTACAACAAGGCTGTTCACTGTTAACAGCTAAGTCATTGTTTCTCCTGCTTCACAAAGAACTGGAGAAAATAACAGTGGTATATCTCCCTCAGTCATACATCGTGGACACAAGGCAGCAGGGGAAGAAAATAAGTTTGAGAAATAGCTTTATGCTCTAGCTGAACAGCAATTTGTCCTCTCCTGTGTCCCGCTCTTCCCACAGCAGACAGAAGGCAGCCGCAGTAAACCATTCCCGTTAAACTAGGAGGTTAGATCTAATTGGTCCATTTCAAACCTCCGGCCTTATTTGTATGTGGTCTCTATAGCATTTATGCAGATGCCAGTCACATGGCGGGGCAGCAGAGTGCTTAAAAGTCAAAGTTAACAACCACTGACTTCTATGCAAGCACCATAAATTAAGTCTACCCTTGAGGTGAACCCTGCGTGAACCCACTTCCCCCTCCAGCTTGGTCTGAGAGTTTCTGGACAGGTCTTTTCAAGCTCACGCTGAGTTCATTTAGGCGCAATTCTCCCACCACAACCGTTGCTCTAAAGCAGTCGCTGCCTGAATCTAAATTGCCCCCTGTAGTCCTGCTCCAGCTCCGCTTTGCCCCCCCCCAAAACCCCGCTGAGGATTCACTTTAAGGTGCGGGAGAATCTGCTTTAATCCTAAATCTCTGTTAGTGTATGACCTGCGTCATATTCTGCTGCCTCCCAGTGTCTTTGTCATCAATGGAGCTTATAACACACAGAGTGATGCCAGCCATGGTCAGGAACATTCCTGCGACAGCCTCTGCACAGAGTGAGGTGTGTGCAGGAAGATATGAAATGAGAGTTAAAAAAAGCACATCTTAAAATACAGAACACAACCAGTACAGTTTTTTTCAAAGAGAGGAGAAAAGCACAGGAGGGAATTAACTGCTCAATGGCGTCTTGGTATGCCAGTAAAGTAATCTCCTGCTTATGCAACATTATTACTGAAATGGTCCCTGAAGTCTCTGAACATGTTCCAGTAGCCCAATAATTGATCCCTGTAGCATTTTAGCATGGTAGATTTGTCCTTGTGCATATCAATATCACCTGCTGCGTGGCTGCCCTGGCACCGAACAGAAAGGTAGCGTATGAGAACCAAGAAAATGAGTCACTCACGTTTGCCTCCAAACTCTTCACCCAATAACTTCCCAGTGAGCAGAGTGCAGAGGAAGGTGAGAGAGTTGGCCACAGGAACAGCGAGCGATAACTCTGATGAGAAACGTGGAGAAAACTGGATTTATTATTCTGCCACCAAATGAACAAGCATACTTGTTTGTGTCCTGCTGCACACAGATGATGCAAATCTCTGTACAAAATAGAAAATGACCAGAAGAGTAAGTTATGGTCTCAATGAAGACTGATGGTTTGTTTAAAAGGTGGGTCTCTTATTTTGGTGGTGGGTTTTTTAGGTTTATATATCAATCTGCAGCTTCCCAGTAGTGTTTCCTAATGTATTCAAATCTGAACATTTACATTTTGGACAAAGTTCTATTTTTCCAAGCCCTTACGACTATGTTTTTCCAAATGACCAGGTTTCAACACAGGTTTCATATAGTGGGAGTTTCCATTTGAAAAACCTGGGAAAAAACACAGATGGAGTCACCCTTTAAATAAAACCCATGTTTATTGAAGACGTGTTTGTAAATGGATATGTATTCTATATGTAATGTTATCCAAGAAACCAAGTAGAAATATAAAGAAGAAGGGTGTGTCTGTGTGAACCTGTTCACCTGTTGAATGTTCCAAACAGGTTTTTTATTTTTGAGCATTTTACAAATTTCCTAGTTTTTTGTTTCCCCCCTGTTCCAACTTTTCTAAAACATGTTGTTAGCATAATCCTCAGAATAAGCACATATTTACAAAAATCAATAGATGATGAGGTAAAACATTAAATATATTCTCTTTGTATTGTTTTTAATTGAGTATATGTAAAAATAAAGAAAAAAGTTTGACCAGCATCCCAACTTTGTTTGGAATTGTTGCTGTAAATTCATGCTGACTTATAGGGTAAAAATTCACAGTTAAAACCTGAAGTCATGACTTCCATCATTCACAGAAGACATTTTGACATGTCATAGCAGGTCCTGTTATTGTGCCTGCTGCCTCAGTGTCACATCGTCATGACCTACCGGGACACTGGAATATAATGGACTTATTGTTAATGTTGTTAGTAATGCCTGTACTTTCCCTGCCATGACAAGTCACGTTTGCTCTGAAGACATTTTGATTTGTCATAACAGGAAACACAGGTGTAATACATTTAGCTTAGTCACTTCCAGACCTCTGGTACTGTGCTCACTGGCTCACTGGGACAATTTACTGGCACATTTACTGGAACTTCTGATCTATCATTAATGTTATTAGCTACTCCTCTTCTCTTCACGTGTTAAAATATCAGCTGTGATATTTTTATAGGCCTTTTTCACACAGGCGTCATCAATAACACTAATTGAAGTTCTGTTCCACTCAGGTCAAACAGAGTCGGGGTGCTGCTGTTGTGCATGTTGGCTCACTGGAAAGGCTCTGTACTGTTTACTTACTATTTCATACCAATGTTAGGGGTGTAAGAAAATATCGATACACTTGAGTATTGGAATATTATGTTTTGTAATACTGTAAACATATATCAACTTGATTATAGTATCGCAATATCCAATAAATGAATTCACAACTCCTGTATCGTGACACGTATTGTATCACCAGATTCTTGCCAGTACATAGCCCTAGTCAATGTGGCTGTTGTAAAAGGTCAATTGACTTGTGTACAGGGTGACTAGACATCCTGAAGAATTCAGGACAGTCCCAAATTACAAGCAGTTGTCCCCAAACCCAAATTCTGTCACGAAAAAATGAACCATTATAGTAATAGATAATGTCAACAACATATGAATTCATAAAAATATTCAGATCAAATCACTTATCTAGACTATAATTCCTGCTTTTAATTATTAAAAAAGATCCTGTTCATTTTTGTAAAATATGTTAGAGTACTACTGATGTGTTTTCATTTGTCTATTGCACTGATTTGGCAATAAATACGGGATTTTTGATGATATGTGACCAGTTTAAACCAGCTCAGCTGTTGTGAGAAGTTGTCCTTCATATCACCCTCAGACCGTCACTAGTTTTTATAATATTAATACCAAATGATGTCTAAATTATTTTATTGTAATCCTTCTAAACTGACACACCCACCTCCACCTCCCTGTCCTGAATTTCATCCATCCTCATATAGTCAACCTATGTCCTAACAACTAAACCCATTCTGTCCTATAGACGCTACAGACAGTGATGATGTTGAGTTTGAAGTGTGGTCTCACCTGTGGTGGAGAGTGTATAATAGTAGACCAAAGAGCCACTCTGGTTCAGAAGAAATGGGACCAGGTACTGGGCACCAACACAAGGGAGAAGGTGCAATTAAAACCAACTATAAGGAAGAGTAATCAATTCAAACATGCACACTTGCAAACAAGAGCAGATCTCATGACTTACCTTGAGGTTTAGGAACAGAAACTTGACTTCGGCCAGCAGCTGTGAGACTCTGCTGGTCTTGGTGACATTTTCTATCCCCTCTGTGCCTCTCTTCAGCAGAGGGTTGGTGCAGCCCCAAAGCACCGACACCAGCAGGAGACTCAGCAGCTCCACTGACACACAACACAATCATCCTGTCACTTTATAGCCGACTAATATATGCTACTAGCATTGTTACATGACAGGTCTGTTTAACACTGACCAAGCCACCCGATAAAACAGTGCAGCTTGCACCTGAGCTAACTATTTTGTTAGCTTACTTCCTTAGCATTAGCTCTAACATTTTAGTTATATATAGCTAGTTTTGTGCTATTAATGCTAAAGAGGAAGCAGGCACGTAGGAATATATATTCGATATCAAAATACAAAAGCTATCTTTAAAACGTTGGCAAATATGATGATTTAAGAGGATAAATGAGCTAGCTTGTTAGCCGCTTACCCACGGTCACCATCATGCAAACAGTCACTGTGAAGCTGCATTCAAGACTGTTCTGCTGTTGTTAGTTAACCTTATTTAAATTTACACATTAATACACTCCTTTAAACCGATTTATTTGATAAAGTTAACCTAGAAGATGAACTAACATAAAATCCAAGAAACGAACGATTTTATGACGACAGTCTCACTGTTAAACTGGAACATTGTGCAACATTTCGTTTCTTGTCATCTTGAATGCAGCTTGTAGTTGGGGCTTTTCAAATATACTGTACCAAAATGTACCAGCTGAGGGCGCAATAACTTCCTCAGAAACATCTTTAGGATCACTCATTCACCTCAACCTCTTTTGCTTCTTTTCTTTTCTTTTCTTTTCTTTTCTTTTCTTTTCTTTTCTTTTCTTTTCTTTTCACTAGCA
Organism: Lutjanus erythropterus; assembly: GCF_056507025.1. Lineage (NCBI taxonomy): Eukaryota > Metazoa > Chordata > Actinopteri > Lutjaniformes > Lutjanidae > Lutjanus > Lutjanus erythropterus. Next base: position 15,645,220 of record NC_139334.1, read on the forward strand.
TGTGAAGATGGGTGGAGTCTTTATAAATAAATGCTTCTGGATGATGTGTCTAAAATGAGCCAAAGATTCACCATTGGGTCCAATTTTGTCTCATCTAATAATACAACAACCACCATATTTAGGATTATACATTCACCCCTTTTCTTTCCTGCCTTTCTCACTTACATTTGGATTTAATCAATTTCAGGGACGTAAGTTGTATTTCATTGTGGCTGTATGTGAAAATGGGCGGGGGTGTCTTTGCAAATTAACGTCTATGGCTTAAAAATGGGTAAAATAAGCAAAACACTGCTTATTAGGTCTTATTTTTTTGTCTTCTAATACATTAAAAATAATACTAATATGATCTACAGACGGCATTGACAGGTTTGCTGCCTACAATTCAATGACTCATTTCCCTTTGTTGGGTGGAACTGGGTGTATGAAGAACTTTGTCCTTGGTTTGGATATTTTTGATTGGTCCAGTATATTCAGAATATAATTTCTGCACTCTGAGCAGGGCATAAATGATTTGTTAGAGTATGTTCACTCAAAGTCTTAAGCTTCCTCCCAGTTTCATATAATTTTGTCCCCTAATGACACTGAATTATAACAAGTAGGTGAGACACAATTAGAAATATTAAATTTTATTTTCATCTCATTTCATTTAAAGAACCACAAACAATACAAACACAGGGAGAAACAAAAATAAAGTGCAAAATCCTTTTGTGTCAAACTTAGGGCTGACACTCAGATGTCTCACAAAATATCTCTGCGGTCTCTTCATTATACAAGATTTAAAAAATAATAATAATAAAAATATATTGACATTTTATATATTTCTTAATGTTCAGAAGACAAAGACAGTATGGTGCCAGGTTAACCAGATTTAGGAGGGGAAATGGTTAATTCTGCAATATTGACATATTTTCCTCAAACAAATCCTCTTTCATAGTGTCTTTGTCCCCTCTGCAGTTTATACTAATTTTAAATTTACTCATGAACCGATGTGGTCCTCTTTAATACAGAAATGTCCACACTTAAAAGCAACATTGTCAAGCCATTACAGTCTTTACTACACATTACAACCTCATTGTATTAGTAGTGATGGGAAAAGTACAAACAATAAGAACCTTATGGCATCTATACACTGAACACTGACTGTAGCCAAAAAAAAATTCTTCACAACAAAGTCTGTTTTCCGTCATGCATCCTTCATGTAATCCGTTGTGTCTGTTTATGGTGCCATTTTGTTCATGATGTGTGTTATTTTTCACACCAAAAGGACATCTTTTTGTCCATGTAGTTACCAGCAGTGGCTCAGCTGGTGGAGATACTGACAGTGACAGCACTAACGTCACAGATTGAGTTTCCACAGGATTCAGTCAGCACACAGTATGCGGTCGGGGATGAAGACAACACATCAGTCAATGCCTGCTGTGAGACTAAAACGCAGTCTTGTTGCTATGTGTTTTCTAATGACGGGACATCATGTATGGTGACTGCAGTGGATCCACTGTTGGTGCTGAACTGCTCTATGTGGTTCTCCTCCACGCTGTTCAGCTCTGCCCTGGGTAGCCGGAAGCCGTTCTCTGAGGCCGGGTTTGAATCGGTGATGCTGCCCGACACCGAGCTGACTCCCACCGGGCTCAGCGGCATGCTGCTCTGAACGGTGGATTGTGACATCTTCTGACGAGGTTTGGAGCCTCCGCTGGCCCCCAGGACTCTGGATACATGTGTCCGCCTGCAAACAATGAAACCTTCATGTTAAAATTCACTCACATACGATTACTCCAGACATTTTACCAGCCTCACACAATTCGATTCAACAGATTTTGTGTCCTCAGTGTGTTCTGAATAAGAAAAAAAAAGTCTTAAGGAATCATACGCAGGGGAAGTTTTGTTTCTAAAAAGGAATTGTTTTTCAACAATTGGACAAAGTGAGAAGTTTAACTGTCATTATTTGTGTGACTCAAAATTCAATTTTTGAAACAATTTTTAGGGGTTTCTTAAACTCAAAGATTCAAGTTTATCTAAAGAAGAAAAGTATATTATCTCAACAAAAGATTATAAGTTGATCAAACATTTTGTGCGGGGTTAGGTTGTATAATGCCTGAACTGTATATGGCAGGCTGTTATTTAGAAAAATGGCATGTGAAGCTCAATAATTGTTTTTCCATAAGAAATATGTCAGATATTCCCTCCAGTCTTCTCATCTAACTCACAACAGTCATCAAAAATGACTAATAAAAGTGGAAAATATTGTGCGATAGTGGATAATTTTACTTCTGAAAATGACTTAAATGAAAATCTGTAACTAAAAAGGGAAGGTCTGACACATGGACATGACTGTGATGACATGTTGCAGTGAGAATAGAGCTTGTGAGCTGTAAGAATATGTCAAAATGAATGATTGTTTTTATTTAGATAACACAGACAGAGCCTGTTAAGAAGGCTAAAAGCAGCAGGTGTCTGGTCCTGCTTGAAGTGGATAAAAATAGCACAACTGTTTATGAAAAAAAGCCTGACTGTTTCACGGCTCGTGACATTCACTATGCAGGAATTGTCCCGTCACACAGGAATGCGGCCCTACCTGTTGTATGTCTTCAGGACGATGAGAAGAAAAGCGAGGATGATGATGATGCCGACGACGATGACAGCGATCATCGCCCCAGAACCTGAGAGACACAGAAACACAGAGGACAACAAATGAGTGATTAACATACTGAAAGGATGTTTTTCAGTCTTCTGTCTCCTCTAAAATTTGCATGTCACATTTCACACATTCCCTCTGCTCCATTTGGTGCAACTTATTTTTTGTGTATCCTGCAGAAGTAGTGTGTAGTAGCTTAGCAACGGCATCACTCACGGACAAACAGAGCACGGCAAATATTTCCTATTAAATACATGGGTGCCACTCCTGTGCAAACCATCTAGATTAGACTGCATGACGCAATAGGATGTTATTTATGAGGCTTGGTTTATCATTTCATCTTATTTTTTGTATTGTCTTTGCCATAGGGGACATTCTTAAGATGTGATCTGATCTCTTTCATCAGGGTGTGTTTTATCAATATGCAATTTCAGAGGACAAGAAAGAGAAAACAATCACAAACACAATGCAGACACGCACCCCTCCCACCCACACACACACACACACACACACACACATACGCCATAACCACTACCTGCCTAACCTTAAGAGTTTATCATTAAACAGTAAATAATGTTGATGACTCATCCTGCACTTGGGGTCATATACTAGTTTTGCATCCAGTGACGTGCTTTGCTTCCCTTTTTTATGACAATGCCGGAAGTGTGGTGTATGACTGCACTAACAGAGTTCATTGAACATGCTCATATTTTTTGTGAACGGTGAACTGAACGGATCAGTTTGCAATTAATGAATGTGAACATGAGCATTGTTCACTCCTGAGGGAGATAACGGCGCTCACATTGCCAGCTGAGCGTGGGAATATGGACCAAAATGTCAACGAGATATAAAAACTTTGGTTGATCATGCAGCGTGAAGTTTATGAACTACACTACAGACTGGAGATTGTGTTACAGTGAGAAGCAGACTGACTGATCTGTTATATTTACTCTTCTCCTTTGTCTCATCTCCCTCTGCATCCCCCCTATGAGGCGTTCAATTTGCACTGTAAACTTGGAATTTCAACCCACTGTGAAACTGGCCTCTGTCAGTCCGGTGTTCAGTCCCGGCCCAGCTGTGTTCACTGGGAGTGTTTCAGTCTGGAAAGAGTCAGCTAACATTGGCCGCTATAGCCATCCCTTCTCATCACATACCAACAGTTCAGTGTCTGAGACTGAAGCACATGGACGGGTTTACATTCAAGTCACTTGCACATCTGTGTGAGTCACTGAGGTGCGGTGACAAATTGTTAGTATGTGAAGAGATGGGAATGAAAACAGGCTGCATGGCTGGGGGGGTTTAACTGGCATTCAGTTATATTGGCTACAGTAAAAGCCAATATCCAGGACAAGTCCCTCCCTAACTGCCTTACACACACACACACACACACACACACACACACACACACACACACACACACACACACACACACAGACACTTGAGATATCCTTACTCTGGATGAGTATTTGCTCTCTGGACTTTGTGATGGCTGTCGAGTTTGAAGGTACTGTAGTGTTGGTCACAGGTGAGACAGTTGAGGCTTGCATCTTCAGCAATAACCTGCACAGACAAACACACAAACAAACCCGTAAGAAAATGCATTAATCAACTAAATTTCTCTGAAAGCACGATTAACAATTTCTGCCACAGTTATTCTGCAGATGAAGAAAGCAGACATGAAAAGAATGAAGAAACAATATGAGATTTGAAGATTAAGATAACTTGTATAAACCACAGATATAAACTCACAGGAATGAGGATCCTCAGCAGAAAATTATGTCTGAAGCACTAATCAGTGGACACTTCACTACCGCAGGACTGATGTGCTGGCCAGATTACAGCTATCATTAAGAGCTTTTTTTTAAGTCCAGTGCACAGTGTGCACTTTTATGTGTGTTTGGTCTTTGTCAGCTGGCTTTAAGATCAGCAGGTTCACAGAGTAACAGGTTCATACGTAATTGTCACGTCTGTCAAAGCTTGACAAAAACACTTGTGGTTTTAGATTCAAGCCAGAACAGGAGTTCAAATATGTATGACATGCATGTTAAAGTGCTGCAGTGCTGTGCTGCAGTTTTTGCTTTGGGGTTGAACTCATTACATGTCATTCCTCCCACTTCCTATGTGCATATATACACATTTACACAGCCTATTAAATCATTATCTTATGTTTCAAGACTTGGTAGAATTAACTCATTCTTTCTAAATGAATGGCCTCGTTTGAAGTGTCCATTAGGATTTAAGCAATGAATTCTTAGGTAATTGAAAGGAAAGTTATTTTCTGCTGTAGGTTAAAAGGTGTGCTTGGTGATGTGTCAGATTTTTCTACAAATTCCATGAAAAGCCCAAAACCAACAATGATTTGATCATCATAAAAAATACTGTCTGTATCTTTCATTTACAATGAACATGGGCATACTACTACATAATAACATAAACTACATAAACCATTCTGCTGCTGTAAATAGATCATAAAATGCATGTTAAGTCACTTAAAATAGTCCCTAAAAATTGTATATGTATTTATATATGACATGCTCACTGTAGATTATCCCACTTATTACATGGTAACATACAAAATAAAATCAATAATTTGAAACAAAATATTAATTTTGGATTTATTTTAATGCTCCCACAGTCTATGACTAGAGTTATTTCCATTGCAAATGTATATAGCAGTGGTCTGTTATACATGGCAACCATTTGCTATAAAGAAATGTGACCAATTTCTGACCAATCAAAATCAAGTATTTAACAAAGCCATGTAATGGGAAGGGATTGAGCAGTTGTGAAGTACCGAAAGACAATGTAGGTTTGAGTATTTTAATGGAATTTGACCGCCCTTATGTTTTAAAGATTTCCTCCTCTGGTTCCACATGCAACCAATGTTAGAGTGTAACTAGTTACATGTAACAGCATTATGTAATTATATTACAAAATGAGTTCAATTGTAATTTGTTATGGTTAACGCTTATTGCTAATAAAAATACTGACAATTACAAAGTGGTTACATCTGACTATATCATTTTTACTGCCTTTCATCTGCCAATCAAATCAAAGCACATTGCTCTACCTGAGGCTGTCATGCCTGTGACCAGTGGACCACATCAAGACAGGTGGTTTTAGTGCTGGAAATTCAACAATACTTCCCGTATTAGAAGTAATCTAAAAGTAAACAAATGTAATAAGTTACATTACTTTGATGACGTATTTAAAATAGTTACATTACAGATTACATTCTAACAGGACAACTTGTAATTTGTAACCTATTACATTTCAAAATAAACCTTCTTAACAGTGTGGGTAACCCTGATGAATCCTACAATATATTAGAACTTTATTATGATGAACACGTCCGAATACAAAGATGTTTAATTTAATCATGCAACATCAATGATACATATTCTCAGGTGTTTCAGGCAGATTATCAGTGCAGCTTCATTATGTTTTTATCTTTTCTCTTGATCTAATCTACTGTGTTGCAATTGTTATGCGTCATGTGGAGATCCTCTGTCATGTAGGAGGATCCCTGATACTGTTCAGGAAACAATCCGCACACACAGCTGTGGGTCAGGGCTGTCCCTGTAACTGATAACTTCCCCCGAGTCGCACGCTCAGATAAATCAGAGATCAAACTCCACATGAAACAAATACACCTGCTGTCACTTCAAGTTCAATAATAAAAAAAAAAACTCCAATAAACTACGACTACATGTTTTAAAAATGCCTGTCATATTTCAGTTTCCTCTGCTACCACACTACACCAGTACAAACGTCATCATGGGAGTTCCTCATCCTCTTTTGACGTAGTGCGATGTAAAATAAAGAGTTGATAATGAGTCATTCAAGCCTGGCTCAGAGATGTGGTCATTAATTAGGAAAGCTTAAATATCATGAGGACGTTTAATTGGCTACATCACCGGATTGGCTGCCCTAGAATATGAGAAAATAGTGAAATGAGTAAATACTTCTTTTGCAGGCAGTTTTGTAAATGTGCAGTCAGTTATCTTTTAGTGTTTATCCACCTCTGATCCGCTTTTAACAGCTTCAGTGATTCATCTTAAAGTCATGCAATGTGTTAACGTATGATTATTTTGTTAAACTGTCAGACAAATGACAGAATTTACTATTGTGTTGGACATCTCATTTTGGAACAACAATTTTTTTATATTAGGAGACAGATGGAGAAAGAGGCATTAAACCATTTTCACAATAAAGACATGAGTTGGAGTGACGTTTCGCTGTGTCTGCTGGGACTGAAGCACAGCAGCACAATCAGAACAGGTGCCTAAAGCGGACAAAATTTGCATGAGCTATAAAAAGCTGGAAACCCTGGCACAAGGAACAGACACGCACACACACAACGCCCATCCCTCGCTTCTCTAGGTGAGATTAACTGCTTGATTCTGTTGAATCCATTCAAATTCCCAAGATACTATGCAAAACCTTTACCTCTATAGCATCACTGCCTGTGAAGATACCGCTGAACCTTTATTAACCAGCAGTTAACTTAATGAGAGGCGGCTGACAGACACAAGACTGCTGTCAGCTGGTAAGAACCACAGAGGAGGACTTAGAGGATCCTCGTATATATCTTTATTTAAACTAGTAAAAAAAAAAAATAGCATTTCTTTCTTCTTCTTTTTTTTTTACAGAGGGTATGAGATTAGATTCTCCGCTTCATATGATATCTGGATACTGTGTGTCAGCATGTAATTATGGACAAACACAGTGGCTTGTGTACATAACCTTGACCATTAATGGAGCGTAAAAGTTTACATTTCACCTCCAAGCTGTCCATATCCTGGAGGCACTGTGAAAGGACCTTTTACAGTGCCATATATGTGTCACTCATCGTCACCTGTGTCACCTCATTGACACTGATGAGACAAAGAGCACAACAACCCTTGGCTGTAAAAAAAAAAATAGTCCACAAAAACTACCTCTCACCGAGATGTGATGCAAAACCGAATCAGAATTAAATGTTAAATGTCATTAAGCATGCTGACAATAGAGACTTGAAGCTCGTACCCGATACTCATGTCTTATCCACCTTTCTGTTCAGCAGCAAACATTACACAACCAGCTCTCCCAGTGTTGACATACCATTAAACACAGAGATTAGCAATGATATATATCACGTTTGCTGTTTGCAGAGGTGACAGCTTCTGATAAGTGGCTAACTGATCATTAGGCTGTATAATGTTGGCAGGACCTTTGCTTTGGTAACATGGTGGAGAATACAGTATACAGCGGACGTTGGCAAGGTTATGTAACTCAATTTTATTGCTATAGCCCAAATTCTAGACTCACAATTTTGCCTCATGGGACTTTTACCTGAAGTTATAGTCACAGTCAGCTGTTTACAGTAAGTGTACAGTAAATATGAATACATGAAGACACAGGTTTAACAGGCTAAATGTAGCATTTAATCATAAAATCCAAACAGAGAGCAGGAAGTCGCCTCTCTGGTGCCCCATGTTCAAAGACAGGTGCCCCCAGGTAGCCTGTGTCCACCATTGGTCGGGGTAATTTCTCATGAAGAGAGGTCTGAAGAGGAAAAAGATTATGCTGATTGATTGTTTTCTTCTAATCACAAAAGTGCACCTGTGATCATATTAAAACATTTTCTTCTGACTACAAGAGAGCTTTATCATTACTACTTACTTAAACTGGGGTGTGGGTGTCCTCCCTGACTTAATTTCCTGCATTCTGGAGAATATTTACACAGCAATTTGTGCCTTATCTGCATCCATTTATGAGGAAATGTCTTTGTTTGATATAAGAAAACACATAATTCAAGTGCCAGATGATAATTCAAAATAGCGGCTTGCCAAAATAAGAGTCCTACGTTACTTTTATGCTTTTATTACAGGGGACAAATGTAGATGTTCTAAATATTAAGGGGGAGGTTTCCTCTGTATCCTCCCTGAAATCAGCACTGCCTCTGTAGAGGGCATCACTGCTGTCGATTACAGTTTGAGTACCAGCTAAAGAAGAGATGAGGTTTAAGCAAACAGATCTTTATTGTCCCAGGAGGAAAATTTGTTTTCATAGCCTGGACATGTTCTAGCAAGCCAAGATTATTAAAAGATTAATTATCTGTAAACATCAAACTGTTGCAGACAAAATGTTGAGCTAAATACTCAATTCATCTGTTGACTAAAACACTCTGTTAAGGAAATTCCCAGCCTGTTAACGACACATACAGAGATGTATTAGGCAACCCTGCAGCCCTGCTACATGCCATCATTTTGTCCATCACAGGTGGGTGTGTCACCTCCCACAGAACGGACGTGGGTAATACATCAGACTGATTGCAGGCGAGGTTTAGGTGTAGTTTTGGCGTGGGAGAAGTCACGTAAGGATTGGGAGAGCCTGGTGAGGAAACACCTGCAGTTAACACACCTCATACTCCAATAGGCAAATAAACCTTGCACTGATCAGTCACTGTCCCACAGCAAGTTCATGACTTCATGACTTTGACCAGACTTCCTGGAAAACTTGGCACTGCATAAATAGCACACACCGTATCTTCACTAAACGACGCACATTGCCAAAACTGTTACGTACGACCATAAGCTGATTAATACATGTTTGAAAGATGTTCCTTTAAAGCATGTACTAAAAAGAGAATCAGCTCACTTTATTAGTCAATTACATTTTCATGCACAAAATTTTCCCACTGCTTTCAACTCACTCCAAGATTTTATGATCAAAGTGGTGATCTGTCTACGGTTATATAATAAACACGGAAAATTGATATTAGTTGAAAACTATGTGCAGGATGGCAAGAAAGAATTGCTGCTGGTTGTCAACTGCTCTTCACATTAAATCAGATTTCAAATGCAGTAAAATCTGATCTGCACAATCAGCCAGTAAAAAATTCCACATGGAGAGATTTGCTATAAGAAAGGAGTAGATGGTTTTATGATTTCTTTATAGTTCAACATTTTGGAAAATATGGTTATTCACTTTTTTGCCCTGTAAATATGAAGTGATATGAATATGAAGCAGCAACCAGTTAGCTAAGCTTAGCATAACAACTTGAAACAGGGGGAAATAGCTAGATGGTAAGCCTAGATTTGCTCTTGTACATGTGCACTTGATTCAGCACAGAGTGTAGGAAGTCAGGTGTTGTAGTAAATAAAAAGACAGTCCATGTCCAGTCTATGTGAGGAGTTCATGGTGGATGAACGGATCAAACCCAGAACTTCGGTCTGTGAAAAACTAAATCTCAATGCTGACTTTTTATTTTTAGGCTTAGTTGACTCATCGTTTTCAGTTTTTTCAGATTAGGTTTAGATAACTGAACTACTTGGTTGGATTTAGTGCAAGATCATAAATACTGTATAATAAGGTAGCATTGCCTTAGGGTTTCACATGTGACCTGCACTGTGGCCTTTTGGCATAAAGTCTTAAAGGCAAACTTCTCACTCATGTGAGCCTCTTCAAAATATGATGAAACAAGGCATACATATCTCCCGAGAGTTTCACAAATATAGGGTTACCATATAGACACAAGGAGTTTGGCCCAGTCTCCTGAAGTCACCTGGTTTCAGAATTCAAAAGTGGGATTTCTACTGATGTTTTAAAGACGAAAATCCCTTGAGCTTGTGTTAACCATATATCTTAGTTCAGGCATTTAACCAAAAACCCTTTTAAAAAACCAAATGATTAGAGGTGCTAATATGCTAACTCATTTCCAGGTTTTAGGACTCATTCTTGCACTATTACTCTCCTACATCAGAAAGCAATAAGCGCATTTCCCGTAATGTCTAACTACTCCCAAAATGGATCAGCTTCTATAAATCAATCATTATAATCAGCTAATCAATGTATTTATTCACAGAGTAGAAATGCCGTAAGCAAATTGCATCCCTTACTGTCACAAGGGAAATTCGAATTTGAGTGCAGGTAAAGGCCACTGGTTTGGTCAAAGACAACGGTGGGAATTAGATTACAATGTGAGTAAAATCCCGGTTAAACTCCGAATGAACATTTCAACTTTGAAACCCTACACAAACATGCAGATTTGGACGCAGGATCTTCTTCCTGTAACGCCACAGTGCTCATCACTAGCCTGCTTCTGGTCCAATCAAAGATATCATCGATATCTATGTGTAGATTTAGATGTATGTAAACTTTTTATGCTTTTAGGCAAAGAAATTAGAACTAATCTGATCACTCTGTTCTGCCGTCAGCATCAACTTCCTCATCTGCCTGCTGTGATAATAGTTTGTTTGTTGTTCCACAAATTGCAGATGTTCGTGAACACTACAGATTCAATATCCTTTCCTCCTCCCTGAGTCAACAAATCACATATTGGTATGTTCAGAGAGCAGAGAACAGGAACAATTTAGTTTCCTCTGTTTCTTAAACGAGGAAAAAACAGGCGACACTGTTGACTGACTCGATTGTTTCCCCTCTGCACATGTACTCCCACACATCGAGTATATCACACACGTTCATAAACACATTCAACGCATGACCTTCCTCAAATGACGGTTGGAGTCAATATTTGAGCAGTGAATTTGAAGCAGGTTAATATGACACAGGTGGAAATGAAGAGCGAGCACAGTCACAGCAGAGAGGTCATCTGTATCACATCAGATGTAAATTCCCCCTTAATGTTTGTTTTCCAGATGTCACATTAAAGAGGGATTCAACTATGAGTTTTATCGATCTCCATCAGTCACCACAGGATTTGCAGCAGCACTGACAGCTCTTTGGCACGGCGTACAGAGGCCTGTTATTGACGTAAATGATGAAGTGACATCAAGGATTTAAAAACTAGCTAATTAAAATACGACGTGTGCCATAAAGAGGTAATCTATCATGAGCTCATAGTGTGAGAATGAGCTTTGTTACCCAGAAAAGCCACAGAAGAAGTATTGTTTAAGGGAAAGTTTGGAGTTTTTGAAGTTCTGTATGAAGTACTTATCCATAGTCAGTGTATTACCTACACACTCTGCACACTCCAAATTAAGAGAGGCAACAGAAATACTGATGTAGGGAGCCAAGCAATGTATTACTGTGCACAGGGTCAGCAGCAGAATTTATTTTAGCAACTTAAAAAATCAATATCAATTTAAGGTAAGATCGCTATAGTTTTATTTATATTGTTGCTGCTTTAGTTTGCCATCAGACAGCCTTTTCCACTAAAAATTTGCTGGCATATGAGCCAAATGCCGCTCTCTTCAAGCCAACCAAACTCCATGGGCGAAATCACTAATTTTACTTCACAGTAAATGCAGTTGCTGGTCTGCTGTTGTCTGAAGGGCTTAGTTTTTTGTGCTAATGTGTGAGAACCAAAGTGGGTCAGAAAGTCTGATTTTTAGGAAATATTTAAAATTACAAAATCACACAATAGGGTTAAGTAAGAAGAAGAACAGTACTTTGTCACTGAAAGTGTTGTTCTAATTGGCTCAGACAATCACATGAAGTGTTCAGTTGGTTTATTTACCACTTTGAGAGCCTTAAAAATTCACAAAGGCTTTCTGGGTTTATTTACTATAGCGAGAGGCTGATATGTACTTCAAAGAACCAGTGTGTTTGATTTAGTGGCATCAAGCTGTGAGCTTTCTGATTGCAAACACCTTGCCTCAACCTCCCTCTTCCAAGCCTGTAGATGGAACTATGGTGACCAATAAACTCGCCACCAGAAGACAGAAACAGGGGATTAGAGAATAATGAAAATATACTTATGGAAATTATATTCTGTGTGCAATATTCTGCAAACAAATCCCTTTAATCTTACATACTGGACATTTAAACCGTGGACGTTTAAAGTTGCACACAACTTATTTATAGACCTGGCGGAATCTGATTAATCTCCTTTTATGTGAATATTACCATGACAGAAACCTGCTGAAATAATTCCCCAGGAAGAATATTCTGATTTCCCATGAGTCTTATAATCCAATAATAGGACTAATACTTTAAATGTCACATTAAATGACATCATATTAGTCAGAATAAGGTCGTCTAGTAGAGCTGAGTGTCTTTTTGAGTTGACCTTCTCACTGTATTACACCCTGATTTTCTAATTATAATTTGCTAATAAGAGATTTCTACTCTTCAGTTAGACTTTAGATCCTGAGAAAACTTTGAAGTAAAAGGTGCAGAATGAACTTTGCTTGCTGGTATACACAGTATTTTTTTCTAAGGCCAGATAATAAAGCATATTTTCAAACAATGCTTATCAGAGAGTTGAACATGATAACAAAGGAAAGCCCATACAGTAATAGCACTGTGCTTATCGTCTTTAGAGCCGGCCAGAGGATAATTGTCTTTTTCATGTGAAAATCGTCAGCTCATTTCAGCCTCTTAGCCTGAGTGGTGGTGATCCAGTTACAGCCTCATTATAGCTGAGCTCATATATTCATAATTCCATAAAATGAATGGATATTTTATTAAAGAACATTGAGATACTGGCATGTTCGTTGGGATGTTTATGCTCTTTTGGGGGTTAAATTTGTCTTTTAATATTTAATGCCAAAATAAATAAATAAAAACTTAGGAGTATTCAGTACTCAAACCCTTTACTTAAGTAAGAAGGGCAATACAACTTTCACAATGTGAAAACACTTGTCAGTGTTTATATATATACATATAGATAATATATATTATTATATATGATGCAATTTATGGCTGTTGATGTTTAAGGCTGAACTAATTTTGACTACTTTATATACTGCTGTCTAGTTTAATCTACAGAAATGCATCATGTTTTATAAGATCATTCTATAAGATATCTAAAAAGTCAACTCTTCATGAGCCCATGCTGTTTTCAGCTTTGTGACAATTAATTTTTCAGCTAATCCAACAGGGTTTTTAAACAATTTATTTAGTTTAAAAAGTATGATCATTTTCTCACTCCATAAAGCAACATTTATCTGGAAAATTCAATTTTAATTTGGAGAAAATTTGGAGATAAATATTTTTCGCTGGATAGGGAGGCAGAACTATAATCTGAAAAGTAACCTCTTGACTAAAACTGTTAGACAAACGCAGGGGATTGAAAAATACAATTCTGAATAGTTGAGTAAAAGTATAGAGTCAAAATTTTACTTGAGTACAGTAAGTAAATGTACTTACACCAGAGTTTCTGCAGGTTTTGACAAGATAAATTTAAGACTTTTTAAGAGCTTTTTAAGACCATTACAAATGTAGTTTAAGACTCATTTCACATCCACACTGGCATAAAAATAAAATGAGTGAAGAAAAATCAGAGTCCCAGAATTACAGCATTCAACTGATCATGACTACACAGAACTGTGTGTATGAAGAGTAATAGTAGCAGTGATTATTGGTTGTTGCTTTCATTTTGTAGTTGTTAAAGTGTGATCAATACAAATTTTTCACCAAAAAACTGCACTTGGAGACTTAGCTTAATGTAACTTTCTAACTAATGTTACTGTCAAAATTGTACTGACCACTATCCCAGTGACATTTCAAAGTGACTAAACTAATTTTAAGTCAAGCCGGTTAGGTGCAGCTGGAATGCAAACAGTCATTAACCTTTAAAAGAAGGAGCCTGATTTAATAAGTGAAGAGAACAGGCTAGTTCTCTATTTTTAGAACTACACAGACAACTCTCCTGCTTAAATGACCACTAATTACTGTTTATAAAAAAATTAAAGAAAGCTACTATTACAAAATTCCACTTGCATTAGATGCCAACTAACTCTGCTGTGCTCTGAATTAGCGCAGCAGTTCAGTCATATTTTCCTACAACGCAGTGGCAACTGATGAGACGATAAGTAGAGCTGTTCCATCAAACAGTCACTTATCATCAATAAGAGATAGACAGGAAGATAGGGCTGCTGGGAACTGAAACTGAATCCTCCAAATTCAAACGTAAATCGGTGTTGCTCCACTGGTTCAACAGCAGATTTATAAATCTGAGAGCTTGTTGGAATGTGAGCTATTCCCTTTCACCTGAGACTCACCTGCTGTCCCGCCATGTTGTCTGGGAGAACCCCAGTCTCACACACACACCCACACACACAGTCAGAAAAGACTCATGTAAAACACTCACTGAAAAGTCTCTCTCAACCACAAGAGAAAAGGTTTAAATTAAAACAAAAAGATGAAGAAGGAGTCAAAAGCAGCTTACCTAACCGTCTCCTCTTTGATTCTCCAGATGGGAGCCTGAGCAGCGCAGATCCCCCCTCCCTCAGATGGCTGAGGGGGGCATAGTCCACAGGTGGACTGGCAGTCACAGCAGGTCCGCTCTAACAGAGGAATATAAGTCCCAGGTGCTGCTGAAGTGACAGTCCCACAGGTACAAATGGACGGGACAGACACAGAGCACGGACAAAAGAGTTTAAAAACAAGCAGAGATGTCTGTGTGTGTGATTTCTGTGTGAATCAGAGTATTTCTGTGAAGAGGAGGAGGAGAGCAAAGAGGAGGAGGAGGAGGAGGAGGAGGAGGAGGAGGAGGCTCCACGCTTGCTCACTTGTTGTTGCTCCTCGCTGAGAGTAATAATCTCAGGCAGCTGGTTTTTCAGGTCCTTCCACCTGGCCCTTAGGCGTGCCGCGGTGCCCGATGATCAAAAAGAAAGGCTCCTCTGCAGACTTGTCTGCTCGGCTCTCACCATGACTACCACTGCCTCTCAAAGTCAGACCGGCTGCATCTCACAGAGCATGAAGTGCAGAGGGTGGGGCTCAAAGGAGATTCAAATAACACAAAATTAACATCTCATATGTTACAATCCTGTGTATATCCTATACTTTTGGGTGTGCATGCTTATAGTGAATACTTTCATGCACACTTGAGTGTGTGTGCCTGTTTTTTTGTCTCCTCATATCATGGTTAATGAGACCAAAAGTCCAATCATTACCTTTTATTTGCGGAGAATAATAAGACTGCATGTGTGTGCATGCTTTGTATGAGAGTGTAGACATAGTATTCAAAGTTATCACAAACCCATTCATCTTTGCACACACGTTTTATGTATGTAGTTGAAAATTAACTATGTGAATTACAAAACTTGTCCAAAGGGTGCTGGGTGTGTTTGTAGACAAGATACGGTATGCAACAACCTTTTCTTTTCTTCTTTTTTTTAAATCATAAAACAAATATACAGAGTCTTTAAGCCAGTGGTTCTCTCTTTTCCCCCCTTCAAAAACTATAAAAAGTTGTCAGACAAATGGGTTTCCAGTCTAATGGGACCTTTTTTGGACTGCTGGGGTTTCAGAATAATGGGCTGTCAGAACAACGGCATGGCACTGTAATCTTTATCATGATCACCTTAGTTTAGCATATTGTTAGTTTAGTATGCTAATAGCATATAGTGCTAATGGCACTAAACACAACGTATAGCGATTATTGTAAAGTCATTAGTTTTTCAAGTCGGAAACCACTCATACTCTGGGGACAACAAATGTCTGTAATTTACTTAAGAATGTAATGATTTCAATCATTAACAATGATAGGGGGAGCCACAGATGAAAAAGAATCTAAGTTGACTTTTGTTTGTTTATTTTGCTCATATAATCATGTTAATCCAGCTTAGTTTCACTCCATATTTCTGCCCTGGCCATCAATGCCCCGCTTACACTGACCCACCGGTGGGGCCTGTCTCACAGTTTGAGAAAAAAAATAACTGGGTGAAAAAAAAAAGGTGGGAGAAAAATAAACGGGTGTAAAAATGTTATGGGAGGAAAAAACTCCCAAGATATATTTTGAGAGGAAAATAGCACTTGCACTTTTCAAAACCAGTGGAGAAGAAAGAGCAAACCAGGTCATTCTGTGTTTATTTTATTAGCAACTTTCGTAAGCCTAATGTTTCTCCGCATACTAACTAGCTTACATTAGCATACTAACTTTCGTGTCTGTATCGTTAACTTTAATGACACTTCATTCTCTTTTATACAGCTTATTGAAGGCAAGAATTTTGGTTTCCACCCTTGTGGAAAATGGAGTGTCCATTTACACCCTGGTGAGAATAGGCACAAGGCAGCTATTCGGCTATTGACCCTGCTTAGTCTTGATATAAATAGCGAAAAATCTGATGTGAACTAGAGACAAGCCACATGGGCTATTTACAACCCAGGTGCAAATAGGATTGTTGGCTGCAGACACCTGGGTGCCTGTCCCTGCCATGCAAGGTTATACAGTAATATCCAGGGTGTAAATTGCCACACTGGTGATTCCACCCCAGGTGCAAATACCATCTGCCTTATTTCTTCCCCACCCATTTATATTTTTTTCACCCATCTATTTTTTTTCCTCCCCCATGTTCCCTTAGGCAACAATGAGCTCCATTCAAAGGCTTGGCAACATTTGTGTGAAATTTGTCCACTGAATGAGAAAAATGTTATTACTGGCAATAATTTTCCCATAATCCCAACTGTCCTACTATTGTATTGTAGCACATATACCCAGCTGTAAAACACCCATCGTGGTAGTCTTTCCCCAAACAGTGCCAACAAGTCTACGGGATCTCGCCTCACATTACCTCTGGGGGATAGGTGGTGCCCACGACTATAAAGAAATCAGTGTTTTGCCTTTGTGAGAAAGTGTAACTAAACTTCATTTGGGCAGGCACACATTATTCTGCTTCACCCAATGGCCTGTATACGTGCACAGTGCTGGTGTCCCCATGTCTCTACGTTCAGCTGTGGTGGAAGACCATTACATAAGTCTGAAAGCTGCAGGTCAAGTTTCATAGAGAAGAATACATCTTTCGTAATGGAATTCCAGCATTGTGTTGGTTTCAGTCTGGTGCAAATGGTGTGAACACCCTTTGTGCAAAATATGTTTGAGATTAAAGACAAGGGGATCATCATTTATTAACTTACTTGGTTTAAGATCATTTTATTGTGTTTCTTCTCAGTTGGCCATTTGGCATTTTCTTCATCTGATGGTCTATTTCGTTTTTGTAAATCTGTTCCATCAATTTAATCAGCTTTCTTTGGGATGATTGGTACAGAAGATAATACCATCTTGTGTATATGCTTTGATGGTATCCCACAATAAGGATCATATTAGCATTTTCATTTAACTAAATGAACACCTGAATCTCCTTTTATTGAACTCTGTATTTGAATGAAAAGGCAGGGTAGTGGCAAAATGGTCTAAAATAATTAAACTATGGTATTTTGAGTGTACAATATGAGGGATATGAGGCAGGAAGCCTATGAACTAATGAATAAAATGATATTCCCTACCTGTTAATAAGTTCATTGTTCTCCAGATGCCCACAAGCTTCAACATAATTGTTTTCAACAAGACTAGCTAGCTTTTCTGTGAGGCTGCACAAATGCTAATGTTAGCATGATGCTAACATTCTGACAATGAAAATGCTTAAACGCGATGCAAAGCAGGTATAATCTTTGGGGACTGCACACTGTTCTAATGGCCCATTATTCCAAAACCCCAATAGTTCGAAAAATGTCCCATTGGACTGAAAGTCCGTTTGTCCAACAGCCCATTTTCCTGAAAACAAATGGTCTTAGCTCCGAAGGCCCATTGCACCAGCACACTGTCCCTGCAGTTGTTAGTTCAGTGACTGCCAGCTCTGTCCTGTGCTGAACTGGCTA
This sequence comes from Lutjanus erythropterus, assembly GCF_056507025.1. Classification (NCBI taxonomy): domain Eukaryota; kingdom Metazoa; phylum Chordata; class Actinopteri; order Lutjaniformes; family Lutjanidae; genus Lutjanus; species Lutjanus erythropterus. The sequence goes on from NC_139334.1 coordinate 15,663,401, forward strand.
TGGGTTTGCTCTTAATAGTCTGTCTCTCTGGCCTTACACCAAACAACTTTGGTGGGGAGTTTAAGTCTTTTAGACCTCTTGGTTGTTCTGGCAAAATCAAACAAGTTTGATATTAGCTATTAGATATTAGGGCAGGGGTTATTTTTGGAGCATTGGGCACTCGTTAGTAGCCGATGCTCCAAAAACCTGCTAATAACGTCCTGTTGGACGAATGGGCTGCCCATTGCTCTTAAAATAAGGGCAAACCCCCCACCAATTCAGCACCATGGACAGGGCCAGCAGTTACTGAACTAACAACTGCAGGGAGAGTGTATATTTTCAGACCAATGGGCCTTTGGAGCAGTGCATTTGTTTTCTGGATAATGTACTGACGGACAAATGGGCTTTTGGTTCAACAGGTCATCATCACAACAATGGCACGGCAGTATAACGTTTACCATGATCATCATAGTTAAGCATATTAGCATGCTAACATGTGAAAATAGCACTAAACACAATATACAGCTGAGGTTTATGGGAATGCCATTTGTCTTTCAAGACATAAACCACTCATTCTCTGAGGACCACACATGTCTGTAACTTACTAAATTTTATGGCTATCGATTTAATTGTCGTCCCTCGAGCCATGCTGCTATAGCATGTCCAAAAATTCACTAGATTAAGAACCTGAGGTTATGTAAGAATGTCCTTTCTTAGAAACGAACAAACATTAAATTACCAGTCTAATCTTTTGATAATTTCTCTTAATTACATTTTATTATTGAAACAGATAAGAAAAGTGAATTGTATCTGTACTTACCCTGACAACACTTACAGGGGCAGTCAATCTTTACTCACTCTTCCTGAAGGAGATAAAAGTGTTTACACTCACTGTACTTATCACTTTATTGCATTAGTAGACTTGGATATAAAAGCAGAGGTAAGTGTTTGAATTCAGTCAGAATAAACCCATTATACACTATCTGTTGAATCCACTGTGTGAACTCATTGTCGTCAGCTTGTGACTAATGCGTCAGTTAAGATTCCTGTTTGAGCAACAGAAAAGTCCGAGCTCTGTAATTCTGGAGAGTACCTTGAGAGGAATCTGGAGGTACTGGCCCCATTAACACCCACGAGGGCCACCTGAACCTGATCTGTTTCTCTTAGGTGCACACGCATCTTCACGTTCAACAGTGAGGGTCATTGTGAAGAGGAATTCCCCGCTCCAGCCAGCATGAAAAGAGGGCTTTTTGTGTCATGGAGAGGACAGAGTATGCATCATCTCGCAGCTGTCCTCTGTAAATTTAAAACACTGACAGACGTCTAGTGTTTTTATCTCTAGGTCAGACATGCCAGCAGTGACACAAGTAACCTTCTTCATATTAAATATATAGTGTTTCATATAGGTAAAGAAGCACTATTTATTTATTTATTTTTTAAACGTAGATATACATCATTTCATTGCAAAACGTGTTTTTGTCAGGTCAGATATTGTTTTAGCTTCGTTGTTTTTCTCCCCTCACATAACAATACCTGTCAGAGGGAAATGGATGAGAGAAATCTATTGTTACCGTATTCAAGAACAGTCATCTGTCATTTCTCCATTACTGACATGAGGAAACTGCAGCTGTGAAATTCAATAGGCTGCTGAACTGTGGGTCATGGCTGTATTACCACACAGTTGCTTCACCTTTCCTGTTATAGATTTCATGTTCGGTGTCGCTCACTGAAAGAATCATTAACTCAGCCTTGCTGTTAGCGTCTCTACCACTGAAACACAGAGCTGATCAGACAGAATATTTACTGTGGGTAGGTCCTTGAGGGAAATAAGAGGTGCAAAGTGCAAGTGGCAATACCACATCCCATTCTAGCATTATATAAAGCAGGATTTAAATACATATACTGGAGTTATAAAGGCCTTTCTGTGTATTTTATAGGCTTTATAGCCATATGGTCTATCTGTAACACAAGTCAATATCAAACCACTGGCAAGTGAAACATAAATTGTGAATTCTTTTGAAAAGAAATCAAAAGAAGTGGAGAATTCAAGATGATAAATGTATGAAAGTAAGTAAGTAAATGGAACAATATTGCATGTGCCTGTGTATAGTATAAGGGAATTTATATCATTTAATCTTTACATCCGCAGTATTTTTCTAATACTAGCGCCATGTTGTTTGTAACATCTTACCATTACAGTTGAGTCATAGAGCTAAAGCAGCTATTTTTCCAGAAGATGATGATCAAAAATGCTAAGAGTCTGTAGCCATGCTAACAGCTCTGCAGGCTGTTTACTGTGAGGTGCCTCCAGTTTCATGCATTTTGACCAAAGTAACTGTTGTGCTGCAGTATGTATGTATGGTCCAGGCAAACTTATAAAATTAAGTACAAAGTTACTTTGTAAACTGCGTCATAGTTTGCGGTAAAGGGCCACTCCAGTCTTTAATAGTAAATAGTACACTATTAGATAAAATACTTTAGTTAACAGATTCCCATTGCATGTTTTTTACTTTATGTCAAAAACCTTGTTTTGAGTAATAAATTGACAAGCTCTGTAATGAATCATATCTTTACCTTTCCTCCTCTGTCTCCTTCACTCTTCTTCTTATTCCAGTCTTCCAGGAACATTTCCAGGAACATGGAGAAAACACCAACATACTGATGTTAGCAGGATAAAAATGTAACTTTTTTAAATGTTATGATCTACCAGCCACTAACAGATAAATGTTCAAAGTCACCAGCGCCTCAGTAGTGGCCTACACCAAAGTTTTGTGTCAGAAATCTAAATTTCATATTTACCGCTTGTGCTAACTTCTCATGGATGTTAATGTTAATGCTAATCTAATGTTTAGCATATTCACCATCTTAGTTTAGTAACAGAAAGAATATTTAATGAGAAAGATGAACAAAAAGATAATGGAAATGTCTTCAAAACAGCTGTAAGTGTAGTTTTGTTTTTACATTTCAAAAATATTGATGCTGACTAAAACTTTATAACAATAAATGGGCAAACTAGGGGTAGTGCTAAAAGTGCGTTAGCCTCTGATAAACATACATTGCTTTCTGAACATAATGTGGGAACGCAGCTCTACCCTACTTTGGAAATATAGCAAGAGATTCTTTTTCTGTACCTCTATTTAAATCCCATATAAGAATCACCTAAAATAAACAACACTAAACATGGCTTTTAAGAATAAGTCTTTATGTATTTCTCTATGTGAAACAAATGGCTATTATACTACACAAATAGAAGCGGATACTGTAAGAGACAGAGACCATCTCTGAGAAATAAGTACAGAACATGAAAATACACATACCGGTATTATAGAACTGTAAATTATTGCTTGTTTTGCTACTTTGTTTTCTGGATTCCTACAATACAAGACACAATATTCATATTTCAACAGAAACAGTACAACAGTGACAAACGGTATTATTGACCTTTTTAGTAGACGTTCCCCAGAAATAAAAGAAACATTCAAACAGAGTCCATGTTGAACACAACACAATGACAGTTGGTTTTTGATCGAGCATCTTCAGGACTTATTGTTACACATTTTTGTATATTTTTTTTTTTTTGTTTTTCCATTACAACATTGCCAAGAGAAGCCGTAACAAACTGCACACTGGGACTGGTCTCAGCAACAACAAAAAAAAAAGAAAAAAAAAAAAGAAAACACTTGGCATATGTACATAAATATACATTTTCATTTCAACTGTGACCAAAATGCACCCAGTTTTAAACACCATGACCACAGAGAGTAAAAAAATCGTCACGAGTGTCTTCCTCCTGCTGCTTCCTCTTTATCATAAATCCACATCAGTAGTTCCACCAATCTGCTGTCTGCTCAGATAACCGTGACAGCTTTACTGTAGTGCCAATAAAACTGCACTCTGCCATCACAGTGCATTTCAAACAACTTTCTCAGAAGATAAGATGAATGTTTCTTGTGGACAAACACGAAAACAAAGACATTGATTTTTGTTTTGCAGTGTCATCCTTTCTCATTTAAACCCTATAAACTGTACTTACATTAGTACACACTCCCATAAATCCCGAAAGGCCTGAAATTCATCCAGAAGTTCACACTAGCAAAAAGGAAGTGGAGTGTCTCACTCACTGCAATATGCTGGTGAAAAGGCTAACCAGGTGTTCAGCTTTGAGATAAAAGAGAAAAAACACAAGAAAGAAACAGAGAAGAAATGCAATGTGCTTCCTACTTTGTCTCAATAAAGACTATTTTACGTGAAGGAAACAAACAAAAACATTGACGATAAAGTGCTCACATGCAGACGGACTTGTCTTTTGCTTACTAATATTGTTACATAGCAAAAAAAGTCTTTTTAGATTTCATGCTGCCTAATGACAAAGAAGGTTTAGACTCACCGCTGACACCCAAAAGCCCTGTTAGGAACATTTTGTTCATTTTGCTTCTAAAGCAGTGAAATATTTCAGTAAATAAGGAGGTGAAACACTGATATGAGCGGGGGAATTAACCAAAAGAAAAAAGCTCAGTGGTGTGTGGATTTGTTTGTGTTCCCACTGAACTATAGACTGCAAAAAAGTATGTGTGCTAATATGAAATAAAAAATAAAAAAGTACTGCAGTTCTGTTTGGAAAATATGCTTTAAATAATATATATCAGTGTCTCTGAGCAAGAAAAATCTCTATGTTATCGTGACAGTATGAGGTGAGTGAATGCTTTGGTTGATATCTCATGAGGCTACCTAATTTTCCCTTTTCTCAAGCAAAATGCTTTCAGGTAAAACTACAAAATCTAAAAGGACTATTTCCACAAATCTACCGCTCAGCTATTTACAGCGAGAAAGCAAAGCAGCGCAGTATTCAGGTGCGCAGCAGGAGACGGTCGAGAGCCCCGCAACTTGCTTGGAGATATCGAGAGATACTCAGTGCAAAACAAGCAGTAGTAGGTTTCAGAAGAAAACCTGACACATAGAAAGTGGATCAAACAACATAACCAAGATTGTAAAGATGTGAAATTACAAGAATCAGAAAAAGAAAATCAACATCCCAAACCCCTTGAAGAAAATGAGGGGGATGAACTGTCTCTGATCCATCAAATTCCAACAAAAGACTGTCAATCTTACAAAAAACCCATTTTTTCCCCTCTAAGACGTCACTTTAAACTCTGCACGGGGATATGCACTTTTGAAGCATCACACAATTTCCCTGTCATCACGAACAACAATAAAAAAAAACACCTCAGCTCCTCATCTACAGAAGTAACTAAGCATGCAAAAAGTGTTGGGGGTATCAAATACATAGTAAGAATACACATCTAGTAGTTTTAGCAAAAAACAACACCTCTCCAAATAAAAAAAGAGACAAAACAAGCAAAAAAAAAAGGAGTCAAACAACCACCACAACTTTTGTTAGTCACATATGGCGCTTCGTGCTGTGTGTGTGATGTTAAATAGGTTCCTTTTTCTTGATATAGCTTGTTAGTATTTGTGTTTCTGTACGTATTTTTTGTAATACAGTATATACATGCAGACAAGAGCGGGAACATCACACACTCAATCTTGATGCAAGCTGAAGCGACAAACCAGCTGATATGAAAATGGATGAAAAAGAAGAAAAAATAGACATACTGTTTATATTCATAACCTGAAAACACAATTTATTGTAAAAAAAAGAAAGAAAGAAAGAAAGAAAAATGTCTGTTTGGAGGTATTGCACATACCTCAACTGAATTATTGTACATGTGACTGTGAGACGAAGGGAGAGGTACAAGCTAACAAGCTAACGAACTAGCAAGCTATCGAGCAGGACTAGCAATGAGAGCTGAGTGTGTGTGTGTGTGTGTGTGTGTGGTAAGTGACAGGTGCCTGCGTTGGGACAGGTATTTCCACCCCTCTTGCTGAAAACGAGGGGTGTCAGTGGGGTGGAGGCAAAAAGCGTGCCCGCCGCTCCCCACGCTGTCCGCAGAATGTGATGAGTGTGTGTGTGATTCTCATCCATCCCCTTCAAGCCGCCTCATTCCATCGCCACGCTCCCCACAAACACCGTCTTTGAGCAATGTTTGTTGGTTTGTTTTTGCTTGTAGTTGAACTGAAATGAGGGGCATCGACGCTCTCTGTGAGTGCAGAGACGAGAGAGAGAGGGCAGGTGTGTTGCGGGTTTTTTCAAGGGTGCAGTCGGTCGGGGACCGCGCCGGTGTCAGGGAGGGGGAGGGGGGCCTCTCTAGTTGAAGACTTTGGGGGCTCCGTCGGGACGTCTGGTCTGGACAATCTGCTGCTTTGGCCGTGCCGCCTCGTCCTCCTCCGTCTCGCTCTCGCACACGTGGACGACCACGCTGGGGGTTGACTCTGTCCCCGCATGGAGCTCGTACTTTTCACCTGGAAGAGAAGAGGGAGAAGGGATGGGAAGAGGGAAGGGTGCAAAAGAAGAGCAGGGGTTAAAAAAAATAATTCTACGTGAAATATCTCTATCTGAGATAAAAGACTAAAGAGGTAGAAAAAGGTAGTGAAAAGCAACGTGCTACATTTATTCCAGTTCTTTACTTGTTTTATTTATATTGCTGTCAACGAAAGATCAAAACCAACAATGAATTCATGCCACTAACAAGTAGAGCAGCAATGATTAATTGATTGTGAACTGCTAAATAAATTAATTGCCAACTATTGTGATAATCAATTGACAGTTTAAGCAAAGTTTTTTTTTGTCAAGTAAAAGTAAGTAAAGTAAAAATTCTCTGATTCTAACTTCTTAAATGAATGTTTTCTGGTTTCTTTGCTCCTTTATGACAGTAAACTGAATATATTTGGGCTGTGCACAAAACATTGCTATTTATTACTTTTTATTACTTTCAGTATCATTGCCAATACTATTACTCTATACATCTATATTTACTTATTTTATTAAATTTAACTTACATTATTGTTATGCTATTAGATTCTGTTTTTGAATTTCCTGCTTTTCTGCAATAGATGTTTATTGCTCTACTGTTTTTATTCTCGTGTGTTTTCTGTGGAGGATCTTCTTGAGAATTAATAAAGTTCTATCTTAAAAACTGAATGTAGGACTTTTACTTGTAAAGGAGCAGAGTGAGACAAGCTTGTGCAGCTCTGGCTGTAATAATCTGGCTAAGGAGTTTATTAATTATTTATTGTTGCTATTTATTGTACACTGAGGGTATTTTTAAAGCACAAAATAGTCCTCTGTTTGTCTCTCCGTGGCACTGAAAATCAGGTCATCACTCAGGTGGAAGGACGAGGCTTCAGGAGAAAACAAAAACACTTTTCTTTGCAATAGTCCTGCCCATTTGTCCAGATGCCACACTCCTCGGCGGCCTTAGATTGAAAACATACACTTGCGAGATTGTATCACAGTTGCCATGGAGATGAGATCAGACAGCCGGCAGACAGGAGGAAATTGGTCTAGTAGCTTTTCACTGTGGTGCCAAACAGAGGGATGGACAGTGAATAGAGTCCTGCTGTTACCGCAGAGAGTTGACAGAGGGAGTCAGCGTGCTGTGCTGCAGCCCTGCACTAATCTGATTTCACATGCCAGGATGTGAGGCGAGGAACAAAGCCATTTCCTGATGCCTCATGTTGCTATGGTAACGGCAGATTGTGTCAAAAGTGATCCTCTGGGCTGGACAGCGTGTGTGTGGAAAGTTTAATCATGTTTTTGTTGACAATAAAAGAAGATAGTGTTCAAGTGAATGCTAAGAAGGAGTGTTTTCCAATGCATCAGCACGAGCAGACCCACACACACACACATGGACAGACACTGCGGACATGACACACCTTTTCTTCTGTGTTAGGGTGACATTTTCTAAAGGTTGCTGCAATCTGAAATCTTGTCGACAAGGCAGACAGTGGCGACATTATCTCTGAGCAGAGAAGCTGACAGGGAGCGAGGCTGCTGGAAAAGATCTTAAAACCTTCCAAATGTAACTGCGCTGAGCTGAGCTGCCTACACATTTCATACAGTTGCTAAAATTGTAATAAGATGAGAACCGCAAAAAGATCTATTTGTGATGCAGTGAAACTGATCCACATTATAATCCGTACACTAGTTAATTGCATAGTGTTATTTCATGATTCTTAATTTCAATTTCAGATAATTTCAGATTACCTTCTTGAGTGTTTGCCCCTCAGACAATACATCATTTACAATGCTAATGGCGGCAGATTTAGCATGTAAATCTAAGTCATTTCTGAAACAATGGGTCTTTGATTTCAGTCAGACAAACAAAGGCTGGTTTCTCAATTCTAGACTACAAGTGTCAGTTTTGTCAATAGGTTGTATATAAAGATGGATGACTCCTCTCACTTGAGAAGGGATAAGTGAACACTTCAAGATACAGCATTGCAGACCTACCTAAAATGATGGAAGAAATCTCTGGGAAAAATTAATTTGACATGTAATTTGAGATTTTAGTCTGGCCCATGTCCCATCTGCTAACTTGGAGGGTGCAAGGTTTATAACCTACACTGCAGCCAGCCAACAGGGGGCGACCACTGGCATAAATAAAAGATAAATGATGCATTTCCACGTTCTCCCACTGAACAAAACTGAAGCCAAGATATCCCGGATACGAGCTGGTGATGGTATTTGGAGCCAGAGTCAGAGCAGTAGTGATCAGTTGGAATTGTGCTTCTGAGTTAATGCCCATACATCCATCTGATTCCATCATGAGCAACAATGTGAAACATGATTTTTTTTGTTTTGATTTTTTTGATAAGAACTATCTAAAATGACAGAAACTACCTTTGGAAAAAAATATTTGACACAAATTTAGATTTTTTTAGTTTAACATTGAGAGGCTTCTGACCAGAGGCGTAGTGCAATTTGTTATGTGTGCTATGACACACACATGCGCACATGCCCACACTTAAATTATGACTCATGTCAGGTCATGTAACCACTGTCTCTGCGTTGGCAAGTTTAAGCTACATTAGTCAACTATAACTGACCACTCGATCAAATGTGGACTGACCTCATGTTGAAAATATTACGTGGCACTGAGAAAACAACTGGAAAAAGGCACCTCTCAATGCATAAAATGCACTATATCTGATCGGTGCCATACACTTTAGTGATGATTCATTATTCAAGTGCTTACAAAAAATTAATTATGTGCATTGCGAATACTCTACTTCCACTCAAAAAAAGTGGTGGAGGATTGTTTCAGCGCACTCCAGTAGAACTACACCTATACTTATAACCTATACTTCAGCCAGCCACCAGGGGGCAATAGAGATATTGTGGCTTTACTTTTGGGGAGCTGTCATATTGTCCATCTTTAGTACTGATAACTTGACACTAATGTTGTTGGTTAACGATGTGCTCCTTGGCCATTGAAATAATGTTTATTTGCTATATCGTAGGCGGTAAGCTAGTTAGCTAGATATGCTAACAACTGTTTGCTTGCCTTGATGTACTGCAGAGTAGAGCTAGTTTGTTTTGTGTGAGATAAGGAAAAATGTAAATTATAAAGTCCTATTTCATTCTAATTGCAAACAAGACTTTTAAAATCAGGACAGGCTGTTTGGCACATGCAACAGATGCCAAACACTGTAGTGTAAGCTTACCCAAACTAAAAAACTAAAAGTCTAAACACGTCAAATATACTTTTGAAAAAGAGGGTTTCTGTCATTTTAGGCAGTTCTTGTCACGCTGATGTTTGCGGAATTGTTCATTTTTCTGATAAGTGTGATTTTATTTAGTTATAATCATATAAATGGAGATTTCATTTAATAATTGATAGATGAGCCCTGATTGTGACTGAGCTGACTGGGGCTCCAACCCTGATTACTTCAGTGCAGACTCTGACTCTGACAGCACCAGCGCAAAATGGCAGTGCTCATATCCAGGATAGTTTGGCTTCATTTCTGTACGGCAGAAGAAAGGGGAGACGAAATTACAAATTACTATTTGTAAATCTATACACACACTAAGGTTGGCATTGATGTGTATTTCCTGAGAGATGTCAGACCAGAACAAATGGGGGTAAAACACCCTTGACACTGACGGATGGCAGCCAGCACTATGGATTTAATTTATGGTTTTCAAGCTGATTCATTATTTTTGTTTTATGTTGCTGCCTGACCAAGACTGTGTGCACAGCAACACCAGAGCAGGAAATCCTATGCTGACAGCCATTTCACACGGAAAGATTGGTTTTAAAATGCCACTCAATTCATAATGACATTATATAGGCATGTAATAGCAGTCTTACATAAAAATGCATCTGTGATCAGGTAAATTAGACATAATACTCCTTCCCAGACATTACTGAGAAGCCTTCAGCAAAAGTCAAGAATATAACAGTGATGATTCAACAATGTCCACCTCAATTACTTTGTGAAATTGCTTCCTAGACTCATAACCTTCTATAACACTCTGCTGAGGAGCGTGAAATGATTTCCTGTTTCTATCTGAGTGACTGTTCAGAGATGACTGCCTCAAATGAGATTTTTTTTTTCTCCCTTCATTACACACAGTTTCCTCTGTGTGGTATCTGTGTGTGTTTATGTGTATGTCCATGTATATGTGTATTACTGCACACGCTTGTTGAACTTTGTCACTGAGGACTGACCAGGTCCCAGCTTGGCTACTGCACACAGCAGGTCGTAGTTGATGACGGGCGTAGCGTCTTCGCTCTGGCTCCAGCCCACGGGTGGCGAGGCAGGTGGGGAGATCAGGAACTGTTTGACAGGCTGGGGAGGCGCCAGGTACGACTTGTCAATGTCCTCGTCACCATTCTGGATCTATCGGAGAAGAGATAAGAATTGATTAAGGCTGTGGCACTTAAAGTAGAAATCAAAGTGATAAGAGGTGGATCAAGATGAATTCCTTTAGAAAAAAAACTTAATGTATGTTATTGTGATCTGTACGCCTGTCTCATGGCTCATTGGTTCAATACCCTGGACAATGGACATAGTTGCAACCTCACTTACTGCCATACTGAATGTGGAAAATGATAAAAGTCTAGATCTTTATATAGACGAACTGATGTTACATTTTTTTTAAAACTTTGAACAATAGCAGAAAATTGTAGCTGTGCCAAACTGACCCTTTCAAAGTCCCACCTTACTTTACTCTGCGCTCCAGTAACAGTTTGGTGTCTGGCAGAATGAACCTCGTTCAACTTTCTCCTTTCCTGGACTTATTATGTGCTAGATTCTTCTATCTTGAAAAGAAAACCCACATTTTTCCAATGATTAAAAGATGTTGCAGGCCGAACTGTAAAAAAAACCTCACGTCTTAAAGTTAGCTAATGTCAACAAAACATTAGCTAACTAGCTAACCAAGGACTGATGTCAATAAGCTAGCTAGTTCGCTAGTGTTCTGCTAACATTAGCTAAGATCAGATGTTTTGTTTTGATGTTTTATCAGACATTTTTGCTAACATTAACAAACTTAAGATGTGACCATATGTTGATTTTACAGGTCTTGCAACAACTTGGTTTTCTTTTCAACATAAGTTGAATTTTAGAAGATGTATTATTTGCAATGGTTTATAGGATGATAGTTCATCCAGCTCTAAAATAAGTTTGTACACAGTCTTGTACCTTTGCCTTTTTCCTATTTTTCAATCGGGGACCTAGACAGGGACAATTGGGTTCCTGTACTTTTCACCTAAATGTAATTTTGATGATAAGCCCAAGCATGTTATTTTCACAGTTTCAGTCTTTAGTCTCAAATTGTGGGGCCCTTCCCATGAAGAGATTTTGGATTTTTGATAGCTGCCAATTGCCATAATTACAATACCTACATGTGGCATCTGTCTTAGCGGTAAAATCCTTAATCCTCTTACATCAAAGTACTGAGAGGTGCAGCAGAGTTTGGGGCTGGTGATGTATTCGTGATAAAACAGGCATCAATTATAAACTGACTCTTGGTTTCCCAGGAAGCAGGAATTTGATGATTTGTAGGCCAAATGTATCCAGGCCAAATTTTGTTTTCAAATTAGTTTTGTTTTTAAGGTGCAGTGTGTAAGATTTACAGGGATTTATTGGCAGAACATGGTAGAATGTAATATAACATTCATAAGTATGTTTTCATGTTTTCAAGAGTTGTGATTTGTCTGCAAACTCACTGCCAGATGCCACTAAGTCCTACTTAACACGCTTTGATGTCTACATTTCAGTCGGTTGTTTGGAGTTGATACACACTGAAATATAGTGATTTAAATGCAGTTAAAATGATCTTTATTAGTACCCAGTTAGATGTCTAATATTTTGTTTGTCAGCAAACTTTACTGCACTTTTTAACAAAACAACTACACATCTTTCCACCTACAACATACAATACATAGCTATACCTAGGATATATAGTTTTCTTATTTTGTGTTGGTACTAGAAACTCACTTCACCTCATTTTTATTTTCCTTTCTACCCCAGAGGCACCAGACTGACACACAAATACACACAGATCCGATGGAAGAGAAATCAAGAATTTATGTGTTCTGGTGTTCAATCATGTGGCTGATGAGGTTTGACAGGAGGGTTGGTGGGTTGAGAGGGCAGTCAGGTGTGGCTCAGAGAAGGGAGTGAAAAAGAAAAGAGAATAAAAAACAGAGGAAGTGAAAGGACTTGAGTTTTTTTTTGTCCCTGCTGTGTGTGCGTGCATGTTGCAGTGAATTATGAACTATAGCATAACTTTCCATGCAAATAAGCACTGCTCCTCCTCAGATGCTCCATGTCCCAGGCCCCCTGCCTGCCCTTTCCCAGACCCTTTAACTGGAACTCACTTGGGCAAAGTAGAGTTTGAGCTTCTTGCCGTTGAACTCGGACTCGTGCAGCTCGATGCGAGCTCGGGCAGCAGCCTCTGGGGTGCTGAAGTTGATCCGGATTCTCCGGAAGCTTTTGAACATCTGGAAAGTCGCCTGTTCATCGTAGATCCTAAACAACGCCTCGAACCTCTCCTGTGGACGATAAACGAGAAAAAGAACAAATGTAATAAGAGATGGATTTGAATATGTTTGTGTTTAACGATTGAGAAGGTTGTCATTTTGTGTCTTGCCACGTATGCTGATATTATGAAGGTATAGGGAAGGAGACTTTTTTTTACGTGAGACTTTTTTTTACGTGAACAATTAATAATTAATTTTCTCTTAATGCATAATAGATTAAGTGACTAATAATTTCAGTGATGTCAACACAGAGGAGTGGTTATTTTCTGGTAAAGTGTCCTCTGGAGCAGCTCAGTCAATACCATGTTCTATTTAACATGCTTTATTTTGTAAATAAACCTTCTGTTTCTATAGAAAATGATGTAACGTCTACATTATTTTCAGATATTTGGTGAAAAGAAACAACATTTCAGGGTGACTTAGAAATTTGTGGTATAAGTTATTCACTGACACCGCTGTCTGAGCATCAGACGTGACTCTAGCTGCTCTGCCCCCATTTCATTTGCTACCAACTTAATGGGGAAATTAGATTTCCAACTTCCTGTCATTTCCCTGCAATCTTCTCTGATGCTGTCTGTCTCACAGTCCACTTTTCTCACTTTCGCTGTTTCACACTTTGTCTTTAACTATATCCATATGATATATTCCTACACCTCTTTTTTTCACCCAGTCCTCTCTATGAGCATCAAATTGGCCTCCTCAGCTGCGAACTCAATCAAACGGCTCAGTGGGAGGGCGAAAGGAAAAGGAAAAAGGCCGCTGGGAGGGCTGGTTTCTGAGTAATCGGTGGCTCTATTCTTTATCTCCTAGCCGACCATCTCCCAGCATAGGTGGAAACATGACTCTGAAACTAAGTCTTCTTTCCAACAATCAAAATGGGTGATGGACTGAATGTGTGGTGATGACAGAGGATTGACATAAACAGAACAGGCCCGATAAAGACAGATTTAAGTTTGGCAAGTCCTGTTTGTTCTTCTCAACTTATCCTGCAGAAATGACACAAGCACAGTACTTATCACACCACAATTTCACCAGTTTGCACGAAAGGTTTGTGCAAAGACATAAACACAAATGATCAAACTGCTGCTTTTTTCCCATTCCTTACAATTCATTCGCGCGCTCAGTCCTGAGAGCCACACGTTTGGTCTGTGGCATAAATATCAATCATCCCTATCAAATCTGTCCATAGTTCTGTCACTGTGTCACAACATTTGTCACAAAATATTTTGTTTGTCAGGCAGTGGGAAACATAAAACTGAAACAATCCCACAACTTTTCCCTTGTTGGGCTGACACAGCAGCTCTCACCAGGATGGAAAAGGTGTGCGTTACCTGGAGGCACAAAGGCAGCATGTCAGCTGTGAGATCTGCCTCTGCACATTAGTGACAGCTTGTTGATGGCAGACACCAGGCATCTGTACACTCAGCACACTCTATCCGTGTGTCCTGTCTCCTTTTGACAAATCCATAAAACACTCTGGCACATGTACATTTGGTGTTATCTTGTTTGACATTTTGTGTTCCCAAGAAATCTCCCTCTGTTTGATAACGTTAACATTTATAAGGGTTTAATGCTGTTGAGCTACAAGCAAAGAGACTGCAAAGGCTTGCATGTGCTGAACTAGGAACAGACTATGACCTATTACGATCAGTGCTCTTTTCATCCAACAAGATAAATAAATTCAAAAATGTGCTACTCTGACTCTGATGCAGTCGCCTCTGTGTGTTTGTCATCACCACTTTTTGGCCTCACAACACAATTTGATTGGTTGAATGTTGAAAAGTTCTGTTTCGATTAAACAAATACTTGCCAGCAAACATGAATCACCTGCCAGATGTGCAGATCATGTTCAATATCTTAAAGTCTGACTACGACCACTCATAGATGTTTACATGCAGTTCAATATCTGAACATCTGGCAAGAAGATTTTTGGACCCCTGGACAATCAAAACATCAACAACATCATTTTAACAAAGATCTGTCTTGGAGTTTTTCTATTGTTATTCTATTGTTAGTTTGACATTGTCTTTTTTACTGCGGTTCAAAATATTGGTTATCTGTTTTTTTTTATTCGGTATCAGCCCTGAAAAAACAAACAAATCAGTAGACCCCAAATATGGACTGATTGCAGAGGGGAACTGTACATTGCTATAGGGCTGCAACTAACAATGATTATTTTTATGATTAAGTAATCTTTTCTTGTTTAATCAATGTGTGGTCTATAAAACATTGGTAAAAACTCTAAGATTTCCATTAATATTCATTTAAATCATCTCTGACTTGCTGTCTTTTAGTTGCTAAATTGCAATATGTTATTCCTGAAAGTAAAGTAAAATAAGTACTTAATGTAAAATATTCTTTAAAATGAAAACACAATGTAAAAATGCAGCTGTTTATTATCATTCTGTGCAACAACCAAATGGCATGCATCACTTTGTAGCAGTTAAAAATACATTTATTTTACTACTGTCGAAGAAATAAAAACAGCTCTAACACTATTCTCCTCCCTCAGTCCTTTGTGATCACCAAACTATTAAATATATTCTCAAAGCCTATAGCATTATTTAGTGATAACTAATTACAACATTGCTGTTTTGCAGTCCTTAATGAATATCTGTTTCCCTACAGCTAAGTAGCAGGTACGTTCAGCAGTTGTTGGTATGAGAATCTGCTATAAAACACAGGGTGTAGTCTGCCTCTCTGCGGAGAAATCACATCATCATCCCGTCTGACACATGCAGAGTTGTTAATGACTGAGCAAGCTGTGAACCACAGTTATGTTGCAGTGTGGTGTACACTGTGGTAAAACAATTTGCATATAAAGAATAAGCAGATTAACGCTTTTACTCATAATCCTCCCTCCCATCCTGTTTCATTTCCAGTTCTTCTCCCCATGTAAGTGCATCTGGTCTTCCCGTGCTAAGTGCCGCGGGGTAGCTGGCTAAACTTCAGAGCTGACTTCACCTCCAGGCTCCGTGATACCATTTTTAGTCAGGTTTCTAGTTCACCATACAAGGTGCATTCTAATGAAGCAGGGGGAAAAGAGGTCGAGTCAGGAATGTCTGAATATCTTGACTCCTTTTATGCATTTTGCAGAGAACTGCGGACAAACTTGAACAATTAAAATGCTGCAATCCCGAAAAGCCAGAGGAGAGGCAAGAGTGTGACTCACCACGATAAAAGGGACAGCCAAGTGTTAAGTGTGCTCATTTAAAATTGATTCTCTCACCCCCACAGACAACAAAGTCAACTGCAAATAGTTTTCTTTCCTTAATTATAAACACAGAAGAAACTGTTGTATTAAAGAGGTTGAAGGGTCACCTCTGCAAACCAGATCTGTGTTTTAATCAGTCTCTTGTGAGCCCTTTAAAATTACAGAACTGAAATAAAACATCACTAGACAAGCCCTTTAAAGAGTCTTTCTTTTGTCTCTCTGTTTATGAGGTTTCCTGGTGTTTGTTTGTTTTTCCCTGTTGATGCCACAACAACAAGGACACAATACATATTCTCTTTGCACTGGCAATTTTGTACAGACACTTCAAAACTGGATCCTGTGAATGAAATATTAGTTGTAATATTACCTGTAAACCATTTGCATTCTTTGTATTTTCCCTATAATTAGTATTCATAGTTCATATTATCATTATGGTTCTTGCTTTTTCATCTATGCTTTCTTTCTTTTTCTTTTTTTTTTGATATGTTCCTTATCATTTTCCCCCTGACCCTTTGCTTAACTTGTAAATATTTTTAAATAGTAGACCTGGTTTATCAGAGCTTTTTTTAATAACTGAAAACAGCTGCCGTTTACATCTGGAAAGGGCATGATAAGAACAGTGAGAGTGAACCAAAACAGTTACGTTGCGGGCTATAAAACCAAACCAAAAAAATAGCTAAAAGTTACTCGTGTCACATTACACAAAGTATTTTTTTCTATTGCTAATATATGCAATATATATCGCTAAATATTGATAGTGGTGGAATGCAACTAAATTCATGTACTCAAGTATTGTATTTAAGTACAAATTTGAGGTACTTCCATTTCCTGCTACTTTCTACTTCTACTCCACTGCATCTAATATGGCAATATTATTCATTTTACTCCACGACATTTATGTGATAGCTTTAGTTAGTAGTTACTTTTTATATTAAAAAACACATTTTAGGTAAATAAATTAGACAAAATTGGGGAAAAAAGCCTGTGTCTCTGCATGGGAACGATTTTGGCCAAGACTCTGTTAAACAAACAAAAACAAACAAAAAAACAACGACAACAAAAAATCAATCCTACTCAAATTTTGTAGCTTTTTGCAATAACCAGTAATTGCTTGTTTGCAGATTTTTCTGATGAATCGTGATTAGCTTGAGAGCGACAACAAAGCACTTGTTTGACCTATCTACAGAGAGCACTTAAGTTCTTATTCAAACCGTGAATTTTCCATGAGCCTTAGCCAGCTACTATGACTCATGTCATCAAACTCCATGTGGGATAACCGATAAGGTAGTCTTTCTCATACACACACACATAAACACACACACACACACAAACAGTAGGTATTTCCTTAACCTAAATTGATGTTTTGGCATGAGCAGAGATGTGGGAAAGCTCTAAGATCATGTTCCATAATAGCGCGTACTGTTTGTTTTTAACCCTGCACACCGAGGCCGATACACCCACGCCACGGCTGATTGGTGCATAACAAGTGAGCGTGCTTGATCACTAATTTATGTAGTCTCTATGAGCGGACATCCTGGGGGAATGAGAGGAGGAAGAGGAGGGGAAACGAGGAAGAGGAGAGGGGTGTTCAGTTACACAGGGCTGAAAAGTGGCCTGCTCATCTGCCATCTCAATGTTCCCTGCCGTGACCCACTCCCTTTGTTCCCTTTGTGTGTAAGCGTGTGTGTGATGTGCACAATGTGTTCAGGATTCTTCGCTGTATTTCTACTATTAGTTAGCTGCCATTTCTGTAGGTATCTGCACACATACTGTACACACATGCATGGTAAAATAACGTGACAGTAGCAGCATTAGTATCTTAGCACGACTGAAGGACAACTGTTCGCTTGTCAGCAGAGATAGACTGGTTTTAACTGCACAAAACACACACAGATGCAGACACACAGCTTGATCCAGCACCTGCTACGACTGTATTTGCAGATAGTGAGAGCTGTAGGACAACAGGTGAGAGGAGAACAGAACAGCATGTTCTCGTTTTTCATTCTCAACGAGCCAGATGAAAACATCTATTGAAGAAGCTGCACGAAAATATGATTTATCTCACACATAGTAGCTAGGTAACAGGAAAGACAAAACTGGATTATATGTGGAGGAAAGAAACACAGTTTATGCACTAAACATCACCCCTCATGATTCGTTCTCACATGAAAGTCTGTGTTTTACTCACAGGCTTTGTTTATCTAACAAGAGAAATCTGATGTGTTTGGGGGTGGAGAGACAGTCGAGAGTCGGAGGTGTGAAGTCACAGCTCTCAAATAGCACACAGCTCGGCTTGATTGAAACGGCAAGCACTGTCGTTGTTACTGCTGACCACGTTTCTCCATGTCACCTTTACGTAACAGCCAGGGTGAATCTCGACAGGTTAAATTCCCTTCCTTTCCTGTCCTACATCGTCTACTTGTATCTGCCCCACAACTGAGCTAAACCGCACCAAATTTGCAATCTTTGCAATCTTTTCCTCTTCCGTTAAATTGGGCACATTTCACTAATCAAACTAACTGACCCTTCCTTAGTCCCACCCATTTTTGCTGCGCGCTCTGGTGGAGCCTTGTTCAAATTTGTTTACCACACTTAGATATGCTATGTACTAGCCTTGCCTGTATTGAAAACAGGGCTGAACAATTAATTGAAATTTTATGAAAAGAAAAATATTTTTAAACTGCAGGAGTTAACTAGCTAGCTAAAGATTTACTACAAAGCAAAACCCTAGCTAGCAGTTATTTATGTAGATTAGCTACCCATTTGTGTTTTAGTAACATTAGCTAACTTTAGATGTAACTATAGGTTGTTTTTATAGGTCCCATGTTTAAACATCTTTTAAACATCTTCATAATTTTTTTCAACATACATAAGTCAAGCACATTACATATATAAGTACAGTAAACAGGAAAGGAGGAGGTTGACCAAGGTGTGAAAGCTGTGAAAACACAGCATTGGAAGATAGTAACAGCTCGGAGATTAATAAAAAAAAAAAAAAAAAAAAAAAAAAAAAAAGGTGACAAAACAGTGACATTTTTAGGAGGGAAACTATATGTTAGGCTCTGGGTTTTCAGTTTCTACAAATTTTCCACAAAAATGCTTAAGATTTGTTTTTTGAAAGGATTGATTTTTACATGGATATTATTTCCCCATACACCCAAAAAGCTGACATAAGCCCTATTCACGCTGGAGTAGTATTATCTGAGGACAATTTGTAATAACTGCGGAGGTCATCTGGAATCTTAATCCCGTGTGAAAAGGAAAAAAATCCACTGCAAAACTGCCAAACACAGAGAGCCTGTGATAATATTATAATAATAGCTCTGTGCAAACTGGAATCTCTATGATTTTTTTCCCAAGTTCTTTTGTTTTCTTTGTTGTTTCTCAGCCTCTTTCCAGGATTTGGGGTGCAAACTCAGGAGGCTCGTCTTGCTACACTGCATGAAAGAGCCAGGTCAGATCCATCAGAAGCGCCAGTGAGAGGTTTCCTGACCTCCTGGTTGTCCTTCTAAATCACAGGAAGTCCCAGGTATATACCAGTCCCATGTGAACAGGGCTATATTTCCTGCTGCATGAGTACAATGATCACCACAGTTGACAGTAAACAAAGTCTTTTTGATAGCTCACAAAATGAAGCAGAAAGTGAAGGGAAAAACTGGGAGGAAATGCAAACAAGCTTCTGCAAACTCTGCAAATCTTTGTGTGTAAGTGCAAAAATAAACGGCTGAACTCCAGTGCCTGAACTGCAAATTGTATATTCATAATAAATATTTCAAACCAAATTTATATTATCATGTAGTACTCTTAACTATATTGTTGATATATGAAGAGAAGTGAAAAAACTTGAGTCTGTGTCCCTCAGGTGACAGTTGTAGCAGAGCCCTCATGCCCTGAGGTGAAAAAAAGGAAAATCGAGATCAAGAAAGAAGAATACAACCTACAAAAAGGCCTAACAAAAAGAGACAGAAAGCAACCCTGAACAATAAAAATGCAATGTGGAGAGATGTAAAAGCTTGCTAGTGAACTGCAGCCAATGCGGCGGTGGCTGCAGGGCCATCCTTCAGCAGATTGCCTCTTGGGTAATGAGGCAGTTATGTTACCGACGGTAATGGAAAGGCTGTCATCGCGGTGGCAACAGGACATGTCTGTGGGCATGACTCACAGGGAGGCTGCATGCATGGAGTCGGCCAGTGGTCCTGACACACAATCATCTGAACAAAAGATCAGCCGGCTTAGGGATGAGGCGCGGGGTTATTGGGCGATGTCGACAGGGTTTCATCTGGGGCAAAGTCAGGCGGCAGAACAATAAACAGCCATGACTGAAAGAACAGTGCAGACTGGAGCAAACAGGAGAGAAGATAAAGCTGAAGAATGAAGGAAGTATTTACAGTGTGTCTACTTCACACATCTTCCACGTAATGAATCAGTCGAGTGTGGAATTAGGTGTAACCCTGTGACAGATGACTGTGACTTAAGTGTTTCCCATCTTATGTAAAGGAGGGATTACGTTTCTTCAATGTGTAGGGATCAGTAACAATTAGCAGAGCTACAGGTCCATCCTGTTCTGTTAGCACGGTAAACAGAACAATGGATAAACATGCAGAGAATCCAATTTCAGTTGCACTGAGATGTCCACACAAACACTAGAGTCTGAATGAGTTCTCAATGAAAGCTCCAACATGCTGCTGATTTTCAGTGCTGTCAAAGTCAACTCATTGTGCAGTTCAGATACTGAAACGAGGCTCATGAACAAAACGTTTGTTTTCTGTGAGAATATATACGCAACATCAGCTGAAACCTGTGGACATGTCCGAGCAGTTTGATCTTTTTTGATAAGCCATGTGCCTGAAAATTCAAAAAAATCATCCCAATTTTAGTTTCAGAATAAAAGCCTTTGCAGAGTTGGAACGGAATTGGCCCTTCTTAAGTATTATTTTCACTCTGTGCTCCAATGAGCAAGCTTGGTACCCGGTGGAACTATGTGCAACACATACGCTACGTGATAGGCTCATCTATGTTGAAAAAGAAAAGTAAATCTTGAAGATGGCTACTTAGCAAGTGTTTTTAAACAGCAGCAGTGACTTTTACAGGTCTCCCAGCAAAACTGGTTCTTTTTTGTCGCATATCTAAGCAGCACAAATAAGAAAATAGAAAGTTGACCGAGGTTACAAAAGGGAACGGTCAACTGAACAACTGAGAACAGAATGTAGAGATCTAATATAAATGAAGAAGACAAAAAAACATTCACCAGAGAAATGAACCAATAACTAATTAATTGATTGATGTAAAAATTAATCAAGTGTCTATTTTTGCTTTTTTTGTTTTTTTTAAAGAAAAAAAAACAAAAAATAGAGCTATTTTCTCAATTAATCAATTAGTTGTTTGGTCCATAAAATGTCAGAACATGGAGAAAAATGTTGATCTGTGTTTCCCAAAACCCAAAATGGCATCCTCAAATATCTTGTTTTGTACACAACCAAAAGTTATTCAGTTAACTGTAATAGAGGACTACAGAAACAAGAAAATATTCACATTTGAGATGGTGCAATCAGAGAATTTAAATATTTTTCCTAAAAAAAGAAAATAATAAAGCTGGCAATTTACTTTAATAGTTGACAACTAATTGATTAAACAACCAGTTCTTGCAAGTAAAAATGCCCTAATTTAAAAAGTCTGGGTTTCTCAAATATACATATTTGCTTGTTTTCTTAGTCTTTTATGATAGCAAACTGAATAATTTTGGGATTGGGACTGTTGTTTTGAATTTGAAAATGTGATGAACATTTTTCACTGTTTTTTGGATCAGGGCAGCTTGATTTACAGTATATCTACTAACTACTGGTTGCCATCCTCATTCTCTATCTACAAGCATGCTTAGTCTGCAGCCATAGTATTTAAATTCACTGACTGGGTCACAATGATCTATTTTGATCTGGATTCTCATTTAAGCTAGTAGAGTATTTAAATCACATTGGCACTCAGATACAAAAATCCATGACTGTAATCCACAAGCTACTTCAATTCTATGTTGAATTACACCATTTGGCGTTTTGGATCAAAATGAAAAGATTAACTGAGCCTAATTGGGACGTAAAGAAGGGTTACTCAGTGTTTCTTTTTTTCATTTGGCGAATCACTCATCTTTCTGTACGACACGTGCGTGGCTTTAGCACAGTCTAATCCAGACCCTCGTGCTTGAATGGAATTTGGGTGAAAACCAACAAACTAGGCCGCGGAGCCTCGGGGTGAGTCAGTGCCAGTGTTAAACTAAAAATAGACCATGTTGGAATAATTAAGAAAATTCATTTCTTTAAGTGTGCGGACCATCATTTTTAATTACCGTCCTCCCTAAAGGGCCAAACTGGAACCGGTCTAATGAGGTCGACCGAGGGAGGGCAGATTGTGGAGATAACAGACGGGGCTGGATGATAAATCTCATACCTGCATGCGTGTCTGTTCCAGCACATTTCTGCTTATCACATTCCATATTTTTTTTCCATTACACTCCCATGAAAACAGAGCCAACTTTCCATTGCAATCAAGTCTGTTTGCAGTTACAACTATCACTTGCAACAAGAAAAGAAAAGAAAAGAAGGCTATTATGTCTAAAACACAGCAGACCTTTCAGCTGCCAAACATTATTACCCGCACTGTTGAGAGCAAAACAAATACTTAAAATATGAAGATGTTTCCATGACAGAACCACACACATCTAAGGCCGGGTATCGGTACTCAATACCTTTAAGGTGTCGGATGAAATAACTCAGTACCAAGTAACTTCAAAACTTCTCCAGTCAATAGATAGCCACATTCAATTCTTTTGGTACCCAGGTCTAGAAAAAAATGATGCTTTTGCTGCAGCCAAGCACTGCAAGAATCTTTGAAAAAGGTATCGAATTAATCTTTCACTGGTAATGTTTTGCCATACCACTGGTCTTATGATTGTCTATGGTACTTCATCTTTTTCTGAATTGTAATGACTATTATCAAATTTGTTGACCAGTATAGTTTTTCCTGTTTCACAACTGCCTCCAGTAAAAACTTTAAAGGGCCTCTCCTGTCTTCAGCCTTAATTGGAAGTGTGTTTAGACCGCTGCATAGTTGTGGACCTGCATGCCCAATGAGAACAGGAGAAATAAATGGATGTTGTCTTGAAAGTCAACGCCAGAAATAGCCAAGTTATTTTTAATACTTCTACTACAAAAACATCTGCTTATGTATTTAAATTGGCTGACAATTTATTGCTTCAGAAGTCCTCCAGAGTTATTAAAAGAGACTGGAACAACAAAAGTATTTAATCTTTATCTTAATCTGTGTTGAGTAATACGAATGTGCTTTTGACATGAATACACAGCCTGCTCAGGGATGTTACACGACCTCTGGCTCCACACTGAGGTTGGAAGTTTGTGGTCAGTGGTTTAACATTAGGAATGACTGTAAATTACAGATAGCTTGCTGACTACTTAGGATGAGGTAATGCTCTGCCACAAAAAACTCAATAGCAGTGGATAAACGCTGAGGTTGTGTGTGTGTGGTGACCCAACACTCACAGGCTTCTGTCAAAGCAGCCATTAACATTAGCATAACAGCAAATCCTCCGTATTACAAAACAACAAAAACAACTCCTGATTAATAGCTTTGTGCTCATTGTGAGGGCTGCACAAGCACTGGGAGACATGCGAACGGGGCGAGTGTTATTACAGTGGGATCAATAGCTGGAGTGGGGAGCGGTATCGACAGGGGCCGACGCTGCGGCGCTACACTGCCGCTCCCTCGGGGACAGCGTGTCCACGGCAGGGAGACTGAAATCAGTTTACGGCATGAGGGGACACATTAATCCTATTACCACCAATCTGGTCGTTATGGTTTTTATTGAGGCAGGAGCTTTTCCTAGTCAGCAGCACTTAGGGCTCGCACACACATATAAACGCACACACATTTTCCTTACATCACACACATTTCCACACAGTCTCCCACGCAGATTCACACACTTTAGAGGCGATGGTAATCCAAAGAGTTACACATTACATAAGGTGGCTAAGAGATACTACAGCTCTTACCTTAGACCACCAGCACAGCATATGGACAGATGATCTGTGACTTTGCAATCAGTGCAACGTCACCTCGGTGGTGATGCAGCAACCAGCTCTGGTGATGATCGAGCATTACTGGAGCAAAGGTGAGCAGGGCTGCACAGCTTGCAAAGTGTAATGCATGGCATATTTTTGTATCAGACAGTCGGGCAGTGATGGAAAGTAAAGGATATTTACTATGTTATTATACTAAGCTTTAGCTACTGGTAGAGATGTTCTGATAATATTTACCCAGCACTGTCCCATTTCAGGGTTAATAAATTACATAATATCGGCTCCAGCACAGACTTACATACTTACCAATACCAATACCAATACCAGAATCGAAAAATGCCTCTGATACTGCCTAAAAGGCTGGAATCAGTATCGGACCAATATGATCAATGAATAAATGATGATGTATTATTATTTATTATATTTTCCAAGCAGTATATAAAGTAGATAAAATGAGTCACACCTTTACCAGCTACAATATTATAATACAACATTTATGCATCTACATATATAGAATCCAATAATATATCATATATTCTTTGACAGGACATTCTGCATAATGAGTTCTTTTACTTTTGATAACAATGAGAAGAACTCTTGCTTAAAACTTTTGATTTGACTTTTGATTACTTTTTACTTTTTGGGAGCCCCCAGTGGACAAAAGTGGCAGTGTTTCCACCACAACAACCACTAAATATAACCTCAAAATTAAATTATCTAAAGACAAATCTTGTGCTGCTTCTTTTTAACTGATTAATATACTACTTACTGTGAACTCCTGAGAAAATGCGAACATAGACTCTTCTATTGCATGTCATAAATCATTTCATCTCTTACCCAGTGGCAGATATTAAGAATAACTTAAATAGTCAGTCCTTTCACTGATGGTTTTGGTTGTATGATATATGATGCATTAGTATTAAACTGTTTAGACCGTTTCATAACCAGTTAAAAACTCCATGTAGTATGTTAAAGTAAATAATTTCTTCTTCACTGCTTGAGAAATACTTTTTTCAATTACTAACCATTATCAAAATGGTAGCTGATTAATTTTCTGAGGTTGACTGATTGATTTATTGTTTCACTGCTTTACACAACATTAACAGAGTTCACCTTTAGCTGCTATAGACACAATGGTCTGAGGCAATACTGTATTCTTTTAAGGTCACTGCTGCTATTTTAGGCACTAAAACTTCTTTGTCTTTCTGCTGTTTGTGTTGGACTGGAAATTCTATTGGAAATTCTGACAGGAAAATTATGTTCGACCAGCGATTTCAATAACAAAGGCCTATCATTGTGTGACGCTGTTTCCTCAGCCTCCTCCTTGGCGAGTGAATTGTGGGCCTCTACATTCCACCGCGAGGCCTTTTTCTTTGCTTCTAATCTTATCACTTCATAGTCATGTCGTCTTGGCCACACGGTAACCAGACACCCCACCCAGGAGACTGTCCTTTGTTCTACGTCACCCTAACGGACGCAGCGCTAACCTTTAGCTGACACCTGAGCCCCGGCACTTCTCTAGGGTTTCAGGCCAACGTGAGCTGCCCATCTCCACCTGCCTAGTGCCCAGACTGGGGGAGCAGGCACACCTGAGCCCACTGCTCTGGCCCGGGATCGCTCAACCTTGCCAAGACGCAGATCTAGTTTCCCACCAGCACCGAACATGATACTGTCACCGTCTACATCCATCCTGTCTGTCCTGCCTCTGCTCCTCTGCCTCTTGCCTTCACCTCAAACAGCTGGGCAGAGCGGATCACAACAGTGTTTTTAAACGCTGGGCCTGGATCATATTAAAATTCAGACCTGATTCATGTTTGATGAGTTTGGAGTGAGAGGTCTGTCTGTGTCCTTTCTCTAAATAATAAAACATCTCAGACAAATGGGTTACTAACTAAACGGCCAGTGATTGATAATAGCAGATACTCAACTGAGACAGGTAATAAATCTGTCAAGGACTAGGCTGGGATGATACTTAAACTTGATTGTAATGTAGGAAATATGAGCAAGTTCTGTCCTCTAACTGAAACCATTAGATGATTAATTGATTAGGCAATGTAAAGAAAGTGAATCTGCAAATATTTTGTCATTCTTCAAGCAAAATATAATCATCTCAATTGGCCCTTCTTAAGTCTCATCTTTTCATTCTGTTAGCAGTTGAGCAAGCTACAGATACCTCGGTCAACTCTCTTGTTTCCTTTACAGGCTATCAGCTTCTTTTTGTTGAAAAGAAAACCAAATTTTGAAAGATGTTGCTGGGGGACCTGTAACAGTAAGAACAGTTACATGTTAAATTAGTTAATGTTAGCAAAACACTAGCTAACTAGCTAGCTGATCTATGTCAATTGTTAGCTGGTTAGATATGATGGCAAGCTAATAGTAGTGCTGTAGATTAGCTAGCTACTTAGTTGTCATTTGGCTACAAAGCAAAACATTAGCTAACTAGCAAGCGGACGATTGATGTAGATCAGTTAGCTAGTGTTTTGCTAACATCTGCTAACTTAAAGGAGAAATCTGTAATAATTTTACTGTAATAAATAATTAAGTGACCACAATATGTCATCACACACCTGATGTGTACAAGTAGGCGGGGATGGAGAAAAAAGAAAGAAAAGAAAGACTGGTTTTCTTTTCAACAGACTGGCCTTGCACACAAGTTCTAAGAGGCGCAAGAAGGGTCACTTGTGAGGATTTTTAGCTTTTTTTTGTCTTACATGATAGTATATTGAATATCTCTGGATTTTACACTGGTAGTTGGACAAAAGAAGCAACTGCAGGAAACTGTGATGGCCATTTTCTGACATCTTATAGGCCAAATGATTAATCAAGAAAAACTACAGACTAATTAAAATGATATCCATTCATCTAACCTTGACTCTCTATGCAGCCATTAATTCAGTGCACCTACACTGTAGAAAGGATTTATGAAGTAGTATGAAATGTTCCACATTTTGTAAGTTATATAAAATGATACGGTGACACATTGTTTTGTACCTTTCTTTGTTGCTTAGCTGCTCAAAATAATCGTGACAAATCAAAGGGAATGGCAGCACGTTATATAAGATTGTACATCAAAAAAGACAGTGGGAAACAATGAAAACATCACAGATGTCAGCAAAATCACTCCAGTTTTGTTGAACTACAAATAACAGATTAGTCATCAAATCTCTCCTCGTTTCCTCCTGACAAGCATAATTTCTGTGACAATAAAGCCTGAGAACTGACACATGACACAGTGACGGACCGAAAGACAGGCAGCAGGACAAACGGAAAGTGACCCAAGTGGACGGAAACTTCTTCAGGCGTCCTCGCCAGCAAAGAGCGTTTGTGTGTGTGTGTGTGTTTGCTGACAGAGGTGTTCGTTGGTCTGTGAGTCCGCTGACTCACTGTTGTGGTTGGAGTGTGTGACTGTGTCAGTGTTACTACAGTCTTCTGTGTGTGGGAGAGCAAGCTTAAATTGAAAATAGCTGTCCTTTGCAGCTTGCGATGCAGTCTCGGTCGTATTTTAAAGGGATAGTTTGGATAGTTTGTCTGCAGTAGATGGCTGTCGGCACACACCCAGTATGGAAGTATGTGTCGACGCTGCAGCCCTTTGTTGCTGACTGTGTGGACAGGGTCAGCAACGAAGGGCTGCAACTAATCATTATTTTCATTGTTAATTAATCTGTCAGTTGTTTTCTCGATTCACTGATTAGTTGTTTGGTCTAAAAAATTACAGGAAATAGTGAAAAATGTTGATCACTGTCACCCAAAGTCCATAATGACAACCCAAAGACAATCAGTTTACTTTCATTAATGAGTAAAAAAAAACTAGAAAATAATCACATTTATGAAACTTTCTTAGAAAACTAATTCAATAATTGATTCATAAATGATTCATCACTGCAGCTCTAATATATTTAGAATATTTTCACTGCTTTACTTTTCCATAAGACGGCTTATTTTGATGGGAAACTGACTATATAAATTACAAAAAAACATATTGTTCTCTTCAAACCAACCAAACTCCAGAGGTGAAATCAGTAATTTTACCTCACAGAACACGGGAGTTGCATGTCCACCACTGCCTCGATGTTTCAGTTTGTTTGTGTTATTGTTTGACTTAAATGTTTTAAAAGGATAGTTAGGATTCATTGAAGTCATACAATAAGACAAATAAACAGATTGAGGCAGTGGGTAGTTGAGCAACTTCCCTGTTCTTTGAGGTAAAATGACTGATTTTTTCCATAGAGTTTGGTTGATTTGGAAACAGTGACCTTTGGCTTATATAAAGACAGTCAAAAAAGGCCGTCTTGACAACAAAGTAAAGTGGTGAAAATATTCTAAATATAGCATACACTTAAACTGATGTTGACCTTTGTTAGGTGGACCTTTTTAAGTGGCTAAAATGTCTTCTGTTGCTGACCCTGTCGATAACAGTCCATTGCTTCTCTTCTTCTCCAATCTGGGGGCGTGTTGACCAGACTAGTGATAAGTACATCACAGAACGTCACATTAAATAATCCAAACTAACCCTTTAATAAAGCGTCTCTGTATTATAAAGCATAGATAGGTCATAATATCCACATCTCTTGCAAGTGCTTCCTAATTAAAAGAAATTTAATTCAGTGACAGGCTGAAGAGAGGCACTTATCGAGAGAAAGGGTGACAGGCTCATAAATAATTTACATATTTAGACTATAAAAAAGCAAATAAACAGACAACCATCAAACTGGCGCGTCAATAAATAAATCAAATGCAAATGCCGGTGTCAAATCAGGCATGCGAGGTAACTGTAAAGGCTTGCGTCACGCTCTATGTTCAGTAATACATTCACAGCCTGCCAACGTGCTGTGACCTTCACCATGCGTCCTGTGCTATCATCTGCTGATGCTGGTAGATTTTCCAGGTAATTATAGTGTTGTGACGAACACACACATACTACAGTGTCTGCCCACAGCTCTGGCCTCACTGAACCTTTCAACAACAATAGCCCCTCTGTTTTCTGCAAAATGGACATAAAGCACTTCGCTATGAAAGCCTACTGTACCAGCAGCTCTGCCATTTATTACAACAACAACCTGCCCTGTCCACAGCCTCTGTGTTTGGCTCATTAATGATGTAACCAGCAGGGATTGAGCCAAGGCGTGGGCAAGCCATTTCAACCGTGTCAAAACAATGGCTCCAAAACACCACAGCCAGTCACACAGCGGCATCTCCTCTAATTAAAAACCCCACCATTCACTGATTTTCTTCATGTCGCCCATTCAAGCACCACTGCCATCGCCTAATCTTTATGTGAAGTGTCTATAAATAGCAGCAATCCACATATTACTTCACCCAAAGTGCTTTACAACAAAACAGCAGTCTTATGATTTCTCATCTTCAGATTTGGAGATATTAATCAAAACAACAGGGGCCGTAGACAGGCTCAGATCTTGTTGAATGATGATAAAAACACAAGCTGGGGCTGACAGGGAGGTGAGCTCAATCAGAGGCCGCTCTCCACGTGCCCTGCTTTAATCTGCCCTCTCCCCTGGCGCTCTCCATCGCTCCCTGTGTGCCAGAAACCAGGATTAGTGGTGTTCTTTGTGTCATTCGAAAGTCAGCCCTCTGTCTGCTCTTTTAATTGTGGCACAGACCCCCCCCCCCCCCCCCATTTTCTTTGGGTGAGTCCAGAAGAGGTGAAATGATAAAAGATGCCTGACAAGACGCTTTAGTGAAGACTGGCCCGTCCAGTGGCTATTTCAACCAGGTTTCATTAACCAAAACTAATGATTATTCTCGTGTTGCCGATTAAACCTGATGAGGAGAGTCTTAAGGCTCATTAATGTCCCCTTATATGAAAATAGATATGTCAGTTTCAAATAATGTAACCATCATTGTCCTTTTATGTTGGCATGAATGTTAAGCAATGCATCCATTAGAGGATGCTGCTCAGAGACAAAAGTTACCCCAAAGAAATGAATGCAGAGTACGGACAGATGTCTATGTCTGTATCGAACATTCAATGGAAATGAGTCAGTAGTTGACCATGTTTTCATTTATCAGTTAATTTACTGAAAAAAAAAAACATTCAGGAGCTGCACCTCATCATTTAGCTTGGGGAACTGTTGCAATACGGACCTTTTCTCTTGTAACAATGAAGTCACCAGCACACTGCTGCTAACTTTGCTGCAGCTGCCTTTAGCTAGTTGACTCAGTAAGTGGTCTTATTAGACTGGGACACAGCGTCTGAGACCAATGGAGGCCCGTTTGACAACCAGGATCAGAGTACCAAGAGGATTTATAGTGACTGTGACCAGACTAGCATGTTAATCTGCAAGTGTACGTCAGTTAATACGTCATGTTAATAAGTCTTAGACATATGTTACATATTTTATTGAGTTGTGCACTTACATTATCCCAAATGTTTCCAACAACGTTCAAACACAGAGAAATCTGCAATTTATTCAAGGTATCAGTCCATCTCCTGCTAGCTGCTGTTAGTTGTCATAACTTCAGAGAAAACACAGGATATGTCAGAGTGAGGAGGGAATTCAGCACACGTGAATAAATGTAATGTGAATAAAATTTTTCATCAGTTATGGTGGGTGTTTAAAGATAAGAACCATGATCCCACAGAAATTCTCAGTGTCATCAAACTACATATTTTATTGTTCACGTTGCTAGATTTCTCACATTGTAATGTGAGAAATCTAGCAGCAGAATTGACATATTTAATAATTAAATTAATATCATAATTTTTTTAGTGGGTGGCAGAATCTGCAGATTATTTTCAAAATTAATCAATTTATCCTTTTGGGTATAAAATGTTTAAAAAATAGTGATGCCTTCAAATTGCTTTCAAAACCCCAAAACTCTTCATTTACTGTCATAAATGACAAGAAAAAGCAGCAAATCCTTACATGTAAGAAGCTGCAACCAGCAAATGTTTGACAGTTTTGCATGAAAAATGACTGAAATAATCAACAGATCATCAAAATAGCTGTCCACTAATTTAACTAATCGTTGCAGCTCTTGATACTTGAGTTTGCAGTTTCAACTCACTGGCACAAATCCTGTATCGTAAATGAATTCACAATATGTCATGATCAGGAGTATCATACAGCAGAAACCCTGCACAGTAAACACCTCTGAGGTTTCACAGCAGCTATACAGCTATATTTCTTTTGTTCCGAGTCCCTGAGAAATCTTATAGATGATCACTGCTATCCTGTAATTACGGGACAACTGCACAGTGACACATCGGTGTCTTTCACCTGAGTTGGTCTGCAGTGGTTAGAAAGTGTAATGACGAGAGATTGGAACAGACGCAGCTGCTGCCTGGCTCGCTAGGGGAATGCAGACCACAGGGTGGGTCGGTGGCTGACATGCATTGTTTAAGATATGCAGGAAATTGTTCAGCAACATCAAATTACATTCACATGCCGTTCTTATACCGTGCAATTCATGCCATCACAGACACAAGGAGCAGGACATTTCATACACATACGCCCCATGGCAGCAACTGTAAGGTGAGTAAGACACAGAGTTGCAAAAATTGATGAAATATGGCTGACCACGGTGCTGTGGGGATGAGGGAGGGGCGACTGGATGATTAAAACCTGCAACTGCTGCTTTTGGGTGCAAGAAATAGCTGAATTCAGCCTCCAGCACACCAGCGCACATCAGCCTTCAAGTGCCAGAAAGAAAAAGCTCTGTTATGGGTCCACGCCAGAAAATGTCCCTCCACCTGTACACTGGCTGCCTGCATGGAACTGTGTGTGTGATCATGGTTTTAGGTGATAAAACTTGTGTCTTGGTTTTATTCTTCCTCCCCATCCTGCGTCTCTGTTCCATCCCTTTGGTGATGAGTCAAATCAGACAGGCAGACAAGCAGCCAGCAGGTGAGGGAATATATTCTGACATGGAATTTCCAAGGGGTTTAGTGGGTGAGCCAAGCTTTGGCAGACCATCTGTGTGGCCTTTTAAGCCCCAAAACTGGCACGTTGCGGTGCCAAAGGTGGGCTCACTTTGAAAAAATTTTAAGTGCAAGTGTCTCCCTGTGCTATGACTGACAGGCAGCAGATCGAGTACCCCCTGCGCCTGCCCTGAGGACGAGTCAATAAAATATGATTGTAGGGAGTGTTCAGGTTGGTCGAGTCTGAGTTTATAGTTAACTAAATGTACTTTGAGTTGATTCCATTTATAATCAGAACTAGGCTCAACAATATAAGTGCAACAATTTTGGTTTTGCTACCATTTCATGGAGTTAAAATTAAAATATAAGACTTTTTCTTTGCAGACAAAAGGTTTATTTCCCCTTAAAATATGTCATCCATCCACCTGACAGGTGTGACATATAGAGATGCTGATTAAACATGCCTTGGACTGGCCACAAAAAAAGGCTGCTCTAAAATGTGCAGTTTTATCTTGAAAATATACTATTTATTTATTAGGCACTTACCTATGGCTGTGGCTATTACCAAATTTTGTCTGTCACTTAGGATACTTTAATTGTTGATTAATCCACACTAATCTAATTATTTTCTTGATTAATCGATAAATTGTTTGGTTTTTAAAATGTCAGAAAATGGTGAAAATGTTGATCAGTGTTTCTCAAAGCCCAAGATGATGCGCAAAAATGCCTCAAAAATCTTGTTTTGTTCAAGACCAAAATATTTCAGTTTACTGTCAAAGAAGAGTAAAGAAACCAGAAAATATTCACATTTAAGAAGTGATTAATCCAACAGTTGACAAATAATCAATTAATTGTTGCAACTCCAACCCTAACCAATCACTCCTCAGCTTAAACCGAACCAGCCCAACCAACAAAAGTGACGAGTACCAGCCAATCAGAGGCAGAATAGGGTGGGTCATTAATATGTGCACCTGAGAAAAAAAATTGCATCTGTAGCCTGCATGAAATAACCACAATTCAGTGCCTAATAAATGACTTCTTTTACTATAAAACTGCACATTTTAGAGTGACTTTTTATTGTAACCAGTCCAAGACTCACCTGTGCAATAATCCTGCTGTTTAATCAGCATATGCCACACCTGTCAGGTGGATGGTTTATCCTGGCAAAGGATAAGTGCTCACTAACAGATCTTCACAAATGTGTGAATGAAATTTGCACAGAAAAAGTCGATGATGATTTTAAATATTAAATGATGTTAGATGATGTTTTACTTGAACTCAAAATGGGAGCAAAAACAAATGTGTTGCGTTCATATTTTCCTCGATTACGTTACCTACAATGCATTTTTATAACTGGATTATTTCTTATAGTATTTAGCTGTAATGTTATATTTGTACAATATTTCTCTGATAATGTTAAGTTACGGCTGTTTTTTTCTGTATCCCATCTAACCTGTAGTGCACCTGCAATGCTGCTGGGATGAGGAGAGAGCAGAGATAAAGAGAGGGAGAAGAGGGTCTGTCCGCCACTGCGTCTAAAACTGCCTCACTTCTTTTCTCTGCATGTGCCCTGCATGGACAATTCACCTCATCACACCCTCTCGTTCAACTTGCGCATCATCTCACGCTCTAAAACTCACATACACACGCGCACAATAATTGGTGCATGAAGAATATATTTGTGTGTGTGTGTGTGTGTGTGTGTGTGTGTGTGTGTGTGTGTGTGTGTGTCTGACACATTCTTGCCGTGTCTATCCACCCATTTCTGCAATTCATTCGGCGTCAATCACTGTGCCGTGCGCGCGGCGCGGAACGTGCGTCTTGGCGAGCTGCGGCTCCCATTGATAAAAATCCTCGTCTGGGAGCGAAAGAGAGGGCTGCATTCAACGTCACCAAGAAGACATGCATGCACTTCTACAGAGGCAGCATGCAAACTGCTGCACAATCACACCACAAGGGCACACAACCAGAATGATCAACTGCAAGGTGCTTTTTTTTTTTGGGGGGGGGGGGGGGGGGGTGTAAACCGTACCTGCATTTTGTCTGATGTAAACACCTCGGTGTCTACTTCGCAGGCGATGATGGTCACCATCTCTAGTTTCATATTTATCGATGGCATTCCCCTTCGTGGTTGGGAGAAGAAAAAAAAAAGTCAAAATGGAGTAAATGTGAGCTGCCTTTTCCTCTCACGCAGGTCGCAGAGACAGAGAGAGTGCGTCAGGTCCCGAAACTCGAGGTTACGTCCTGTTCTGGTTCTGGTTTGACCTGCTGGGAGAGTTGCTGCTGGACTCCTCACCGCACTGACGAAAGTGATGCTGCAGCAGCCGAGCACCCTCTCTCTCTCTCTCTCTCTCTCTCTCTCTCTCCTCCTCCCTCTCCTACCCTCCCCCTGGCTCCACATTGACGTCATCACCATCCTCACGTTCGTCGTGTTTTACGCCACTACAGTGCCTGACGAACCGTACACTGCTGCAGAATTCACGGGCCGGTTTATTCCGCTTTTTCTCTCATTTTTGTGTCAGTTTTATGTTCACGGAGGGAAAAAAAAGATGTGTCACATCCGTTTTGAAAAACTCAGTTCATCACCATTCGTCAAAGTGTTCCAGAGTCACCCTGACTCACCCCAGCATTCCCATACAGAGCCAGTTATTTACATTACATGTCTCTGAGTGACGCTCTTATACACACAGTACATATATAGCACAATGAACACAGCACTGCAGGGGGTGGACATGACACCAGGGACATCTCATGTACAGTCAGTCAAGTCTTATGTAAAAGCTGTTTCAGAGATGACGTGAAGCCAGTTTTGATGGCA
This sequence comes from Lutjanus erythropterus, assembly GCF_056507025.1. Taxonomy (NCBI): domain Eukaryota; kingdom Metazoa; phylum Chordata; class Actinopteri; order Lutjaniformes; family Lutjanidae; genus Lutjanus; species Lutjanus erythropterus. Next base: position 15,698,268 of record NC_139334.1, read on the forward strand.
TAGTTTGCAGTGAAATGTTGACAAAGTGATTTTTTTTTTTTAAAAAAAACCCTACAATAATGAAAACTAATACATGTATTTTGTATTTTAAGTGAAATCAACTTCCATACAACACAATCATGTCAATAACTGAACATTACAAGGTCATATTTATTGATTTACTGCATTAAACCGGTATAGGTCTGTAACTATTTATCATAGATTAAACTGACATTTGTTTACTTAATAAACTGATTTTTTTCAGAAAAAAACAACCTTATATACCTTATATATATAACAACCTTACTAGAGACGAATGTGTGGGTCAGGACCCCCACAGGGGATTGAGGGATGATTACTTCAACAGGACATAAAGAAACAGAAACAGGAAAGCTATGTACATTTAATCTTTTTTTCTTTATCTTTGTCTTTTTGTGAAACACCATGATCTGCTGTCTCTTTGAGCCCTTTGGTCACTGACGATATTACTTTGCAGTAGGGGTCACAAGCAAAAAAGACAACTCACTACATTACACTGTCCAGGTGTTCGTTTTTTTTTTTTTGTTTGTTTTTTTTTTCTTCAGTATGGCTTGTGGAAGCTTTAACTGATAATGTCCTCATGATAAAAGCAAAATCTGAGCTACTGTATATTTGAAATTTTATTTTACCATAAAGTACTGTCATACATAAATCATAAGCTCAAATTACTGGCTCATGCACTGATATCCACAGCACTGTTTGCTCCTGTCAAAGCTAATTGCATAACCATGCCTGTCAGCTGCATGCTCCAGAGTTACTGCTGCCGGCAGTCGACATGGTTAATGGCTTCATGGGCTTCAGAATAACAGACGAAAAACATGGTTACATGATGGTCACGCTGGAGCCGTGGTCTCCAGCAGACAAAGGAAATTAATAGACATCTAATTTGGACTCAGAGTCTTCGGGGCAGAGGCCTTGTTGATCCTGGAAAGCCTCAGATATGAAAACTTTAGAGGAACTTCTCAGGGAGCTGTACTGTACTTTAAGTGCTGACTTGTTGATTAGAGATTAACTGTACCGTGGCTCTTTATCACTCAGACAATAAAGCAACCGATGAAGGCGACTCTAGCTCTGCTGCCACAGCTCCTTCCCCTCTTTAATTATGATGATACAGAGCGAGTTTCCACTTGAGCTGAACACCAATCATTTAAAAAATTCCCACAGACATTAGTCCATTGCATAATATCCTAACAAACCATGTCTTCTTTCCATCACTCAGATCATCCCTCCCTCCGTTTCATAATAATAATTGCCCGGCCGGCCGAGACAGCTAAGTCCCCTGTAAGCCATTAATATTAAGGCTCTAGGCGGTGAAGGCTATTTATGTCTGTGTGTGTCAGGCATTGTCCATGCCGTGCAGACGGAGAACATGAGTGAGATGCGTGAGGATGACTGTGACATTCCTCCACCAGACAGCATCAGTCAGTCAGCCGGTCTGGAACAACCGAAACGCCAAAAGCATCGCATATCAGACACTGTAACATGCTGGCCTGAGTTTCAACAGCATCGCCGGCTGCTGGGAGTGGATCTTTTATTCTTTCAAGAGTGAGCAGTATAGAAGATGTTACTTGACAGGTCTAGATATTTTTTCAAAATCACCCCCACAGCTCATTAATCACAAGCTCAGAAGTGATAAAGCAGTGTGCCCGTGTCGCCTTTTCTTTTATATCCACTCTGTTTTCTGGAATCTAATGTAGTCTTAGCTCGCCAAACCTTGTGATCATTTATTTATGCCTTGTTGGAAAATTCTCTTTTCACTTGCCCCTATTTACAAAGCTTCGGTCAACAGAAGAAAGATGGTAGAGATTCACTGTGTTGCTGAAGGAAACTTTGGATTTACTGATGCAGAGTCCTCAAAGCCATCCTGCCTGTGCTAAACCTCACATTTAGACTAGTTTAGTCTAATCTAACATGGTCTAATCTCCCTGTTCGACTCTGTAGCACTGTATAGCAGTGATTCACAGCCAGGAGTGGCATACTTGTACACCAGGGTGACTTGAGTTGCCATGGGATGTGTGGAAAGATTGTGAAGCTGCTCAACTAATGAAAAATAAATAAATCAGGATTTAATAAGACAAATATCCATATAATTTGTTTAGGAGGAAAATAAACACACAAAATTGGATGTTGCTGGTCTTTAGTAGCCTGGGAACCAGACAAATCTGCAAACTTGCTCGTTCAGATATGTCTGGACCCCCTCCCCTTTCCACCCATCCTGGATCTCTTCAGGATAATCAAAACTAGCTGTTTATTTAATTATGGGGCGGGTTTGTTACGATGCCTGACAGAGGGGTCTCACCAGTTCAGATCTGAAAAGTTACATGTCAGAAGTTTCACACATTTCAACACACCAGGCTCATTAAACTCAGCAAACTAGGCAGCGCTGATCGAGGTTCTGTTGCTGCGCAGCCTATTTTCTCCCCCAGTTGTTTTCAGAAACACATTTTAGTGTACTGTTGAAAATGCACTGAGGGATTCACAATGCAGGACTAGGTCTTTAGCAACTTTAATTCCACAATAACAAGCTAGCTACAATAAGACTGCAGAGTTCACACTTTCCCCTGTGTCAGTTGTAACACCTGAAAACCTGTGAGCTGTGATTAAGACTGCACGAATGAACAAACGAGCAGAGAACTCATAAGTAACAGCTATAACAGTGATGTACATACCTCTACCTAAAAGTAACTGATAAAATTTTGAAATAGTTTGCTAAAAGTAATGGACAAATGATTAAAATATCCAGTTTCTACCGCTTCATATGCTGTGCAAGCAATGAACAATATGGTTGCTTAATATTAATAGATATAAATCACTGAAATAGAAAAAAATGGATAAATGGTTTAAAAGGCTAATGGATAAGGGGATTAAGGGTTCAAATAGTGTGCTTAAAGTAATGGATAAATGGTTGCTTGACATTATCGCATATAAATTAATGGATAGGTAATGAAAAAGTGAAAAGTATTTAATAAGTAGTAAGTAAAATTGAAACGCCTAAACACCTAAGGGTTGACTGATGTTGACGGATATACAGTAAATGACTAAAGCACAAAAATAATGGATAAATAGTTGAAATTGCTCAAAAGTGATGGATAAAATGTTAGAATAGCTACAAGTAGTGAATACTTGGTTGAAAGTGTTTGCTTAAAGAAATGGGTAAAAGACTAAAACATCTAGATTCTGCCACTCCATGTGCTTGAATGTAGACTGACATTAACAATGACAATTTAATTGTATGAAAAAAAACAACCTGTATTATTATCACACTTTAACAATAATGTTAACAGCCATTTTAAAGTCAAGGCAAAATGAAAAATGCCTTTAACCCTTTTAAATCACATCCCCGTTTAGACTTTGTACCTATCTAACAATATATACAAAAAACAAAAAACAAAAAAAAAAACAATTTCTTTGTATTCTTATATCAAAATCCAATCATGTTTTCTTCCTGTAAAACAAAATATGACGCATGTTTACACTGCCTTAGACCAACCAATTTCAGCCAGTAGCATCATGACGTCCATCCATCAATCAATCTTCAACTTTTAGCGACAAAGAGCTAAGCTTCATTAGTTAGCTAGCTACCAACAGCACGATGCATCGGGTTACGACACCAACACTTTTCAACTTGCATATTAAATTCCCCCCATCGTTATGTTCCACTTTTCCTGTTTCACTCCAAAAAATGTCAGGATATGGAAGCTGGATACTCAAAATGCAGTTTCAATATCAGTTCAAACAAGAATGACGGGTGGTGGTGATGAAAGGTTCACTGAGTTCATCTCAGAGGGTGGTGGAGGTACGTCTGAAAAAAGAAAAAAGGTTGGGACCGGCACATATCTCTGAGATACAGTGCATTGGATGTATACGTGTATGTTTTTTGGTTATCATTAAAGCACTGAGTGTCGATGCATTCCTCTGATCCCTTTTGACGCTGCTGATAAGTCAGACGGATCGCTGTGGATGATGAAGCACTTTTCTTCCTCTCTGGCCTCATTCTGCAGCCCTCCTCCTCCTCTTTCTCCTCCTCCTCCTCATTCTCAATTCTCTGCTCCTCATTCACAATTCCCTCTGTTAGATCTCAGCCAGCACGCCCCAAAACAAGACTGCATGTAGGAAAATAAAACGCATTCTTTATTCATTTCAAATAAGACGAGCGACAGCTCTTTTCTTACAAAATTCAGATGATTATGACCTTTCAAATGCTGCCACCTTGTAAAACTTGTTAATAACAATATGAGTAAGTGTTTTACTTAAATAGCAACAATTATTTCAAATAGGAGGATGGCTGATATCTTATTTCTGGAATACATTTACATTTTCTTACAAAACAGACTGCAGTGTATATGTTTACTAAAATGTAACCAGCACCTACTTTTTTCCATCTAACACAGGCAAGAACGCAAATATGCAGTGAAAGCCACAGTGAAGTCACTCATTCTTTCAGTTTTTATGTTTGTTGCATTCACACAAATAAAAATACTAAGATGTTTAGACTTTTGGTCTGATTATTGTTTTCCATCTGACCTGTGTCTTCATGTGCATGTAAAAATAAACAAATACGCTGCATGCAGCATAAATTCACAGTAAGGCTCGCAGATAATCGAACAGCAGAAATCGAGGTATTGCAGAGTCTCTAGCGCGCATGGTGCACTCTTTATAAAAGATGAGAAGAGGAGGAGGCAGAGAGGCAGCAGAGATGCTCAAAGGGTGAGACGCTGTGTCTCAGACTCACTGACGAGCAGAATTTGTATTCTGAAGTGGAGCTCTGCAGAGGAGCAGGAGGGAGGAAATCAGGGCAGTGGATCATCGCAGTGGGCTCATATACGCATGCCCCTAATATACACGTGTATGTTAAATCACGCTTTAGCACAAAGGACCAAACAATACAACACATAAACAAAACATGCATGCAAATACATACTGAATTTGTGCAGTGAATTCAGACTGCACACATTAGAAAACACGTATTCACTACAAGAATGCACCCAAAATAGAAATGTATGAAAAAATGACAAGTATGACAACAGTTCTCACAGACACACAAGTGATTTTTTTTCCTGTGTGTGTGTGTGTGAGACTGCAGAAAAATGGAAGGAATGAAAACAAACTCAGGCACTGCAGGCACGCAGATAGGCTGTAGCTGCACTATCCTCATGATCTTCACACAAAGACACACTCAGACACACACGCTCATGCTTCATCCATTCTCTGCCAACCTCTTGTTACACCAGGCTACCTCGCTTGGCCCAGCCAAACCAAACGCCAGTGCCAGCGCCAATGCAGCTGCTGTAATCTAGGCCAAGCTATTTATAAAGCAAGCAGCCAAGTACAGGCGCAGAGAGCCAGGGGGAGACAGAGGGATGGGAGGATAAAAGAGTGTCTACAGGGCAGAGAGACAGATCTACAGAGTGTAGGTGAGAAAGAGCGGGGGAGAACAGAGGAGTGCGGAGGGGCGGGCTGGTGTACAGGGAATAAAAGTAGTGAGAGGGTGAGAGAAAATAGAAAGAGGGGTCCTGTCAGGCGCAAAAGGACAGCATGAATACCTACGCAGACATCAGCCATCAACTGTAAATGACACAACACAAGTAGCCTTGATAAACATGCTTCAAAAGCCTGAGATTTTTCTTTTTTATCTGCTGGTTTGAGTTGTGCAGATGAGATAACAGGATGAAATGCGAGAGAAGGATTGTAGCTGCTGCTGCAGCGTTTAATTTAGTGATTTAGATGTGAAAAATGTTGACAGATAAGTTTTACATGACTTCTGGCAATCAAGATTTAATTAATAGTGATAGACAACTCCCAGAGGCCAACTCTCACTGTAACTCTTTTCTCCTAATTAACAAAAATGAGCCAGCTATCAAGGGAAATTTGTACATGCAACTGTGCAAGGACATCGTCCAATATGTGAAAATCTTGCTTCTATCATTAGTATTATTATTATTATTATCATTATTATTATTATTATGACATTGTGATTGTACATAATCACAACATGTTTGTCTGAGCTCTTCTCACTGTTTAAAGTGGGTGGGGCTCAAATGGAAATCGGTGATGTCACTTATTTCTGAGCACCAATCAGGATTCAGCAACACTTGAATCAAAATCTGATGATAGTTGTTTGTTTATGTTGCCAGTCCACTGTCAGTCAAATCTGATCAAACTACACCCTCACAATCCTAATTAAGCAGATTAGCTGATTTGTTTGACTGTTTAAGTCTTGATAAATAATACCCAAGGATGTTTTCCTTCAAACTTTGAATATGCATGAATGAGCAGTTTTTTGGTTATAGAGAAAATACTTCTGGTTTAAAAGTTTTCAAACTTTAACTTCACAGTTTATATAGTGGAATTCAGATGACTTCTGCAATTTATGGTCAAGTTGTCATATCACTTAAAGGTCCAGTGTGTAAGATTTCTGGATATTTATTGTCAGAATATGGCAGAAATAGAATATAATATTCAAAGTATATTTTCATTACTCACCTGAAAATAAAACTCATTGTGTTTTCATTACCTTAGAATAAGATATATGTGCAGGCAGTTCGATGGGTCCTCTTCCACAGAGGCCGCCATGTTGCACCGCCATGTTTCTATGGTAGCCCAGAACGGAAAAAATAAAACAAACAAAAAAAACACTGACTCTGGAGAGCACCTTTCATTTCGTGCAACTTTGGCAACAAAAGTAGGTTTGCACATGTGCTTGGAAGAGGAGAGCTGTTTGCAATATGCATGCTCACTGCAAGATGTCACTAAATCCTACACACTGGTCGTTTAAGAGGTCAACTAAGCTCAAGGGAAATAGCGTAGGGCATTTTCAATATTCACTATCTGGCATTTTATGGACTAAATCATTATTTTAAGTTTAATCAATAATGAAACAGTTTAGAGCTGCAACAATTAGACAATTTCATTAGATGTCAGCTATTAAATTAATCGCCAAATATTTTATCATCAATGTCTGTCAAAGTCTCCAAAGTCTGATTTAAACTTCTAAGATGTGGACAAAAAAAAGACATTTCAGGATGCCATCGTTGGATTTTGGAAACAATAATTTAACATTTTACAACTTTAACTTTAATATTTACATTAGTAAATAAATAAATAAAATCACATTATGTACAGTGGAGTTTCACAAATAGCATCAATCATACTGTCCAGATGCGACTGGCACGGCATGGTATAGTATGTTTTTGGTTCATGGCCCACATCTGGTGGGCAACCAGCAGCTGTTCAGTGTTTTAACCCAGTCCAGCAGCTTAGGAGCTGGAGAGATGAGCTGCTGGATGTCCGTGTGAGCGGGACAGAGACAGCGACAGAGGGAGAGGAGGGGGATGAGGTGCACAGTGCGACACGTGCCGATGGTTCCACTGATTGCTTTGCTTTAAAATCAGGTCAAATCTTTGGATGGGTTATGTGGACTCTCCGACCCTCACGCAGGCACTGCTGCCGCCGCTTGAATACCAGACACAACAAAAAGGAGGGGGGGAAAGAAGCGGGCGGGGAAGGACCCGAGGCGGTCTCAGAGCTTGGAAGACAACACAGCGCTCTGAGAAGTGGGTGCCATTTTCTGAAGAAGGCAAACAAAGAGGGAGAAAGAAATCTATCTATCTGTGCTCTTCACCAGAGGATAGGAAGAGCTCACTATTCTTTCACTTCAAAAGATCTAATTTAGAGCCATGGGACCCTCATGGCAACTGAGATGAGAGCAAGTGATGAAATGATGCGATGAGATTGAAAACTTTAAAGGAATGACGAGACAAACTGAATGACAGGCCAAGAAGGGTTATTCTATAACTTTCAGATCTGTTTCAGAAAACCTACTGACTACTACAACAACAGATACTGATAAAGAGACTGTATAGATCACAGACGGTAACACTTTATTAGAAGGGGTGCGCATAAGCGTGTCATTACACTATTATGACCATGTCATGACACATGAAGGAGTTTTTATGAATGTTTATGCCTGTTGTCATTAAGTGTCATCGTTTGATATGTCTTTGTTATGGCTGGCTGATGAAAGCTAATGCTGATGCTTGAACTCCTTTTTGAGCTAAGAAATCCGTCCTCAGCTGACTTTTTAATGTTTCCATCTGACACATTTTAAAACAAGAACCCTGTGAAAATGTATTAAGTATGTAAAGTGACAGCTGCAAAAACTATGTAATGTTAGTACTCAAAGGCTAAGGCTAAAACAGCAAACATTAGTCAGGTGGTGAAATATGACACATGTATATGTCAGACAACAGAAATACACTTTTTAATGTGGGAAAAAGAGGAGCAATTATTTCAGCTGACCTTGATACAGTCACTCAGCCAGACCAGTCAGACCACGACTGCCCCAGGATAAGAGCTAAGCTAACCCAACTTAGACCTGAGAGGGAGAGCCAGAGAGACGCATCATCACCAGCCCACTTTTCTTCTGCACCAGCCCACATCCACTACCTAAAATCTCCCACGTAACAAGAGCAGATCCAATAATACCTAACAGCTGGAGGTAATGTTACTGCACTTAGCAAGCGTTAATAGACCGGACTGCTAACATCCGGTCCATTCCTCACATATGTGCTCTTGTGATTGACGCTTTTGAAATCCTACAAAAGAGACACCACCATCCAGACTCATAAGACACAGAGTATCACTCTTTGTAGAGCTTCATGTGTACTGCTTCCACATGTAAGAAAATGCAAAGCTTGAAAGGCCTGCGGCTCCCTAGATTTGCAAACAACTCTTTGAGTGGACGGTTGATGTTTGCTGCGGTTGGGCTTAGCGAAGGGTCAATTGGCAGCATGGTGGCAGAAAGTGCAGGTTGGTACTGTACATGTGCATTTCTCAACAGGGATGAGAAGGAAGCAAAATCTTTTATTTCTTAGCTACTTCCATCATCTGCAAAGCATGAGATCTATTTTTAAAAACATTTCTAATCAATAGTACAATAGAAATAACCACATAATTGTTTCTAGAGCTGAAGATGGGAGGAGTTCTCTGAACACAGCCTCAGAGACTGTGGTTAGTTTGATAACAAAGAATCAAGTACCATGGCGGTTTTCTTGCTGGGTTTGATTAGTTTCATCTCAAGGCTGAATCATCTAATTAGGCGGCTAGCTCCACAGCTGATCGAGCTAATTAGCTAACACCAGCTACAGCAGCAGATAATGGTTAGCCCACTTTAGCAAAAGTAAATTAGCTAACCACTATCTGTCTATTGGCTAACAAGATATGTCTCTTGGTTAAAGTCAAGTCATAACAAAGACATTTAAAACAACGTCAACTGTGCATTAAAAATTGTGTAATTGACCTAATGACACTTTCACAGTTCATGACAGGTGTCACCACATAGTAATGAACGTGTAGTGGCATTCTTATAAACACCTCTTCAAATAAAGGATTACCTCACTGGCCCCTTGATAAACTTGGGTATAGACCATCAAGTAGGCAAAATGATGGAGACGGCAAGTGGCAGAAATAGACTTAAATGACAGGGAACAAAAGCACTCATGGGAGAAATTAACAAAATGAAAGATCTTAACAGGAATAAACAAAGTAAAAACTGAATCAGGGAGAGTCACATACGCAATTGCATTTCGCTTTTCCAGCAAAGTAACAACAGTGAAAAACAAGTGCTGAGCGAAAATTCAACAACAACAGACTGTCAATAGTCCTTTTCTGTAAATGACAACAGGCAGAAATTGATTTGGATGCCAGTCTTCCCACCTCTCTCCTCACAAATAACTCTGAGAAGCAGCCTCACAGCCTCACAGTCTCACAGGAGAGCAGGCTTTACAGACTCACAACATTAAGATGTCAACAAACTTGTGTAAGTAAAAAGAAAGGTAAAAGAAAAGAAATAAAGGTTAGATTAGTACAACATGTAACCAACTGACTCTGTGAAAAACAAAACCCTGTCCATTTTTAAATTAGAAGAGTGACGATCTACACAAGACAACAGATGATGAAGCACAATTACTGCAATGTCACCAAAACTAACAATTGCAACCAGTGGACATTTGTTCTTTTTTTGTATAGTATATAACCAGGTGGCTTTATAACAATAGAACAGATAATAGAAATCTACGTTTTTGGAGAAACTCGCAAAGCCTGAAGTTCTGAATAATTTACATTTGATGATGTTGCCTTGTCGGAGATGTGAGCCTACATTTAGGTTAGGTTAGATGGTTAATGTTCTGGCATAGAGCTGATTAGATCGCCCCCCAGAAAAAGGCTTTAATTCAAACAAGTAACCAGTATCATGTTCAACTTTCAAAATATTCACTATAATAAAACGGTTACTGTGGGAACCAAAATCATCACACATGAATACAAATGGGCTCATTGACTCTCAATGAGTCTCAGCTTTCCAGTCATTGCCAGTTTATGATACTCTAATGCTGTTTATGAGCCCCAGTACACAGAAATAGTCACCATTTTTAGAAAATGTGACAACAACACATTTATACTCATATTCACGTATTGAACATATTTGTAAAGTGGAGCTTCTTGGGTACCCATAAAACCCAGTTTCATTCACATATCTTGAGGAGAAAGGCAAAGGGACCCCTTTGAAAATGGCCATGCCGGTTTTTCACTTGCCAGAATGTAATAAACTCTGGTGCAGTGGTTGGCACTGCTGCCTCACAGCAAGAACGTCCTGAGTTTGAATCCCTGAGCTGGCTGGGGCACTGGGGGGTTTGTGGCTGGGGCAGGGTACTCTGGCTTCCTCCCACAGTCCAAAGACATAATAATAGGTTAATTGCTGACTCTACAGGCCCTATCTTACAGCTGTTGCGTGGCTGGCGCAAGTGGTTTTGCTATCTTACACCAGCGCAAGTGTCATTTTTGCCACATCTGTGTGGCCGTGGGTGGGAGGTCTAAACATGAAGGCAAAACGAAGGTGTGGCCTGCTGCGTTTGCTATTTTGTGCTCGGCGCATTAGAGTAAAAACCACACTATAGACCAGCTAAAACCTGGTTGAAGCACAAAGTCTGTGGTTTTTCAGCACTTTCAGCAGCTTTCATCTCTGAAGTAAAATAAAAACTGCTATTTTGAACTTTACTTACTTGTCCTGCTGACCTTTCTTGGGAATGGGAAGAACAAGTCCTCTTATGTCTAGGGCTCCCCGAGACCAGGGGCATAACACTGCTGATGAAAACACAACAATTCCTGATTTTGCTCCTTCACAGTAAGTGTTTAAATGACAAATTAACAGGGTAGCCCTGTGGTAATGGAGATGCAAATCCCTGCCATGTTAGGCTGATGCCTTGAGTCAAACTGAGTCAAGCCAAGTCAGCACATGTGTACGGAAAAGTGATACATGACAAAGTCGGTACCAGTGGATGCCTTTTATCTTTTTGCAAATAATACCAGTATCTTCACTCTAAGCTTTAAAACCGAGCTAAGAAAGATAAACAGATAACAATAGTAACAAACTCATAGACACACAAATGACCAAACACATGATCTCCTCCAAGCTTAGCATGATGGAGATGAATAGATCTTTAAAGTACAAACAGAACATGGATGGACAGAAAGATCCAAAAGCAGACTGGTACTTATAAATTGTCATAGTCTGATAAACTAAACTTACTGCTTCCTGTGAGCTTCTTTCAGCTCCTTAATTTAACACATTCAACTTAAGCAATCATCTGCAAAACATCTCTCTATTTCATAGACTGTATTACGCATCAAATATATGGGAGTCCATTTATACTTGGCATCAGTTAAATAAGAGATGATACTCCGTTGTTGTATTGTAGACGACTATTCTTGAAAGAGCCCACAGAACATTTCTTTTTTTAGACTGATTGAACCAGGAAATAATCTCGATTTAAATAGAATCACAGGAGCACGACAAAGAACAAATAACACAGCGGCTTTCACTGCATCCTAAATCTTATAGTTTCATAATCAGCTCCTGTGTGGTGGGCGAGGGCGGAGCGAGGCGAACCGTCTCTTTTATCAAAGGAACTGTACACAAAACCCATCATGATTACATATCAAAGAGGAGAAATGTATTTCCCTGAAGCTCTAACGCTGAAGGTGTGGGAGTGGTGTTGCATGAGTATCAATATCAGAAAAAAACAACAACGCTATTTTATCATAATGAGGATATGAGGATGTTTGTCTTTAAATATGTTTGAGGTTTAGAAAGTAGGCTACAATATGACATAATAGACTTATGTAACTGGATTTGATTAGCTGTGTGAAGTGATTTTTTCAGAGTCATCAGGGAATTAAATCACATTAATATATTCAAGAGACACACAGTGCATTATTATTACTGTAAGTGCAAACACAGAAACCCAGGGATCAGCCTCCCTGTAGAATATACAAAAGAGCAACTACGAATGGCTGAGACAAACAAAAAGTTTATTTGAAAAGTTGTGAATTCCTTTTGAAATGAAGATAAAAATAAGAGCTAGAGAAGAAACTAGCGATTTTTTTTTTTCCTGTTGAAGGGTTTTTGTGGGCAATTTTGATTGGTCTAAGGATAAAGGATGTGTCTGTACAGATTATAAAGCCCCTTGAGGCGAATTGTGATTCATGGCTATGTAAATAAAAACTGACTTTACTAAAAGATAACACTATCACAAGTACTGAGAACCTAAGGTGATGTCTTCAAGCTACTTGTTTTATCCAACTCACACAGATATGTTAATGATAGAAAAGTGAGCAGAGCAGCAGTCCTCACATTTCAGCAGCTGGAAGTCAGCAAATGTGTGACACTTTGATTAATGGGTTAGATGATTAATTGATTAACCAGCATTGTTGGCATATAACTGATCAACTAGTTGGCACAATGAGAAATGATCACCTTCCTCTTTCTTTTTAAAATTAACATTGACTAGTGATAGAACAAAACTACATAAACAAATGGTGTATATCTCCTTTTAATTTACCTAAATCTATTCTTTTAGTGTTAATTCTGGATTTTATTTTGATGCCAGTGGTGGCGCATTTGCAGCCATCCTGCCAACAGTTTGTTGGTGTTCTTTTCACAAGGACAGAGGTATCATCTGTGTATCTCGATCCATTAATTAACAAATTATTCGTTCAATCCGTAATTAGTGTGGCACTGACAAAGACACAGGCACACAGGTGTTCTGGCTGATCAGACTTGTGCTCTGGTTGAGGGTGGGTGAATTATGAATTACATGAGGGCACCGGACTCCACATAATAATAAGAACAGACCATTCTTTGCATTGTTTACAGTATTGTTGGTACATGTGATATTTTTTCAAATGCGCCACACAAACCTAATTGCAATGAAGAGGGAACCATGCTTGACTGGCACTCATCAATATGTCACTGGCTGGGTTTGTAAAAGGACTGCAACTAACAATTATTTTCATAGTTGATTTATCTGTCGACTATTTTCTTGATCAATCAATTACTTGTTTGGTCTAGAAAATATCTGAAAATGTCAACTTGCGTTTCCTAAAACCCATGGTGACGTCCTGAAATGTTTTGTTTTGCTCACAGCCCAGAGATATGATATAATGCGATCAATCATCAAAATGGTTGGTGATTAATTTAATAATTGATTAATCCATTAATAATCAATTAATTCTTGCAGCTCTAGTTTGGAACACAGCCAATTATAAACTGTGTACTTTGTTCTGTTCTAATGGGTTAAAGAGGAGAGTGAGGAAGCATACTAGAGCAGCAATAATTCATTGATTAATAGATCAAAAGATAATTAGTTGCCAACTATATTCATAATCCCTTCGTCGTTTCAGTCATTTTTCAACAACAACATTTGCTGGTTCCAACTTCTTTTTCGTTTTGGACTGTTGGTTGGACAAAAGAAGCACTTTGAAGACATCACTTTGGGCTCAGAGAAATTCTGATGAGCATTTTTCACATTTTTTTGACATTCTATAGAGAAAACAGTTAATCGATTAATTGCAAAAACAATGGGTAGAAAAATTGATAATGAAAATAATCATTAAGTGCATCCCTAACCTATACAGTCCTGAGAGGAGACTGACTCAGCCAAAATAAATAAAATCAACAGTGCAGGTGTTTAAAGCTTTTTAACTTAAAGTACTTCTGCACAGGCAGAAAGACATTTAATAAATAGATATGTTCAACCTCTGCAGAAAAACAGTATGTAAATACAAGAATTACAGATAATACAGATATTATCATGTCAGCTTGCTCACTTATGTCTGCAGCCTAAGTAAAGGCTCAGATTTTAATGTAAAATCTAGTAGCTTCAACTTCACATACTCATCGAAATGCAAGGAGTAATGTATTATGGTTTAACAGAGAAAAATGGAAAACTGTCATTGCAAAAGAAAACACTGTCATCTTGTCAAATGTGAAAAAAAAAAAAAACTTGCACTCCGAGTGCCACAATAGCTCAATTCAACAAAACTGTGCTTTCCATTGCTGTCTGCTCCTCTTAAATTGCTTTTTGCTTTCTCCTGTTTGATAAATAAAGGCAAAACAAGCGCGGCAGGTCGGTGAGACAACCCCGGTCAGTGTACCAGAATAATATCCAGGCCGCAGCAGGAGCAGAGGCCAGCGGCACTCACTCACTCTGCACTGCATCATGTCTGACCTTCAGCCTGCCAAGCACCCGCTCCCTCACGTTCACCCCCCGGGACCGACACCCAAAAATAGACCGTAGTCTGACACATGCAAACATATCGCCACCACGCACATGCATGCACACTGTATGTACATGCATCATGTGTGTACATAATACACACTGACACTTACTTTACATCTCACTTTTCACATCCTCCATCACGCTATCTTTAGTCCCTGATGTGTTTTCATAGCTCCACTCTGCTCCGGGCTTGTCTTACTTTATCGCCCGATATGTATGAGTCACACTATCAAACACATTAGACTGAAGTGGGACAGCTGTGTCAAACAAAGTAGTTCAACTTTTCACATACTTCTAGAGCTCTATCGCTGCTACACTGCTAATGCATCGCAACAGTCTGGAATTTGTTTGTAGGGATTCTCCATTAAAGATGCTGGACATGTTATCTAACAGCTACTGCAACAGTTTTGGTTTTATGTGCTTATATACTGTATACTGAACGTCTATGAGATTTCTGCCACCACCCCATTACAATGGAGGTGAAGCTTTTTTCAAGCTTTGAAAAATTCACTTTGTAGAGACAATGTTCTGTGCGATATGGTAAAAAAATCATATTGCAATAATTTTTGACTGAAACTGTGAACATGATATGCAGTAGGATTAGTGGGAATGATCATTTTTGCATCACAATATTTCATTTTCGTTACAGTTACCAATCAAAATGGCAGTGATTGCAAAGTGGTTACATCCAAATAGTCTGATATTCAAAGTGCTCTCTTCTAGTTTACAGTACGGACACAGTTTCTGGAAAAAACAGAAGGTGATGCTGTTAGGCAGACTGATTTTTGGTCTTGACCAAAATAGTACTGAAAACTGTCAAGTACCCTCTTTTGCCCTCACCACGAGTGTAGGTGTACAGCTATGCAGTGAGATAAACACACTTACAATAAAAGTTAAAAATAAGAGTTGGCATCAGAAGTTTTTATGTTTACGATCATACCTCCCTCCATTTATAGACCTATACATTTAATTGGTATTTGAAAGGACCACAAATTAAGTAATAGAATAAGCTGTATTGTTCTTAATATTTAATTTACATGATGAAGCACAGTGTGTGTTTTGTTGCTCTCATGTGTTAATGGCTGAGCACACTGAGCGCTTCAATTAATTACTTAACAAGCACAAAGCACCATTAATTCAAACATTTCCGATGATTAATGCAATTAGTGCAGTAACTCACGGCTCTACTGTCTAAATTAGACAACTTGATTTCTGCCACCAGCTCTACGTGCAAATACTTGTAAATGCAAAAGCCTGAACAATGAAGATGCAAAGTTTCATTTTGTTCCTGTATAACCTGTAGAAGGAAATGACAAACTTCAGCTTGCACTTGATGCTGCAGCTGGAAATTCGGTTGGTGAGAGCACCGAGGGTGAATCAAACACAGTTGCTGGTCATAAAACCAAAACAATGAACTGAAAGACACCGAAATGCTCTGTAGAGCTGAGAGGAACTGCAGTTTGTTATTGTGAGCAACACACTGTTAATATAGAAATATTTATTCAGCGCAGCTAAAATCTGACATAATTAATTTAGTATAATCTTAAAACAGTACAGGGCGGACATTTTGTTTGTTTTTCTATTTCCTGTTAGATAAAAATATTTTGCTTGGTGTTGTATTAAGCTCTCAGCTGGAGCTTGCTTGATTGCACTGGTTATGGATTGAGGAGAGCTCAGTCTGACAGCAGCAGGAGCAGCGATGAAAGCTTTGCTCTGTGCTGATTAGGCCTGATATACACTGTGCTCGATGAGGGACGACTTATAATGGCTTCTCTGACCTTACTCTTGACAACCTCTTTGCCTCCTTACTTTGCCCACTCACACTTCTGTGTCTGACTCCCTCACTCTTCACACACACTTGTTTTCTGTGGGGGCTTCAGATAATGAACCATGTCAAAATTAGAAGCCGCGCTGGCTGCAGCTGTGTTCACTCAACATAATGCTGGGAATCGTATTTATATGCTGAATGTTGATCATGCCTCAGGCCACGATGAGAACCAGTCTAAGGAAAATCAGAGTTAAAGGCGACTCAGCATTTTCCAAGTCAAATCTGAAATGACTCTGCACAGTTTCGGTGCAGTTTCATTTGGGTGGGTGCAATTGTTTTCTTTGTTTTGGTTTAGTTCACGACAACATTGTAATAGTTCATAAAATACAACATATTTCAGACTTGGTTAGGAATAGTTTACATGGTGCACTTGAATGCACCATGAAGTCCCTGAGTGTGTCAAACAGCGCCACAGACAACAGAGGACAGAAGCAGCGCGCCCGAAGATGACCCCAACAGGACTCTCGGCGTAGTTTCTTTTATTACATGACTAATTTGGTACAAACATTTACCCGCCAGTGTGGCGGATAGCTGGGAAATCTATTTGCATTTGGCAGTAGGTGGGTGTTTTAATTGGAGGCTGTTAGTAGATTTAAGATATAAAGGGCAATTAATTGATTCATTGCTTTTTAAATGTAGAATAAGCAGGATTTGTCAGTTGCTGTTTATAAATGCACCAGAAAGATAGTTGACTGTTGACTCATTTTCAGGATATCAAATACAGATGTTTTGGATTGGTAAAGCGTCACAAGCGCAGCAAAATAGTGAGAAATAAGAGGGTACAGGGCTCAGATGCAGGTGCCACCACAAACTGGTGGAGGGTGGGTGAGGATTGAGAGTGAATATTTTTGTACATGTCTATGCGTGTTTTTTGGGAATATGCTGAATGGTTTGCCTTTAAGTAAGATACTCTTTAATCTTTGGGCTTAGGCAAGGAATTTGGGAAGTATTTTCAAGTCAAAAGGTTCATGTTCGAGTAAAGTCACAAGTCATTAAAGTAGACATCATCAAATTTGTGAATCGAGTCCAAGTCTTGTGTCTCAGGTCCACATGTCTGGGAGATAGGAACTTAAAAACTAGAAAACTGAATCACAAGTAAAACTGATCAATACTTCTTTTTCATGAAGTAAAAGAAGTTTTTCTAAAGACAGACGTATGGTTTTTCCTTTAGATAAATAATTCTGAGAGTCTGCGTCCAAACTTTTATGAGAATTTAGCATAAAATAAAGAGTGTGCCACTAGTTTTAACTTAAATGTTGCATTTGTCTGTAATAATGACACATGGAAAATGAAAAAAAGTATTTTTTTTTTTATCTTTTCAATGCCATTGCCTGACCAGTGTCTGTGTTTTGAGCAGTTAAAGGTGGTCATCAGTCATCTCTGCAGTCCTCTGATTGGATGACTCAACGATTGAGGCAGCTCCTATGGAAGAGTTGTGATGCTGCCCACATACCTGATGAAGACCTAAAAACCTAAAGATGTAATCACCTAAATATACTCTGCAAAAAATATAAATGCAACACTTTTGTTGATTTCTCACAAATTTTGTTCGCCAATTTGTTTTGTCTCTTTTGCCAGAATAATCCATCCACCTGACAGGTGTGGCATATAGAGATGCTGATTAAACAGCAGGATTATTGCACAAGTTGAAGCGGTAACCACGAGATTCGACTCTGAAATGTGCAATTGTACCTTGAAAAAAGACATTTATTAGGCTCTGAACTATGTCCATGTCACACAGAGCTACAGATAACACTTTTTTTTCCCCAAGTCATTACCCGTCCTACTCTGCCTCTGATTGATTCATACTTGTTTCCTTCATTGGTTGTGTTGGTTATGTTTATGCATGAACAGTGGTTGGTCAGAATTAGTGTAAGAATATCAGGGTAAACCAATCAGAGGCAAAGTAGGGCGGGTCATGACTTTGCCCATCTGAGAAAAACAATAAGATGAAATGAGTTAAGACAGAAGTTTATTAATCCCAAAGGAAATCCTGGTGACAGAGATTGCTCAAAAATTACAGTAACATAAGAATAAAAATATTTTATTTATAAGTATTATATATAAAGTAAAATATAAAATGTAAAAGGAGTTCATGCTAAATAGCAGTGCCTAATAGAATAACAATAGAAGTAACATAAGTTAAGTAACATAAGTTAAGTTAGTACTAAAATAAAATAAAATTGAAATGTAGTATTGGCAATGACAGTGAAAGTAATATTGACAGTGATACTGAAGTATTTAAAAACAATGTTACATCTGATAATGAACATAATATGGCGCATGATATTAATGTAATATTTTATATGATAATAATAAAGAAAAAATAAGGTAAAATTGCATGATATTAAATGTGTTATTGTACATAATGCATGATGATAATAATAATAATGAAAACTATCATGTACAATTACCAATCTTAAGTACCAAATTTAGTAGACATATATAGAGGCATCTCTATATGTCACATCTGTCAGGTGGATGGATTACCTTGGCAGAGGAGACCTGCTCACTAACACAGATATTGTGAACAAAATTAAGTCCTAGATTTTTTTCTTAAATGTATGAGAAATGGGAGCAAAAACAAAAGTGTTGTTGAGTGTTGAGTGATTTGGGCTCTGCGAGACACCATTAAGTGTAGTGGCACAGCCCTGTTTTAATCATGAGAATTAATTTTAATCAGTAAATGAATAATACACCCAATCATTTCAGCGCCGAGGTGGGCTGATCTGAGCAGACCTCAGCTGAACTTCCTAAAGAAACAGGAAGCACTTTTAAGGCGTCGCTCCATTTCACCTAAAAGCTGGTCAGGAGAACAAAATAGTGCAGATAAAAGAGAAAAGTGTGCCACTAGGTTTTACTTGCTCTTCACTAATGCAGAAGAAAGGAAGAGGCTTTTACAGCTAGCTAAGAGCTTCTTATAAATATGAGGGCACATGTCTGTCTGTCTCTCCTCCCTCTGCCTCTAAAAGAAAGAGCACAGTGTGATTACAGAAGCAGCCCATCCTCCTGCATGCAGGCCTTTGAGAACAGAAACAGAAGGTAATGTCGGTGTTGGGAGGGAGCCAAGAGCCCAAAGACACAAAAATGTAGGTTGCCATGTCCCTGTTCCTCTCTGAGAGGGCATAGACACCGAGTTTAGAGATGTCAAGTTTTTAGCAGTTTGCAAAATGAAGAAATTTAGTGATTTTAGAACAAGTTACAGACTCTGTGAGGGCACTCATAGAAATAAGGGTTCCAGAATGGTTCTTCTTGAATGGCTGAGGTTCAAACCACAACCATTTGCTTCTGAAGAACCCTATTTTGAAGAAGGGGTTTGTCAAGTTCAAAACCCTTGGAATAAAAAAAAAAATGTAAAAGATAAAATCCTTGAAATATAAAAAGGTTCTTGGTAGAACACCCTGGGAGGGTTCAAGGTAAAACCTTTGGAAAATAAAAAGGTTGTTAGTAGAACCCCCTGGGAGGATTGGAGTTAAAACCCTTGGAAAATAAAAATAAATTATATAATAAAATAAATATAAAAACGTTCTAGGTAGAACACCCTGGGTGGGTCCTAAATAAAACCCTTGTAATATAAAAAGGTTCTTGGTGAAACCTCTTGGGTGGGTTCTAGATAAAACAATTAAAATATGAAAAGGTTCTCAGTAGAACCGTCCTGGTGGGTTGTAGATAAAACCCTCAAAATTAAAAAAGGGTTGTCTATGTGCGTTTTAGATGACACACTATATAAATATATATGATATAAGATATAAAAAGGTTCTCAGAAGAACCGTCCTGGGTGGGTTCTCGCTGGCACCCTCTGATGGTGAAAAAGTTCTGGATAGACCTATAGAGAAGGTTCTGGGTGGAACCATTAGACAATAGAAGGTTCTGTGTACAACCTGTCATAGGAGGTTCTGGGTGATCTTTTTCACAGGTTCTAGGTATTGGGTTCTCACATGAACCAAAAAGGGTTCTCTCATGGGGACAAGCTGAGGAACCCTTTATGGTTCTTGTTATAACCTTTCTGTCTAAGAGAGTGTGTGTGTGTGTGTGTGTGTGTGTGTGTGTGTGTGCAGCAGTGCTACAAGCCAAAAACAACCTCATAAGTCCCCGTTCTCAGCTTTGAAAATATCACAAGAAACCTGTTCTTTTATTTCATACCTCATCTTGCATCCTGTCCTCATTTCTGAAAGTTTAAACAAATGTCAAAAGTTCTATTTTTAGTGTAGCTCATTTAAAGCAGTATGGAGAACAATCTATTGACATGCTCTGACTGAAGGGGTGCGTGGGTGGCATTTCCACTTAAAAGCCGGAGTGTGAATTGTAATGAAGAAAAAAAAAAAAACAGCGGGGAGGGAAGGGGGCAGACTCCATCGCTGGGAGCAATGGGTGTACAAACAGCACCCTCACAAAGCAGGAGTGATTCATTTAAAGGGATTTTGTGTATGTGCCGAATTTAGCCTCTCTGCTTTGCATTTACATACAGAGTGAGGATAAATAAAGAAAACGCTTAGGAGGGAGACAGCGGGGGCAATATTACAAGAACAGAGGAAGGAGAGGAAAGTTAACAAGTAAGTGATCAGAAAAAAGAGAGAAACATGTCGAGCAGAGGACGGCTTTTAGAGACATACAGTAGAGAGACAGACTTGATGATGCCAGCTGAATGGATGGAGGGGTGGTACGAGAGCATAATAAGATTATAGGGGCAGAAAATTAAAAGTATATCCTCCAGAGAACAGGATCCAGTGATCCCAAATATTCCTGTCCTGAGGAGCAGTGACAGAGAGACTACACACATCCCAGAGACGCCAAGAAACAGGGGTGTCAAATGTACAGCCAGAGCTGGCCCGCCAAATGTTCCAATCCTGCCCACTGGATGATTTTACAGAGTGCAAAAAACTGCAGAGCAGAATACAGTTCTCTGAAAAAACATGCATTGTGGTCAGATTTACAGATACTTAAAACTGTGCAAAATATTGTCAAACAGCAGCTTCAGTGCAAGGTAATCTGTATCAGACTAATACAACAACACAACAGTATTGGTGGAAATCTAATGCTATGGCACTGCCAAAACTTTTGGTTGTAAATGGTTTGTAAGGCAGCAGATAACTCAACCATCTTCCTCTTTCAATTCTATTTTAGTTGGTGTTGTGAGGTGATGCCAGCACCATTTATTATCCAGAAAACTTGTGAAAAGTCAAATGGAACGCCAAAGACAAAGTTGGAGTTTCTACTTGAAAACTTTGGGCAAATAAATCCGCCTTGAAGAAGCAGTCAATGTTATTACGTGCGGTAACTAAAATGTATAATAGCATCTGTTAACTCATGTGTCTTCCTGCTCTGTACCATTTATGCAAGGAAGCTGCACTGCTGAGGAATCAATTTGACACATTGGAAGCTTGAAATTTCAAGCTTGAAATTTCAACTGGGAAATTCCAACCTACAATCTGGACTGGAATACAGCAATACTACACAAAGGTGGATATTTCTGGACAAATAAAAATATTTCTAGGTCCTGACAAGTTGTTTCATAAAGAAGCCAAATGCTATATACATAGCTTTCTTGATAATTTGTGCAATCCTGCGTGCTCGTCTAAAAAAAGAGATGCAGTATGGCTCCATTTTTGCAGAGAGAATTGGAGGTAAGCTAGCCATATGGGTTATTAAGCTGCATTGCTTGTTGCCATGACAATTCTCACATGATGTTCTGTTTTGCTACTTTGACTCGTGGCACTGCTTCAGCTCTGCGAGAGCCTGGCAGTGGCCGACCAAAATTTCTAACATGTCAGGAATTCATCTAAACATCCGACGGGAGCAGCTGATTTTCCCTCGCTCCCCGCCATACACTGCACAGCAACACCCAGTGAAGCTGACATCCAACTCTACAATAAGTTATGCAGCTAAAACATCATATCAGACACAAGCTCAAATTGCACGTACTTAGACTTCTTACCACTAAAAGGGTTAATTTGGAGGTTGGTTGTTATTTATAGATTATTATGTAATGGATTTACTGGTCTGGGCCACATGGGATCAAATTGGGCTGCATGTGGCTCATAAACTAAAATTAGTCTGACATCCATGGCTTAAGAGAACATATACAGCATGTGTCTCAATGGACACAAATGTAACTGTATGTGTGGGCTTTTGTATGAGGCTGCTGCCACATCTATAGAGCATATGTGGGCATGAATAACACACTGCTGCATAATGATAAAACGAGTGTGGTGACGACGGGCTGGCTCACAATTCTGTGCAAGTCATATTGTAATCCTCTGCATCGCATTCATGTTCCCTGGCAAATAAATAACAGCATCGGGATGTGTGTGTGTGAGTGTGTGTGAGCAATCAGCAGTGCAGCTTGAGACCGTGACAGGACTTCGATAGACAGGAGCAAAAGCTGTGGATGACATCATGCACTTGTTGCCGGGCTTTGAATCTGGATGCGCTGACACATCCAGCTGGATGACTCAAACATACACACACACACTGATGCACCAACCCACTTGCACACAAACACACACACACACACACACACACACAGAGCACGAAAATCTGACCCAGAAAGTGAGTTCACTCCTTCTCACCCTGTGTGCGTCCTCTTCGAACACGGCTTCATGGACGCTGCATGCAAAGAGCGCCGTGGGGAGGTCGCTGAGATCCATCATCTCCTCCGCCATGGCATCCTGATCGGTCTCGCCAAACACCATGTCCTCTTCCTCCTCCTCGTCCTCCTCAGGGTCGCTGCTGTAGGCCTCTGAACCGTTGCTCCACGCCTTGGAGCTCTCTCGCAGCATATTGAAGCCTTTTAGGAGGCAGCTGACAGGCAGGTGGGACCACAGAGGCTGGAACTGAGGAGAGCGGGGAGAGGATAAGAGACTGGACGTTAGGAGATAAGGTGAATATACTGGCTGGATGTTTGCAGAGAGAGTGAGGTGATGGTAAGAGTGACAGGATTGTACTAAACAGTACGAAAACTACAAGAAAATAAAGGACATAAAAAGTCCGATCAGTCATTTTAAAGTCTCTCAAGTCGGCCCAAACACGTTCACTCAACAAAATCACATCACATTATCCATGTAAAGACTCATCAACAAACACTATACATGAATATAAAACAAATAAAAGTGCAAAATTATAACAAATTATGTTAAATATGGTTATTGTGGGGCTGAATGTTTTTCCTCTGCAGCCGGGTTGGTCTTCATAATGCTACAGTTGTGACCTTAACTAAACCCTGGTCATGTGACCTGTAACACTCTGCATCAAAATAAAGCCTCACATAAAGAGCACTATGTTTTTTAAGCAAACATTGTTTTAAGGTCGTATATTTTAGACAATTTAGCCATTTTAAATTTTATTTATGACATTTAATCACTTCTTTTTGACTGTATGAATTCAAATAATGAATTTATGAAAGAAACATATGAACTAACAGTTCACGTCTGACAGTTACAGAAGGAAAAATTACATGAAGGGAGAAGAGAACATGAGCAAAGATAAGGCAAACTAAAACAGAAACAAATAGAAAACAAAGAGGAAAAAGGTTGATGTTTTATGCTCAGCTCTGCTTCAAAGTCCATATTCCTGATCATAACAGTCTTTCTTTCATGCTTCAATCATATCTGAGGAGTTTGCTGGTGACAGTAAGAAAATCTAACACACACTCACAGTCAAAAGTGTTTAGAGAACCAGTCATTCATTTCAGTGATGTCTGGAGGTACTATATTTAACATTTATATGTGCAAAAACAATGTTATCTATAAACTTTACTCTCTCAAAAATACTTGTACAACATACTAGGACTGCAACAACAATTATTTTCATAATCAATTAATCTGAGATTAATTGAGAGTGATTATTTTCATGATTAATTAATTACTCATTAGTCTAAAAAACATAAAAAAGTCAAAATGCTCATCACAATTTCTGTGAAGTCTTCACATCACTTTTTTTTTTTTAAACACACCAGTCCAAAACCCAAGGAATCTTCATTTACTATCACAAATGACAAATAAAAGCAGCAAATACTTACATTTAAGAAGCTGGAACCAGCAAGTGTTTGACATTTTTGCTTGAAGGATGACTGAAACCATCAACTGATGATCAAAATAGCTGGCAAATAATCTTCTTTTCATCAACTAATTGATTGATCTACAAACCGTTGCAAGTCTACAACAAACCTAGGTGTTACCAAACCTTTTTCACGTCAAGGACCCCCACAATAGATGCACCTTAGACCACAGACCCCCAGTCTGAGAGGATTTTGTCTCAAGGAATCCACTGAGTAATTATTTTATTTTTACGTTTGAAGATAATACAGTCTTCACAGTCAATCAATGATCAAACTAGGATCACTATAAATTAGAATCACTCTTGCTTGCCAACTATATTTCTTCTATTGCTGTTCCAATCTCCAAAAAATGGGATTAAACTTAAAGTAGTACATTTCTTCTTTTGCTGGGGGCCCCTGTTTGTCCCGGACGTCGGTTTGAAAACCAATATTATAGATTAAATCATAAACTATCACTGCAAGTATTGATTCTATTCATTTTTGATTAATCTGCTGATCTTGATTAATTGATTAACTGTTTCAGAAAATAGTAATCCAGAAACCCAGAAAATCTAGAGATATTCAGTTCACTGTCATAGATGTCCAAGAAAATCAGTTAATACTCTTTTTTTTTTCTTGGAAATGACTTAAATAGTACCTCTAATGATTTTAAGTTGGAAAAAGGAAGCAACAAGTGGGAAACCATGAAAACACGGATCATAAAAAAACAGAAAAAGGGTTATGATGTCCCCAACGTGAAACGCCCAACATTATTCTGGACATAGAGCGCCATCTAGTGGTATGTTTACGAGAACGACCCTCATCATCAACGTTTTAATCACAATACCATCTAAAAACCAACTTAATCTCAAATATTTCGGAGGAATACGATATAAATATTGATTAGAAACCCAAAATTGTGATGTAACCTCTGTGCAGTGACATCAGTAACATCACATGTCCTCAGTGTCCATGGCCGTGCAGGGTTATGACACCAATATTTACATGGCGTGCACTCAAAGGAAACCCCTGGATATTACGTTAAGAGCCAAAATAAAATTGCAGCAGCTGTTTTTATCATAAAAGTAGCACATTATCTCGTGTAACCACTTTGTTTTTCAAGTCAGACGCTGTTTTTAAGATGTATTAAAGCGAAAATTCAGACGCAAGTTAGCCATGAGTCACGCCTGTACGTGCACAGATGAATTTACTATTTTAATTTCCCTTTCTGGTCAGTTCAAACGCGAAAATTATCTTTAAAACTCACCTCACAAGTGTCAGTGACTGCAGCCGGAACAACCCATCTCCAGAGGACTGACAGAAGGATTTTCAGCGAGTTTGGTAAAAAGCTGCCCTGCTATTTTCAGGGACTATTGCTGTCAGATGCGTCCCTGTTTGTTATTACAGGATTATATTGGACTCTATCTGACGCAGCCTACTCCAGCGTCAGGACCCGCAGGTGAGACCAATCAGATGCCAGCTGAGGCTCCCGGCAGCCAATCGGGCTGCAGCAGGGGGAGGATGCTGCGCGTCAAGATTGGTGGCGACCGAGCAGCAGCAAGGTGGCACACAGAGAGGTCTGCAGCTGTACAACTGAGCTTTAATTTGACAAGGACGTCCCGGAGAGACACATCAGACAGTCTGCCCGAGGACCAATCAGCTGTACTGTGTACAGATAATGAGAGGGTCACATCTTTACGGATATTTAATGGTTTTAGATACAGTTCAGCTCTCTGGATCCACCTGTTGCACGACCAAAATAAAGCACTTCCAATTTTGAGCAGTTTAAAGTTAAAGATGATTTTTAAAGCTTTATACATATATTTTGCGATAATTGGTTTTCAGGCAGCATTAGCTTGAAGAAGAAGCCCGGTTTCAAACAGAAGCAAGGCCAGAAGGATTTTTCAAGAACCAAATTGCCTATTGGACTATAGGACTTATAATAAATCCACAAACACTGACATGATTTCAAGTGTTATTTTACGGCAACAGAATAAAGAAAAATAGCTTTCCTACACTATGGTGGTGTGCAGCTTCTAAAGTAGTCTGTCAAGCTACATCTGTCAAAGAGCTGGAGGTTTTCCTGTTGATAAAATGATCTCATGTCACTAAAAATGGTGGTTCTTCAGCAGTTCTTTGGGGTGGGTGAGGTACTACTTGTAGCACTGCTGCTGTACAAAGAACCAAAGGTTGTTGACTGTTTTTCAGCTTAGTTTAGTTTAGTTGGAGAAAGAATCGAAAAACTACACTAAAATATAATGTATTTCCCCTGAATATTATATTAAAGCACTGGTTCTCAGCCTTTTAAGCCTCAAGGCCTCCATGATTACACCTACTAAAGCTAATTATATTTGAAGAACATATTTGAAGAAAAAAGGTGATTTGAAAAGAACTTTTGCCAGTTACCAGTTATCTATCATGTTTAAAATCTATGGAGGAGAATGAAGTAATCAGCTTGAGGGTGAGTGGATAATGACTGAATTTTCATTTATGGGTGAACTATCCCTTTAAAGATGTTTGCTACACAACAAAAAAAGCTGTTCCCTTATGATTACAAGCCAAACAATAACTTTTATTTAATGTAGTACTGCAGTATGTTAGGACATGACATCAGTGTGATCTAAGCTGACTGACATGCGAAAATGAGGTTTGACCACCAAAACTGGTCGGTTCATCTTACACTAGAACAAAGTCATTTTTAAAACTAGATTTGGAAAAAGAAAAATGTCTGTGATCAAAATGTAAACATTCCTGAAAACTTTGATGCGATTTGTTTCATTCATCTTATTTTGACCAACGAAACACACAAGGCTCAAAATGACTCCAAATGCACCAAAACTAGGTTACATTAACTTTATATGACACCAGACTGCATAAAATTTACAATGGAAAAAGTTTGAATTTTACAGCATCAGTTAAATGTTTTAAAAATGGTAGCAGGCAGTTTTAATATCAAAACGGCTTACACAGTGATAATAATGTTGAGTTAAAACACGCAAACCATAAGTCATATACACAAAATACCCAAGTACTAAACACTGCAGACAGGCTCTCTGCTTCATTAACACTGTAGAAATACATCGCCACATACAGTATGTAGAGGTGGAGTGGATCAAATTTATGCTGCCATTAATTCATTATGGAGTATTTTATCATAGAACGATTTACGGACATTTTGCTTATTGCTGCATAATGTTTAAGTTTGTGAAAATTAGATGGTTACGTTTCAAAAACATTGTCCTACAAAAACAATGTACTACAAACAAGACAATTATTGTACAACAGCAACATTGACTGCATTCTTTGTTTTATTTCTTGGTTTATTTGTCATCAGAAATGTCAGATTAAAGGGTATAGAGGACTGAAATTACCAAAATCTAACATAAATAAATAAACTGATATGCCATTAAAAGCACCAAAAATGTAAAAACTGATCAAATATGACATAAATTAATATTTGTTTTAATTTGCCTCCAAAATGATTTACCTCTGTATTATTTAATTTTTTTGTTTTCATTTATCGTTTCATTTTCTCTACGCATTTTCCGACAATTTATTTGACCAAACTTATTTATTTATGTATTAGATTTTTTGATTGATGCCTTTCTGCTTCGTTATGTAAATCATAAAATACAGAAATAAATAAAGAAATGAATTTAAGAAAGAATAAACTAATAAATAAAACAGGCAATTTACTGGGAAAATAAATAAACAAGGGAATTAATAAAAGGTACATAGATATGAGAGCTATTTAAAACAAGAATATCAATTTATATACAGTAGTAATTGCCAACATTTATTTTCAATATTATTTTTGGTGCATTTAATAACATATTCATTTATTTAATGAGTCATTTATTAATTTCTTTATCTATTTTTATTTCTTTCTTTACTTTTTAGTTTCAGTCCTCCTTAAAAGGGGCCAAAATGAACAGCATTCAAATTATTTTAGTCAAAACTAAGTTTAGGCTTTCTACAGTAGATTACCCGTTTCTACTTAAGAGTACACATTTAACTAGTTGTACTGTTTTTCAGTAATTTCAAGATTCAAGCATGATTACAGTACATGATACACTCACTTCACCTACTCGGGTTACGTGCCATCTTACAGAAATTTATCCAATGTGCAGCTACTTCATAAGACTAAAAACCAAAGTTGAAAATTAATAAATACATTATAATAAATTACAACAACCGTACCGTTTGTTTGGTCACATCAGGAAAAGCAGTAATACGAGCAACATTAATGCCTGCAACATCAGCGGTAATAAGAGGCCGAAAACGGAGTGAAACCTGCTGATATCAGACAGATATTTAAGTTAAAATGTTCATTGGCAAGTCATCTGAAAAAGTCTGCAGCTACATTATTTTACATCGTTGGTAACAACCTGGATTCGAGGAGAAAGTCAATGGAAGAACAGATTCCTATTAATGAGCAAATGTGAGCAAAATTGCTTAACAGTCGTGGAAGTGAGTCCTTCCACCTCAAAGCAAACAAAGAGTTCAGGCAGTAAGCTTCAAGGCACAACACTGTCTCTGCTGTTGTATTTCTGAGATTGTGAATCCACCACAACAGGCAGCAGCTTCTGGTTTCTTCCCTTCATTTTTGGAATGAATACAGTTGACATCTTATCAAAAAAAGGAATGTTTCTCAAGGTCACGTTTTGGTTTAGAGATTTAAGAAAAGAAAGCACATGGAGAGGAGTGTGCAAGGCAGAGTGAGAGGACATCTAAAACACCCAGTGGACACCCTCGACTGGGCTGGAGTTTGGTCTTGTGCATGTATGAAAACAAAAAAAATGGAACATACGCATCCTGGCCTTTCAAGGTCCTCGGAAAGTGTAGGGAAAAGGGAAATAAACCCAAAAGAAATACTTGGTTTTAATCTTTCTTTAGGTCAGCCTGGCCATGAGACACTTCAGGGGATCTAGAGGTGACTGGTGGATTTTCCAGTTTGTCTGGTAGAGGAGCAGGAGCCACTCCGTCGTTGTTGACCAGAGCTCCATACGAGAAAGAACCATTAAAGTCAACCAGGCCTTTGTCATGAATAGTTGGGACACCTGGTGATGAAAATGACAGAAAAGATCAGGTTCAGCTGTGAGTTAAAATGACAATGAAAAATGCAGAATATTATAATGAGTACTTCTGTTATGATTTAGCACTATATAAATAAAACTGACTTGACTTGGACCTTATATTTAGTGTTTAAAGACAGACTAGGCAGGTTTAACAATTTCAAGTAGTAGCAAAAGCTGATGGTCTTCACAACTTTAAAGATTAATTAATTAAATTAAAAAATTGCTTTTTTCTATATATGAGTCAAGTTAAATCAATTTAAATACATTTATATGGTGCCAAATCATAACATAAGTTTACTTAGGAATCTTTTCATATAGAGCAGGTCTAGATCTTATTCTTTATGATATTTTTTCAGAGAGCCAATTCCCACCAAGAGCAAGCTTTAAACATACACACATATGTACATGTCTTGCCCTGTTAAGCCTTAAATATCAACAGATACAATTACAAGTGTTTATTTAACGTTTATACAAACCATTAGTCATATCCATGGTGACATACGGCTCAAAGGTCTTCGTGCTTTTCCTGGTTTTGGTGATGAGAAAGACCCCCAGGAAGCAGAGTGCAGATCTGTACAAAACACATAATAATCAGTAGCAGCCTTTATTCAAAATAATGTTGCAAATTTCAACTGCTGTTTACAATATTTCAATTTAAGTTATGACATATTTCCATCAAATGTCTGTTTCCTAGGTTTTTTAGATGTTGCTGTTGGATTACACACAATTTAACAGGCTTTACAGCAGACGTCTTGACCTGTAGCAGGTGCTCATGGGTCCACACCATTAGCACACCAGTGC
The DNA here is from genome assembly GCF_056507025.1 of Lutjanus erythropterus. NCBI lineage: Eukaryota > Metazoa > Chordata > Actinopteri > Lutjaniformes > Lutjanidae > Lutjanus > Lutjanus erythropterus. The sequence continues at coordinate 15,728,643 of NC_139334.1, forward strand.
AGCACTAAGTAAGCGGAGTCTGCACACCATGTAAACGGTGTCTCAGCTGGTGCAGACGCCAGATGCCCCGCTCAGTTCAAGTGCTGAAAGCAGCGTGTATGCCTACCTTGACCACATGGACGAGTCAAGGGAGATTTTTAAGACAGAGAACTGATGAATGTCATTCAGACTGAGACAAAATCGCACTGTGACCATTACTGTACATGCTGACAATTATTTGTCCACTGTGAAAGCTAGTGTGGCTTTTGCCCTGAAGACCAACATTGTCATTATTTACACAGAAGCTGCTGCTGGCTGACAGATTGCGCTCCATTTAAACAGCTTTCCTGGCCCTCACCGTTACGTGTTAAGCAGTGCACCAGCACACTGAAATGGTGGGGACCCGATAACAACAAATAATGACTCCACAGAGTGTCACAGCATGTCATGAACAGTGTGACAGTGAGCCAGCGAGCCAGCATGCACTTATACCAGGTTCCTGAAACCAAAGAAGCTAAATGCTAAATAAATTTTACTACTTACCTCTGTGATTTTCTTACTGTCACACCAAAACGTTTTTGTGAGAAAGGTTGATCACTCACCCCAACAAAAACATGCAGATGTGAAGGACATCTTCTTTGTTAAACTCCAAGTAAAACACAGCTCCTGAAAACAAGAGAAGAAGAAATCTTTGATGACTTCTGCGTTGTGACTCTCAAAATGTGGAGCAGGCGCAAAGGAATAGTTCGCAGGCTCCAGACCGCCACCCCTTTTCTATTGTACCAGGCGTTGCACAGGTCAGTCCAGGTCCAACTAAAAATTACCAGGAGCAAAGGATCCCATAACTCACCAGCTACCACAGCAAAGATGGTGGAGAGGATGTAGCTGATGCTGGCGATCAGCGAGGAGTCATGCAGCTTACAAGCTTGTGAGAGAAATCTAAGACAAGAACACATTAAAAACACATATACAAACTTAATTTTGTTCATTTGGAAGGTAAATAATAACAATCTCTGGTATAGCAGCAGTGATTAATCAATTTTCAAATTTATCCCCAACAATTTGATAATCAATTAATCGGTTTGTGTCATTTTTTTTAAAGAACAAAAGTCAAAAATCTCCAATTTCAGCTTCTTAAATGTGAATGTTTTTTGGCTTCTTTACTCCTCTATGGCAATAAAATTAATATCCTTGGGTTGTGAGATACAAACAAATTAAGGAAATAATCAACCAATTAACAACTATGAAAAATAATCGGTATTCGCAGCCCTAATAACGACCATCTGCAGCTACCACGCTAACCAGACTCCCCTCGGTTTTCAATAAATCATCTATGATGTTCCTGTCACTCACCTGGCCTGGAAGACCACAGAAGCCACCATGCACACAAACATGACGCTGAAGATCGGGTAGTCAAGCTGCATGGTGCCCTCGATGGTTAGAACCAACATGCCTGACACTGCCTTCACTGTAATGACTGTGACAGAGCCTGTGCACCAAAATCAAAAGCACAGTTAAATACAGTACAAACAGCTTGGGTACCTTTTAAACACTAAAAGATGTGTATTCTAATAAATTAGGGTAATAGCTTGAGTCTATAGATGGCATGAAACTGACTGGCTTTAATACCGGAGACTCACCCAGTAGAGCGACCAGCAGCAGAATAATAACGAGGTAGTTTGCACGGCGCTGTTTGTAGAAGTATAACAGTAGGCAGAACGTAATGATCTCCAGGAGCTGTAAATATGGGTTAATAGCAACAAGAAACACAAAATTAATATCAAATAAACAAAACAGGAAGCACTGCGGTCACTGTCAGATTCAATAATTATACAATCAATCTGAATAACAACAGAGGTCAAGAAGGCTGGGAAATCTGTTGTGTTGAATGTGAGTTTGTGGAAGACAATGTGTATCTAAAAGGGGAAGACCAACTAATTAAAAATAACTACAGAGATATGAGGCAGAACAGAGAAGCCCTGCAGTAGATACCGATTTAGTAAAGCTCATAACATTTGATTATGGTTGAGACTGACAGAGGACTTGATGGTCATCTTCACAGCTGCAGTTTATAGTGTTGTAAAGGAAATACTGGACAGAGTATTATTCAGGCCCTGTTTACACCTGAAATTAACATGCTGGGTGATGTGATCATAAGTGGACAGCTCTACGTACGTCAGTTCACACCTGGCATTAGAATGTGTCTCACATGTCTCTAGCAACTACCTCTGATAAGATCTCAGCTCCCAGCTCTACATGCAAATAAACTCACATAATTTATGATGACAAAGAAAAGTGTGTGTGTTGATGCCCATGGCATCATGGGTAACTGTCACACCTGTGAAGGCCCCATTAATGCTGAAAGGTACATACAGGTTTTGAAGCGACATACGCTGCCGTCCTCACAGCGTCTGCTTATTTAACCAAAACAATGTCAAGACACATTCAACTGCAGGTACTAAAGTGACATGCCTGCAGTCCAGACCTGTCTCCCAATGAAAATGTGTGGTGTATTATGAAACGTAAAATATGACAACAGACATCCTGGACCTTTGAGCACCTGAAGTCGTATATCAAGCAACTTCACAATAAATAATAATGTAATTTGTGACTGATGAATCAGCAGTTATGGGAGTAACTATCATGCCTCTAAAGATGTCTTTAAATGTTATGAATACGGCAATTCTCAAATTAAAGATGACACATCCTGGTACTGGGTATTCCAGCTAACATGACTCACTTGTACAGGTTCCTTTGTTACAGTTGTAATTGTTGCGTTAGTCACTGCCTAAATGCCTGGTGTGTAAAACACAACCTGCGATTATACAGGTTGTAAAGACACACCAGACAAACATGGGAAAAGTTGACTTGAAAAGAGGATCAGCAGTCACAAACAGACCTTCCCCAACACTGACTGACAGCATATTTTCTTATCAACATTACAGCCACAAAACTGACCACTGAGCTGATTTCACACCTCTAATGTTTGCAGCAATAACATCACATGAGAGTCACCAAACCTGTATTGCAGGGCTGCTGTATTATTATTAAAGGTGTTGTATTTGCAGAACATAAATAATGAGCGTCATGGATTTGTTAATGGGCTCTGACTTTTCTTTTTTAACATTCAAAAGGCTTCTATTGAGGTTTTCGGATGATGAATGTTTGTCTTTATATTCTGATTACATCATCACCCTAAAAAAATCCTCAAACAAATCTTCAATTTGAATAAAGTGATTAAACAGATTAAATGAGTAAAGGGCTTTGGCAGGGCGTTGGCCAGTGCTGGAATGAAGTGCTTGTGTGTTGAGAGAAAAAATGCTGCATGTGGGTTTCGTCAACAACATCTTGACAACTTCTAACATTTTGCTGTTAGCTTAACAAGCATTCTGTGGTTGCACAAAGCAGGTAGAAATGTCGCTTTTCTTCGTCTCTGCTCTGCTGTCCATTTTGTGTGTATGAAGGATGTGGTAGCATTGTTTTTGTTTCATTTGCTTCTCTTTTTCCTGCCTCTTCTATGATAGTAGCAGCCTAATCTTTATCTGCAACTGTGCAGAAATATCCAGTTTAACCGAAAAGTTGTGCAGCATTCAAATATTGTTTTAAATTGAAATGCCAACTTCATGACTAAAACTTTGAACTATTTGGTGCAGCCAAAGTAGAAATTCTGTAGGACTACAGGTAAAGAAACATTTCTAACAATGCTGTTTCTAACATTTGGCTGCGACACCAGAATCAATTGTTTTAAATGCGTTTAGTGAGTGTGGAGTGGAAATTAAGCACTATAGATTTGAAAGCAGGGACAAAGTGAGTCAACTGTGTATTGAGCTTTGTGCTGCTTAAGTTTTTCAGTAAATGAAAATATCTTACCATATACAAAAGAACAGGCCATCCTACGAGGTGCTTCACGATGTTCTCTGCTCTGAGTTTTTCGTGAGAGTTTGGTCCGAATGATACAAAGAGGTATGTTCCTCCTATGGTTAATATACAGCCCAGGAAGGACAACCCATAGCGCTCTGAAATAACATACAGGGTAAAAATGGCATGAGTTCAGTTCCAGTGAAGTAAGAAACATGTCAGGAAATTTAATACAACATGAAACAATAAGAAGACTATTAGATATCACAGTGAAACTCAACAGAGAGTACTTTTTATGACACAGAGAGAACAATTTCACTTTCACTCACTCTTACAAAATTACATCAACTAAATATGACCTGTAGGAAAACTAATTTAATGGCTGTTACTTCAGTCATTATACTGCAGCAGCTGAGCCGGCAGTATCTAGATAATGATGATGATTAAACATTTGCATACAACTGCAAGTTCCATGTTATTTGCATGTGAGTGTCGGCGCAGACAAATCTTCAGTTACACATACTGTAGTATGCTGAACTTACTTGCAAAGTCCTTTGGCTTAGATTTCTCACGCAGAAAAATGAGGCCCAAAATTGAACTTGCTGAAAAACAACGAGAAGCGAAACACAGGATGTTAATACAAAATTTCCTTTTAATATGTTTTGTGTATCAAGTTGAGACTAAAAATACCTGTTTCAGTATTAATTATTATAGCAATTTATCGTTGAACTATTAAAATATTAGGGCAAATGAGTCAATACTCACTAAGGGCAGACACAGCATTTAGAGGAGCTATGAGGGCAAGGGGAGCGAAGGAGTAGGAAACAAAGTTGGCTCCCTCCCCGATGCAGGTCAGTACAAATCCACACCACCAGGTTTTAGTGCGGTAGAAGGCACGTGGGTCCTTGGTTCCTGCTAACGTCACATGGCTGTATTTCTGTGAGTGAGAGGCATTCGGGTAAAACACAGAAACTTAGGTAAACATAACATCTACTCAAGTATACTGAACTTAAGCAAAGTAAACATATAAAGCAGGCTTAAAACAAACGAACAGGGCAAGACAGTTTTCCAAGAGAGATATTGTAAATTAGAAGTAAAGACAGATTGGGCAATAGTATCATGACAAGTTGATAACTGTATATTATTTATTAAGGCTGATAACAAAGTAATGACAGCCAAACTCTCATCAAATTTCAGACTGTTTGCTGAGCCCCCCTCCATATCAGGAAAGCAAAAACACTACACATCTTCCATTACAGACTGAAAAGTAATGTGTTCAGACCATATCTTGGCCCATGAAGAAGAAGAAGAAGAAAAAAAAAAACTGAATGTAGCACTTCAAGCATTTCATCTTATTTGACAAAATAAGAGAAGACATTTACTTTTAATTCTAAACTCATGCTGTATTATTATGAATGGGTATCATGAATCATTACTGGGTCCTAACTGGTCATTGCTGAAATATTGGTAAGATCCTGGACAAACAATACTGCCATCGGTGCTTACGTAATGTTACACAAACAGATGACAGGGAAAGACATGTGTTGGCTCACTTTATTAACTTTAATGAAAAGCAGGTATGTGCAATAACTCAGGAAACATAAAAATAATAATTATAAAATAACCTTTTTATGTCTTCATTTTCTGCACCAAATTATAAAAAATAGTATAAATATTAGTATCAGTAATGGTAGTAGTATCATCATCAATATTGGCATTAATAAAACCCTAATGATACTCATCCCTTATGATCCAGGTGATTTGACACCAAAATAAGCGCATTTAATTAATCATTTGTGGAGGACAGAGCTGAAAACTGTACCTGAATAGTTAAGGAGATGCTGACAAGCACATTTCCAAAAATAGCAAGTAGAGTCCCAATGAGGTTATCCTAAAGAGAAAAAACATAAACATTTAATAAATTCAGTTATCTTAAATAAAATTTTACCAACAATATCCATGTAAAGTTTTGTTGTAGCTGGATATTTAGTGAAAAAAGCTAACACTCATTAATTTCCATTAACGTTGTGTATCTGTGGTTATTCAATGATGAATGCTCAATGAAATAAACAGACATTTGGTTTTCTTTGTTCACTATCGGCATTTAACTTATAGTACCCTGATGTAGCATATGAAAGTTTTCTTATGATATGAAACAATGATAAAATACCATTTTCAGTGTTTTGACTTCTGCAACGACAAGAAAAAGTAAAACTAAAGTCTAAACAGACGATTAAGAAGTAAACTGAAGTGTCTCACCGTGTAGGAGTCTCCGTCGGCTCTGCTGGTGTCCATCCTGTTCGCCTTCAGAGGCTGTTTATTAATTATTAGCAGTGGCCAGACATTCAAATATCGGGTATTTCATCCTGTCAATGTGGCATTATGTGTTTAACACAGATTTTTCTGTGTTTATCTGACACTACGCTGAAGAAAACACCACATTTAGGACGAGTAGCACTTCACTTCCGGATTGAATCCACCTGCTTCAGGAAGCGTCCTGACGCACGGCAGATACGCCTGAATCACGTGGCCGAGGACAGTGACGAGTTTTTATTTGCAAAATATAACGCATGCATAATTCAGGTATATAATCTTCGCTTAGAAAGACTAAATCCGTGAATTAACTTCCAAATGTATTCCTCAGTTTTTAATGCTCTTTTTTTATTTTTTTTAAAGTTTTGTCAAAACAAACATACACAGCAGCACATATACATATATATATATATATATATATATATGTATAGATTTATTCTGTAAGATTTATTGTAAAATTCTTCTGCCAATTATAAGTAAACAGCAAATTACTGTATACGTATCACACAATAAACATTTCGTCTTCATTTTAGAGTAATCATGCTGTAAAAACTACAGAAATTTATTACAGTGTAGCAAATCAAATTTGATTCGGGGTTAAATAATGGTTCACTTGTATGTTAGTTCTTTATTCGTTTTTTTTTGTTTTGTATCTTGTGCTTCCTGCAGTCGTCCAGCAGATAGTGCTATTTATTTTAAAAGTTACGCTCCGCCCATCGAACATCCAGTTCCGCCCACATAGAGTGGGATTGGATTGACAGTTATTTTGACCAATCATTTGGCTGAGTGGTGTTGGGTAACTTTTCGATCAACCAATCACGAAAGAGTTCATTGAAAGGAGACCTGCAACTGAGCCGTCTTTGTGTTGACATCTGCGGAGGATTGAGAGGTAGCTAATATTAATATTTTCAATATTTAATGCGTATCTGTACAATGCTCTCTGGTGTAGAGTTAGTTAGCTAAGATTTTACAGTCAGTTTATCAATTGTGATCCCGTTGCAACCGAAGCTGGCGCTTTCTTTTTCACCAGGTCGCACCTGCTGCTGTGCCACTGTTGGTGCAAGCTAACAGCTAGGTCTCATTGTTAGCGGCGTTAGCTAACGTAGCATGGTTTTGTAAGATACATTTGAAAGGATATCTGATTGTAAGAAATCCAAGTATATGTTTGCAGTACAGTGTGTGTTATAACTATAGTAAAGCAACATGATATTATAGTCATAGATGCCAAGAGCAAGTCGTTGTCTTGAACAAAGATACCGTTAGCTTACGCAAGCTAACGTCGATAGTCTGCTGCTAGCTTTGCGGTTAACTTCCTACCTAACAGTAGTCCATTTGTTCAGAATGGCAATCAAGGATCTATTAACCATCTAAGCATCTAGGCTTATAATTCACGACTGTCCTGTTTAAATCGACCAATAAGCATCAAGATTCATACGAGCACATGACCAGGTTTTCTCGAGTGGGTATTCTTATCTGGCTAACTCTGCGAAGTCCTCATAGTGAGCTGACATGAGCTAAAATGTATTTTGCCAGCATGTCTTCAAACTCTTTCGCTAAATCTCAATGGATGTAATGTGAAAGGCCAACATTTTCTTTTTGTTCAGTTGGTCCTGTTTATGTAACCATATTTCTGGTTCTGTTTTCGTTTCTTAGTGTTTGAATGGATATTACCAGGTGCACGGAGAAATGGGTAAAACAAGACAAGGTTACTGTAACCATTGGAGCCGTCATTTCATAAATCATGACATCCATTCACAGTTAACGTTGCGCAAATCATCCAGTGATACAGATGTGATGTTATGGGGTGAAGAATCTCCCAAAGCCCATCAGGTTGTTGTTAGACTTGGTGCAAGAACAGTCACTGCCCTCAACAGCAAAGTGACCAATTAACACAGGGGTTTTAAGTGATTGTTTCAAATAGGAGTTAATTCATTAAAGAGTGTGAAATTATCATTTGGAATGGACCTCTGGGTTTTACATCTTAACAATGTAGGCTATATTTTTTTTTGACAAATTTATGTGACATTCATGAGAGTTGCAGCAATGAGTTGATGAATTGAAAACAAAATTAACTCCTAAAAGTTTCAGTCATTTTTCAAGCAGAATTGTCTTACATTTGCTGGTTCCATTTTTTTTAAATGTAAGGGTGTACTGCTTTTCTTTGTTATTCATCAAAGTAATAGTCTTTACGTTTGGATGGTTAACCATGAAAATAATTGCTAAACGAATTGATTGTTAAAAAAAAAAAAAAAAATAGCAATTAGCGGCAGCTTTAATATTTTGCCACAAAGGTCACATACATAATTTTTGTTTGTTTGACTAGTTGGTTGTCTTCAGCACACACAACCCACACCTCATCATTTTCATTGTGTCTTCTGGGAATATTTTGTGGTTTATTTTTTCATTGATTATACTATTTTAGACATTCAAGTTTCAGCCATTTCATTTTAAAATCACTGTCAATTTCATTGTGACTTGGGCCGTTGTATGTTACATTATGTTGGATTTTACCTAATTTCTATCCCTCTTTGTTCAGGAGAGGCCTCCAACATCCTCTATGATGCTGTCTAGCAAGAAGTCAGATGCTGGTTCCTCTTCTTCCTCCTCCTCCTCTTCTGCGGGAGCATCAGGAGGGGACAGGGCCCCAGTTTCTGATGCGCAGACTGGTCCGTCAGCCTCAGCTGCAGGCCCGATGGATGTGAAGAAGAAGGAGAGGTCGTCCCCTAGTGGCGAACCTGGAGGAGCACCTATGCCCCACCAAGCAGGCCCTGGTGGGGTAGACCAAGACTCAGCAGAAGTTCGCAGAACGAGTCGTCGCAAGCGAGCAAAAGTAAACATTTTAGGGTTCTGTTCCCTCCCTGTATGCTCAGGGAGGAGAAACTGCTGCCAGAAATAATGAGTGAAACTTAGACTTTAGGTGCAGTATTGTTCAGTATCTTAAGTCACTGGTGAGGGATGTGTTCCTTAGAGGAAATAAGAAACAGAAGTAACTTGTTATTGCGTCTGCAGCAACATTCACGGTATTTGTTTCTTTAATCCAGAAAGGTCTTGGTACTTTTAAGAGACACTGGATCACACTAAACTAATCTTAGATTGTAATGCTGGTTTTAATGATGCTTTTATTGTGCCTACTGTTGCAGGTGGAGTACCGCGAGATGGACGAAAGCCTGGCCAATCTGTCGGAGGACGAATATTATTCTGAGGAGGAGAGGAATGCCAAGGCAGAAAAAGAGAGGAAGCAGGTCATCCCCCCACCAGCTCCGCCAGTAGAGGAAGAGAATGACAGTGAACCAGAGGAACCGTCTGGTGAGTCTGAAACTTGCTGTATCATATCAACGCAATAAAATAAAGGTGATGTTGAAGGTGATGTTTTTTTTATGTTTTTGTTGAGCGGAAAAACTTAAATTCAAAACGCTGGTAAGAAGCATTTTTTTCCCCTTATTTTCCATTGTAACAGAGGCTGTGTTTTTCTGTCTTCTATTTGAATTTTTCATGCTCTTTCTTTCAGTCTTCAATACATCCTAAATGACACTCACTGCTGTTAATTGGTGAAAAAATAGCGATGTTTTTATTGCAGGTGTGGAAGGAGCTGCTTTCCAGAGCCGTCTTCCTCATGACCGTATGACATCCCAGGAGGCTGCTTGCTTTCCTGACATCATCAGCGGTCCCCAGCAGACTCAGAAGGTCTTCCTCTACATCCGCAACCGAACAGTAAGTGCTGATGTAAACACATTACTTTGTGCTCAAACTAGACAATGGGAGTATTGTTTTAAACATATGTACTTCTATATCTCATCTAGCTCCAACTGTGGCTGGACAACCCTAAGATCCAGCTGACCTTCGAGGCCACAGCACAACAGCTTGAAGCTCCATACAACAGTGAGAGATCAAATTTAGCATTATTTTTATTTAGATTTTTTTTGACATTTTAACTTATTTGTTTTGAAGGAGATTGCAGTCATGCAGGAGTTGACTTATGATTTGCTTTTATTGTCTTTACAGGTGATGCTGTGCTGGTCCACAGGATACATAGTTACTTAGAAAGGCATGGTCTCATTAACTTTGGCATTTACAAGCGGGTCAAGCCTTTACCAAGTGAGTTCACTTCATTCTTCTCTCTAGTAAAATGAAACTAGCCATTAGCCAAATAGTGGTGTATTGATATCCATTGAATGCAACATCTGCTTGCTGTTGCAGCTAAGAAGACTGGGAAGGTTATTGTCATTGGTGGAGGTGTGTCTGGTTTAGCTGCAGCCAGGCAGCTGCAGAGCTTCGGGATGGATGTTACAGTACTAGAGGCCAGGGTAGGTCACCAACAGGGTTTCTATTCTGTTCTACATCTGTTGTTTGAGGTATATTTGTGGATTGTGTCACACTTTCTTTCTTCTTTCTAACCAGCTATAGGTGTACTTTATTTAATGATTGTAAAACTTTTACTTTACTTTTATAATTAATAACATTGTGATTTTAGTGCAACACTCTATATTAAATGCTATACATATGTTTTCTAAGGGTCTACATTAAAAAATATCAAGTCACCTAAACTTTCCTTGCTTGCCACAAGTTTACTGTAGAAAATGTTGACTTAAATTTTCCATGCAGGACCGTGTTGGAGGCAGAGTGGCTACATTTAGGAAGGGCAACTATGTTGCTGATCTGGGAGCCATGGTGGTGACTGGGCTGGGTAAGATTCAGATTTAGCATCTTGTACCGAATAGTTCAAAGCTTTGTTCATAACATTGACATTGAAATTCTAAATCAATATTTGAATGTTGCACAGCTATTTCTGTTGTTCTTGCAGTGTTACAGACAAAGATTAGGTGACACTAATATTATTGGCAGTATACTATTTGTAGAATTAGATTCCAGTGATCCAGACATTTCCAGTTAAAGTCTGAAAGTCAAAATTTTGTGGAAAAAAAAAAACAGCAGCATATGTTAAATTTTTCCTGTAATTACAATAACAAAAAAATATATTTTGACTTTATTAAAAAAGGACTAAGACACACCTGCTTTTAACTTTATGTTCATATATGCATCCGTACGCATCATGGCAGCCTCACATATTCGGCTTCCATTTGGAGCGATGGTTGTGCACATCCTCAGATTTTAATGTTACACGTATGTGAACGCAAACGTGTTGTTAAGCAGCAAGCACAGCTCCAGCCTAACTCATTTAATCTGGCTTTATTCAAATTGACTTTTTTTACATTGTAAAATATAATGACAGATTTCAGATTTAAAAAATGATTTTTAATACAGCCGCATGCAAGTATTTACATTTTCAGTTGGCTTGTATGATCCATAATTTGATATAAAACTCACGCATACACTTAATTCCCAGTGACACATGATTGCTTCTAGCAAAGTCAACTATACAATCTTTTCCTCAAAGAAACTTTACAGTTACTAAAATCTACCTGTAGAGGGTGGTGTTATCCATGTTTATGCTGTGTCATCATGTGTTTGGTATGTGTGTGCTTGTTCAGGAGGGAATCCCATGGCAGTGATCAGTAAGCAGGTTAACATGGAGCTGGCCAAGATCAAACAGAAGTGTCCGCTGTATGAAGCCAATGGCCAGGCTGTGAGTATAATGAAATGACTGAATCAGTAAACTGAGTTGCCTCTTGTGCATTTGCCTGCCATAGCAAGACATTCTCTTTTTAAACAATCCTGAGAAACATTGTGTCACTAAATATTAACATTAGCTGTAAAATTTTCTGTTGATTCTTTTTTTTTTTTTTTTTGCAAAAATCCCAGGTTTTCTTATAAAGTCAAGGCATGACTTGATTGATGGCAGGAGGTCAATATGAGCATGGGCATGTACGAACAAAAATATCTGCCTGCTTCTGTCATACTGACATGCTTAGCTTTGCATAAGGTAGAGCTACACCAGTTAGTACATTAATTGATTTGACTGTCTGATCAATCGTTTCAGTCATTTTTCAAGCAAAAATGTCAAAACATTTGCTGGTTCCAGCTTCTTAAATGTGAAGATTTGCTGTTTTTCTATGTCACTGAAGAGTTTTTGGATTTTTCACCTTTGGCTCGACAAAAGAAGCAATTTGAATACATCATATAGGCTCAGGGAAATTGTGATGAGCATCTTTTGTGGAAATCTGCAGATTAATCAGTAATGGAAATATTTGTAAGCTGCAGCCCGAGCATGAGGTCAAGTTCACTTACAAACAGTGAGTCCCAAGAGTAACCTTCCATCAGGGGAGTGTAACTACAGCTGCATTAGGTGTGTGTATCCAAATTACACTTTTGAAACCAGGGCCTTGTGTTGTTTACTTCCCTTAACAGAAGATGTTTATGGATGCACAAGAGTTCTCTCTTAGCACAGAAGTGCTCTGTGTCTGAGTTTATAGCTCGTCTCCAAGCCTGTTGTCCTGAGGCAGGGATCTGGCTTTCCATGAGCCACAAAAACACAATGAACGAACGATGGACTCATTTAACTGCTTACCCTTGCGTGTCATCAACAACAGCTCCCACTTCCCCTCAGAACAGAGCAGAGCAGAAAACAGATCTGGCCGAATGTAATTAGATTAGATATAAACAATGTTTTTCCCTCTCATTTTTTGTTCTATCCGTCAGGTGGCAGCAACAGTAGTAGGATGTTTAGGTTCACATTCAGGGCACTTCCCCTGAAGTCGAGACTAGCCAGCAGGGCTCTTGAAGTGTCCTCATCATGTGTAACTGGTTTCCTCTTCTGCAGGAAAAGGCAAATTAAATGTACATGTTTTACTTTTCTGCAAACCTGTTTGAGGTTAAAGTTGTGTTTAACTAATATGTTCTGTCTCTCTCCTCCCCCTCCCCTCTTGTCTTCTCAACCCCTTCCATGCTCATCTTTTGGTGCACTTCTAAAGGGTGAACGGTGCACAAGTGTATGTATTAATTCATTTATTTAATACATTCCTTCCATAACTTTGAATCACTTTTGAAAGTCAACATTTCAGCTCCATCCATTTATATTTTTACCACTTAAAGTCATTGTTGTCATCCATGTAGGAGATAGAGAGAAACAACAGCTCATGTTAACGTTCATCTTATACAATACAAATTACAACATAATAATAAAAATGTATTATCTTATTTATTATTTGCCATTTTTATTCAAGAGAAGATCCAAACAAAAGTTAACAAAAATGTATGAAATGTACCAGTTCTAATACTGTCTGTGCCTTATGCTTTAAATGAGTCTGGCATGCTTTTTCTCAGGGTTTTTGCAGGTCCTTCAAATGTCTAAAATTCTTTAATCTAATAATTATAAGCCTTAAAATGTCTGGATAGGATTACAGCATTAAATTTACTTTTAATAAATTCAGTCTCACTTTTAAATGTGAAAAGTTTAAGTTGCATTCATAATGGTTGTAAAAAGTCTTAATTTTTTTTGAAACCTGCAGAAACCTTACTGTTTATGTTTTAGTGTATTTTTCTATAGACTCCATCCCTGTTGTCGTTACTGTGACTGATGGACCAATGTCCTCCTGGTGTTGTTGTATGATTTTGTATGTGTGTCCAGGTGCCAAAAGAAAAAGACGAGATGGTAGAGCAAGAGTTCAACAGACTGCTGGAGGCCACCTCCTACCTCAGCCACCAGCTGGATTTCAATTTCCTCAACAACAAACCTGTTTCTCTGGGACAGGCCTTGGAGGTGGTCATACAGTGAGTATGGTGTACAGTAGATGGCGGGTGGTGACAGATGTGTCCTACACACATCTGTAACCCGAAGAAGAGACGTACACTCTTACATACTCACATACACACTAATCCTAATCTTGTGTCTGTGTGTGCAGGCTGCAGGAGAAGCATGTAAAAGATGAGCAGATAGAACACTGGAAGAAGATCGTAAAGACTCAGGAAGAGCTCCGAGATCTTCTCAACAAGGTGAGCATAAGTTAACAAATTTCATAATGCTGTCAACTTGGTGGACTTGACTTGCAAACCAAGTAATAAAGAAATGCTGCTCAAAATAATACACCTTAATGTACTATTTCCACCAACAGCAGATTTTATTGGTGTGAAGATTGGTACCCCTCGAACGTCTGTAAGCAAAACATGAAGCTAGAGCCAGCAGGAGATTATATTAGGTTAACATAAAGACTGGAAGGAGGGGGAGGCAGCTGGCCTGGTTTACCAGCACCTCTAAAAGTCACTTATTAACACATTATCTCATTAGTCTTTTTACAAAAACTATTTATAAAAGTTACAAGTTGTGTTGTTGTGTGATTAACTGACAGGGAAATTAGTCATTAGGGCCATCCTTAGTAATACGTCCTGCTCAAATTTGGCAAACATCTGTTAACTTACTTGTCCATTGTGTTTGCTAAGAGAGGCGATAGATGGGATACATTTAAAGTAAATTTCTGACAGCGCTGATGGCAGTCTGAACAAAAAGGAGAAAAAACGAAAACACTACTGATTTCAGTGACCTGCAGAAAGTCAGGTAGGCAAGGCAGGGAACACTTACAAGCTGACCCCTTAATAAAGCACTAAAACTGTTCGCTTGTCAGAAGCCAATTAAAAGGCATAGATTTTAAGTTAAGTTAAATGTATTTATAAAGCACATTTAAAAGCAACCGCTTAAGAACAATCTTAATGATCACATGACCACTTTGTTGAATATTCATATCCTATCTTCTTTACAAATTTACAGTTTCCTGTTTTCTTTCCTGTCATCCATCATCTCATGACTTCTTTCCTCTCCACTTACGGTACCTTTCAGATGGTGAGCACTAAGGAACGGGTTAAAGAGCTCCATCAGCAGTATAAAGAGGCCAGTGAAGTCAAACCACCCAGAGATATCACAGCTGAGTTCCTGGTGAAGAGCAAGCACCGTGACCTCACTGCACTCTGCAAAGTGAGTTCAAACACTGTTTCAGAAAAGAGAAATGTCATCATCAAAAAGCTGAAGAAGAAAGATACAGTAGAGCTCTTACACTTCCTACAGATATTTACAAGCTGTGGGCTGTCATCAAGACTGGTTGTTGTCCAGAAGAGATTCCTCTTTGACACTTTCATTACTTCCTCAGAGCACTTGGATCAGGCAGAAGTCAGGCTGGAAGATTTAAAATACTTTAGTCAAAGCAGTTAAAAGCTAACTGTTTCCAACTGTGTTTGTGGTGCTGTGGGTATTACATAGTGTCTGTGTTTTCAGTGGGTGTAATTTGAACTACTTTAAAGCAAAATTAGATTTCCTGTGTTGATTAGGTGTACCTGCAGGTCAGAAAGCCAAGCAGAACAGTTTGCAGGACAGAAACTTTGCTTGTAGTCATCTCTCAGAAAAAAAATCTTCGTAATAGTATTATAATGCAAAAGTAGTAGCATGTAAATTGGATATTTTATGGACCACTAGGTCAGGGTGGCTGCCTCACAGAATTTTAATGCCGTGCTCTCCAAGTAAACCAGACAGGCCTGTGTTTAAGTGGTTTAATGCCTCGGTAGGATGTATTATTAGAGTGAGTGCTGCAGTTTTATTTTTGGTCCAGATAAATCACCTCCACTACTGCTCTGTGTGTATTTTAGAAGGAGGTTTAAGTTGGTTTAAACACAGCTGGTGTCTGAAATGGATTTGTCTGCGACCCATCCGCTGTCTGAGAAACCACTTCAAGGTCTTTGAATCACGGTCTGACTGGCTTTATGTCTGTGGATGTACACACACAGTTTCAGCAAGGCAGAATGAGCATTTAGGAGTGTGTGTGTGTGTGTTCATGACATGCATGACTACATCATATAACAAGAATTTAAGGCCAGTGAAGAGAGATGGCTGTGTCAGGATATTTTCCGGTATTCTTTCCACTTTAGTATTTTCCCAGGTCGGCCTAGTAGCTCAGAGGCATCATTAGGACGTTTGAGTCAGTGTAGCTGTGTCCCGCGGCACGGCGTGGTAGGTGGTATTACCAGACTGTGAGCTGCTCCTGTTGGTTCTATTGTGGGGAACCGATGAACAGGTTGAGTCAGCCCTTCTGTTAAAACTGCTTGTCCTTTCTACATGACCTGAAACCCTCTGGGTGTGTACCTGGAACACACATGCACAAGCATGCAACACACACTTAGCTCATTAACGACATCACCGGCTCCTACAGTCTGATATTTTCATGATAAATATAGCTTTTGAGTATTAATTGTAAGTGTTGAATAGTTAAATATTAGCACATTAGCAACATTGTAACATTCAAAAGAGTATTACTTAGAGCTGCAAGGGTTATTCAGTAGAAAGAAAATAGTTGCCAACTATTCTGATTCAGTTTCAGGAGTTTTTCAAGCAAAAATGTCAAACATTTGTGTTTAGCTTCTTAAATGTATGGATTTGCTGCTTTTTTTGTCATTATAATAGTAAATGAAGAGTATTTGGGTTTAGGACTGTTATTTGGGCAAAAGATGTGATTTGAAGAACTTTGAGCTCTGGGAAATAGTAATGAGCATTTCTCACAATTTTTGGACATTTACTAGACTAAACTATTAATAGTGAAAATAATCATCAGGTTAATCGACAATGAAAATAGTTGTTAGTCGAATCCCTCATCTTGATTGTCAGTTGTAGTTGAAAATTGATTTTTCCTGCTGCCTTGTCTCTGTGTAGGAGTATGATGAGTTGGTGGAGCAGCAGGTCAAGCTGGAGGAGAAGCTGCAGGAACTGGAGGCCAATCCACCCAGGTAACTAATCTGTTGTGAAGTTTCAGCATAATCTCACCTGCTACTCCTCCTCTATAATATTTTTTAAACATACTGTGTATACTGTGGCATTATGTGTCACCACTGGACAATAGTCAATATTTTTTTCTCTTAGTTGCACATTTTGTCATTAGAAATGTTCCAGCCTACATCTCTAATATTTTGGTTCTATTTGGTGAAGGGTTGCTGTGCGCCCGGGAAAGCCAAAGTCATTTTTTGCATCAGTAAAACTTAGAAATTTGAGAACTAGAAATGGGCACATACCGATATTCAACAAAACTGATATTTGGAACTGATATACATTGCCAGTAAAAATGAAAATCTTGTTGTCAAAATTTAGAATAACACAAACTCCAACACAAAACGGCATTGAAATGCATTTTTAATTAAAGTAGAACTTGTTGTTAAAACAAAAAAGGCAGGGAGATGCCAGCAGCACTCCTTAAAGTTAAATGAAAACTCTAATAATAAATAAACAGAATAGCTCCCTGAGGTTTTGTAAAATAAATAAGAATTACTGAAATTTGTACTGAAATGTCTTTAAGCATGTTAAATTAATTATTGCTCCAGAATGGAAATGCTTTTCTCTGTTCCTCTTGCCTTTTGGCGGCACAGCAGCCTTCAGTGTTGAAAGGCTGACTCATGATTTGTAACCAGATCGTGTTCTTGGCTGGACATTAAGTGAGAACACAGAATGATGACTACAGATAGAGAGAGGCAGCCGCATCAGAGCCGAAGTAGCACATTTTTAAATTAAGTTATTGCCATTGGGATAAAAAAAAAAAAAAGATCATTGCAAAAGTGCTGAATATTGGATCTGATAATCTTCTAGGCCAATAATTGGTCAACCCTGATTGTTAGAAACATTTCTAATCAAATAATTTACATTTCACTGAGATACTGTAATGTTACACCTCTGAACTCTTAGTAAAAACTAATACAGTAAAGTCTGAACTGGTTGGTTTCAGTTTCTATTGCTTGGAATCTTGAGGACTATTCAGATCTTGGTAATGCCAATTTCAGTAAAATATCCCTGATTGAACATCAGCTCTTATATGAATCCAGCCAGGAACAGAGGCAGCAGCTGGTAGTTGGTCTAGTCTGGATCGGTACATTATCCTATGATGTAACTGTAACTGTAGATCTCTGGAGGACTTCTTTTATTAATTGTTCTCATCAAGATCTATCCAGGCTGAGTATGTGCTTCATGTTAGTAAGTCCTCACTGGTTATGAAGAGTAATTGCTTGTTGGAGCCCTGGAGTCCTTAGCAACTTATGTTTGCTTCTGTGTATCCTGTGGCAATTTGCCTATTTTTTAGTTTTCAGTTAATGTTGTGTTCATTTATGTGTTATTACTGAAGCACCAGTTTGAGTTCAGCTCTTTGTGCATGAGTAAACCTGTCCCTCTGGTGTGTGAATAGCTGTCAGTAGACATCACCGTGTCTCTTTACTTCCCTTCTTTTCCCACAGTGATGTTTACTTGTCATCCAGGGATCGGCAGATCCTTGACTGGCACTTTGCCAACTTGGAGTTTGCCAACGCTACGCCCCTCTCCACCCTCTCTCTGAAGCACTGGGATCAGGTATACACATGCACCCAGTATGAAGTGTTATAGCTTTTGTATGTGTAGTCCTAACAATGGTTTAGCATTGCATAGACCCTCAGCCGTCTTACAGTCCCATGTATGTAATAAGTTATTGCTATTAAATACTTCTGACTAATGAATAATGCTCTTCTGTCTTATCACATTAGGATGTTCATTGCACTACTGGGCTAACAGGTTATTAATTTATCCACAGGACGATGACTTCGAGTTCACTGGCAGCCACCTGACAGTAAGGAACGGTTACTCTTGTGTTCCTGTGGCACTGGCTGAGGGCTTGGACATCAAACTAAACACAGCAGTGCGGCAGGTCCGATACACAGCCTCTGGTACGTGCACCGGATCATTTCACTGCAGATTTCATAATGCAGTGTTCATGTAAATATATCAGGGTGTCACACAGTCATTCGTCTGTTTGTTCTCCAGGCTGTGAGGTGATAGCAGTCAACACTCGCTCCACCACCCAGACCTTCATCTACAAATGTGACGCTGTGCTTTGCACACTGCCTCTTGGTGTGTTGAAGCAGCAGCCTCCTGCTGTGCAGTTTGTTCCTCCACTCCCTGAGTGGAAAACGTCTGCCATACAGAGGATGGGCTTCGGCAACCTCAACAAGGTTGTACTTCTAAATAAGCATATGCTCCTTCAAAATACATGTTTTTCCTCTTACCTGTAGTGCTTTTATCCATCTAGATTGTTTTGGTGTGAGTTGTAGAGTTTGGGAAATATTGAATTTAGAGATATCTGCCTTCTCTCGAATATAATGGAATGAGATAGAACTCAGTCTGTGGGGCCTAAAGCAACAAAAATACATTTGACAAACTCAGCAGGAATGTTTCTTTACAGAAATCCTGACCTGGTTACTTAAGATAATCCATGGCCCTTGTTGTGAGCAGATCCATTCAGGAACTGAGCAGTTTCATGTAGGAACTACTTTCTTTAAGATGGAAAGCCTAATTCTAGGAACTACTTTCTTTCTAAAGAAAGAAGAAGGATTTGTAGATGTTACAGTTCACCAAACAACAGGGTCTCATTCTGATTTGTGCAGATTCTAGTGGTAAAACTGTTGAACTGGAAAAATGTTTGATTTAGTCAAAATGGCCTTGAGTAGACTGACGTTTAAGTGGGAAGCCAGATATTTTAAACCTAAACAGTCGACAGGATAATGTTAGCTAGGGCTGAATGATATTAAAAAATGTTCCAGTATAATTGGCAACATTAGAGGAATTATAATGTTTACATAATTATTCAACTTTCTCTTTAAAAAAATAGTAATAGGTTTGTGGTGTAATTTTTTGCAGGGATCTGTGCTAAAGAAAGATACTTTTGTACGTCTGTAGAACCTGATACGTAGGCCAGGACATCTCTGCAGCACAACAATATTTAATTTAAAATAGTATATTGACACACATTTTTCTTTAACAAATATTGCATCTCCTTTTGTGCAGTCCAGTGCAAAATCCCCCATCTTGAAATGAGTCATCGTGTTTACATCAGAGTTCAAATCAGGTCTTAAATCATGCAGTGTGTTTCCGGCAGCGCTGAGGATTTAGTTCCTTAGGGAGACCTCCTGCCACTGCAAAAGCTGCAGTGTCCTTATGCTAAGAGCATGACCTTCAGTGGTGGAGCGCCAAAAAACAATGAGTATTCATGATCTGGTCATGAGCCTTGCTGGTTCATATAGCTTTGTCCAAGTCAGCAGCATCCTGCATGAACAGGATCCCCTTCCTCCTTCCTGTTGTTTTTGTCACAGATAAATCACAGTATATATTGGTAGTGAGCTTAGAAGACAAGGAATTCCCTGCTTCCTCTAAACTGCTAAGGTGGTATCTCTTTATCATCCAGCATCTCAGCCCAGATGTAGGAGGGCGATTTTCTGTTTCCTAAGTACAGGAGGGGAGAGGCAGTCAGGGGCTGTTAGCGTGCAAATGAATGATGCTTTCTGCCTGTGTGTGAGTAATCCGATCAGAGTGTTCATTTTACGTCACTCCTGACCCACCAGCTCTCTCCTGCGCTCTCTCCCTGTTGCTGAGCATCATCTGCAGCAGAGTAGTTTAACTCCTAATTCTGCTGCAGCACACAGAAGAATACTGCATTATTATGCAATCTCAGCTGCCACTGATGCAGTATGTCCAGCAGAGGGCGCTCTGCCATTCACACATTCTCAACTAATGTGCTGAGCCTGCAGTGCACTTCACAGGCAGTTGAGCTTTGGTTAAAATAAGCGATTTAATTGTTGTGTGACTTTTTATTTTGTGCTCCTCCCTGTGTGAAGGTGGTGTTGTGTTTTGACCGCGTGTTCTGGGATCCCAGTGTCAACCTGTTCGGTCATGTCGGCTCCACCACAGCAAGTCGGGGCGAACTTTTCCTCTTCTGGAACCTCTACAAAGGTGACAAGAGATCCCAGTTTAGTTTCACGCTTAAGTTGTTGATAATTTGATGCAGTGATGTGGTAGCGAGATATATTTCTTGGTAGTATGTGCCCTTTGCTTCTCTAATATATCCATAACAAATTGTGACTTTGCTCTTTTCAGCTCCAATCCTACTCGCTCTGATGGCTGGTGAAGCTGCTGGCATCATGGAGAACATCAGTGATGACGTGATTGTTGGACGCTGCCTGGCCATTCTCAAAGGAATATTTGGCAGCAGTGCCGTACCACAGGTACATGACTCTTGCAAGAGTTAAGATTTTTTGAAGTTGTTGTTTTTGAGTTGTGCATGTACATGTACAGTAGATGGTGGTCGGCACGTCCCTGGTTTGCAGGAGTACCTGTGTACAAGCTAAGGAATGTACAGCTGTGGACAGAGTCAAAATGTATTTTACACACCTAAAGAACAATATCAGTTTAAGAGTATGCTGTATTTTCACAGCTTTACCTCGCCGTTAAATGTTTCTTTGCTGATGGGACACAGCAAACAGGGATTTTACCAAGCAGAAGACAGAAATGGCTGGGCTACTGCTGCCTTGATTGGTTTGGGGTTTTAAAGGTTTAGTTTGGATTTACCAAAGTCACACAATAACACAAACAAATGAATCTGTCGAGGCAACAGCAGTCCAACAACTCCCGTATCCTGCAAGGTAAAATTCCAGTTTTTGCCAGAGTAGTCTGGTTGGTTGAAGAGAGTGATATTTGTTTTATACAACAGTGTTTTCCAATCGGAAAGGAATGTCTGACAAAAAGGTAATTAAAAGTAAAAGTGGTGAAAATATTCAACATATAGCGTGTGCTTTTTTTTTTTTTTTTTTGGTAGGCCTTTTTAAGGAGGCTAAAATACATTCTGTTGCTGACCCCTTACCCTCTCCTGCTGTTTCTCTAAAAAGACCACCATCTACTGTAGCTAATACACTGACTAGATAAGTACCTCACACAACTCCAGTTCAAAAAATCACACACCGTTATTCCTCTCAAACACAATGTCCACACAGTTTGACATAGTTGGCAGTGTTGTTCACATACAACTTCATTATATTTGTTGTTTACAGAAAACTAGTGGTGGGCTTTATTTTTTAAGCTCCATCATTAGTGTTCTCTCTGGTTTTTCCACTACTTTAAGTGGAATGTCAGATTCGTTCCTGAATTGACCCCCACAACCAGCACAGCTTTACCCAGCGAGCACATGTGAAAGGCACTCATAAGTGGAGTCGTATCCAAACCACTCGTCATTATAAATCATTTTCTTATGGTTTCAAATGGGATAAAATCATATGCATGGAGGCCAGCGTTTGGAACTGTTTGCCATCCAGCTGTTTACAGGTCCCTCCAACATCATCATGGAAACTCCTCAAAAAAAGTGTGTTGTTGTTTGTTGTCATGGCAGCCAAAGGAAACTGTGGTCACTCGGTGGCGTGCAGACCCCTGGGCACGGGGCTCCTACTCGTATGTCGCAGCAGGTTCTTCGGGTAACGACTATGACCTCATGGCCCAACCCATCACACCTGGACCTGCTATACCAGGAGCCTCACAGGTAACCACGCAAACACTGAAGGATCCCGAGTGTGTGTGTTCGGGTGAGAATGTGAGTCTATTAGTGTGTGTGTATGTATGTATATGTGTGTGTGTGTGTGTGTGTGTGTGAGAAAGCGAGGGAGAGAAGGCATCCCAGCCTGACCACAATATTTAACCAAACCAAAGCAGAGCAGTTTATTCCCCACACAGATGTTTTTTTGGCTGTTTTGATGTCGGCATGCTGATTGATGTGAACAAGTCATATTTATGTGTTGCCTGATGACTTCTGGCAGTTAACTACCACACTTTTTCCTCACTCATCAATCCCCTATTTTCTTTTAATGCCTCCTTATGTAGGGACAATCCAGCATCTGACTTTTTTTTTTTTTTTTCTTTTTTCTTTTCCCTTCAGCCCGTCCCTCGTCTCTTCTTCTCCGGGGAGCACACGATCAGAAATTACCCAGCTACAGTGCATGGCGCCCTGCTTAGTGGGCTCCGTGAGGCCGGACGCATCGCAGATCAGTTCCTGGGTGCCATGTACACACTCCCCCGGCAGGCCACTCCCACGGCTGCCAGCAATCCTCAGCAGGCTCAGCCCACCCCCAGCGTCTGAAGTAGCCTCTCCCAGCTGCTGCCAACTCTGGACTATCAGACAAACTACAACAGTTTTTTTTTTTTTTTTTTTTTTTGAGAAAATCAAAAGTTTACCCACAAGCTGTTGATATTTCTGTATGTGAAAGATCTTGGAAGTCCAGGACACACCTTTATTCAAGAAATGACACTTGGAGGATTTATTTTCTGGCTTTACATATGATGTGAAATTGAGATTCCTGAACTTAAGTGTTTCAGTTTCTCGGACCCTCTACAAAGACTGGGTGAAAGAATGTCTTAAAAACAAAAGCATGGCATTACGTTTGGTACTGGGAGTGATTCAGTGTGTTCGATTCCATGTGGAGCATGTTTGCAAATGTCCCAACATCTATTTATGTGCCCTTGTCTAAATACTAAATGTACACACAACCTAGAAGGAGATAACATATAATACAGATGACCAACTCAGTAGCACAGTCTCAGTCCACTAAAACTGTTCTGCTTATCTAAGCAAAAGACATTTCCCTCTGGTGTCATTCCAGAGGCCTTGTCTCAGTTGTCTTAAAACTGTGTACTGTAGCTGTTATGCCTTCTAAATTTACTTTTTATCATTTAGGCTGCAGAGCGTAGTGAAAATAGTTTGTATGAAGAGCTAAAGGAAAGACAGATATGTTGAAAGAATTGTTAATGTTTCTGTTTGCATAGCAGTTTAAGTATTTTATTATGGTTGTCATCACATACTTTTTTATATTGTCAGTTGTTTTGTTATTAAAAGAAGACAAATAGAATCTTGAAATCTGCGTTTTTCTTAACAGTGAAACAATGTAGAAGGTATGCAAACTAATTTTTTCAGAGGTTTAACACAGAATATGGAGTCGAATTTAGGTCATTAATACAACCACAAGTCCAAAAAAGTTGGAACGTTGTGTAAAACACATCCCTTTGACTTAAATTCAATTGCATATAGTACAAAGACAAGGTATTTAATGTTAAAACTGATTAACTTTATTGTTTTTTGTAAATATTCTGAATTTGATGCCTGCAACGTTTCAAAAAGGTTGGGACAATAAAAAAAACTGGAGAAGTTGTATAATCCCCTTGAAACAGCTGTTTGAAACATTCGAAAGGTAAACGGTTTAATTGGTAATGTGACAGTATCATGTTTGGGTGTTAAAGGAGCATCCTTGAAATCCATCATATCATTAAAAGAGAGAAACCGTAGAAATCTTTGGACCTAAGGGGCAAGGCTGAAAGCCAACATTGAATACCTGTGAGGTTTTGGAGCAACACATGCTGCCATCCAGAAAACATCTTTTAGGGATGTCTCTGCTTATTTCAGCAAAACAATCCTGCCTGCAGTCCAGACCTGTCTCCTGACAGCAGAGGACCTGGATTGTTGAGCACCTGAACGTCATATGTTAAGTAAGAATGAGAAAGAATTTCACTCTTAAAACTTCCTCAGTTGGTGTCTGCAGTTCTAAAATGTGTTGAAGGCATCAAATTCAGAGCGAGTGCATATTTGCAAAAAAAAAAAATCAGTTTGAACATTAAATATACTGTCTTTGTACTGCATTCAATAAAATATAGGTCAAAAGGATTTGCACATCATTACATTCTGTTTTTATTCACATTTTACTCAGCGTCCCAACTGTTTTGGAGTTGTAGCTGTACACGCATGTACAAGCGTAACATGGCTGCTTCTGCTTTGACCCTCTAGTGACCCTCCTTCATTGCAGGTCTGGCTGCTTCCCATGGTCTGTGGTCCTGTATGTGTGTGTGTGTATGCCTGTGTGAGAGGGAGAGACGAGGGTCCCTGGCAGCCGCTCCACATAGTGGGGGATCTGATGAATGAGGGGGGAGATTAAAATGGTCAACCATGAGCTATGAGCTTTTTCTGTGGAGTTGTATTTCAGGGCTCTGTGCCCCTCTGTTTCCATGCACTCTTGAGCGTCACAGGCCTTGTTTTCCCCCAGAGATGCGGTTATTATTATCGTAACCAAAGGAGATGTTTGATGTAACAACAGTAATTTGAGCTGGGGTTTTGGACAGCAGTACCCGGGTATTTTCACCTCCCTGGTAAACCATAGGCTCAGAGCAGTGTGTAACTGTTGACTGGTGAGGTTATTTTTCATAATAGCCTCAAGCCCACATCAACTGATTACTTGATAGAGAGACAGAGACACACAAAGTCAAATAACTAGTTATAAAAATCCTTTGGATGAGAGACCACAGCGTGTCTGAGCACATCTGATGTGATTCATAGGTGTGGGGTGGAATGTACACTTACACAGGTACAAACACCTCCCACATGCTGCCATGTGTATTTTGAACATCATCCATAATGATCAAGAATGTGATAAATCCAGAAATTACATAATCACTGTAGAGCTGTTTCATTATTTTAGCCATTCCAGTAGCATAGGTCAATTGCTCTGTGATGGATTTTCCTGAAACGACGTAATATACATTTTCCCAGGAGGATGAATCCTACTGCCTCTGACTTTTCCTCTAACATCACCATGAAGTTGACATATGTAGTTTTTAGTAAAATGTCTCTTGGATAGATTGCCATGAAATTTTGTACAGACATTCATGTTCCCCTCAAGATGAGTTGTTACAACTCTGATGGTCCCTAAACCTTCCATGTAACATCATAATCAGGGCAAAATCTCACTTTGTCCAATACTTGGACCTGCAAACCTCATGACATTCGCTTCAGCCTCAGCTGTACTCTGCACTTACTGCAAATGTCAGCATGCTAACAACTATGATGGTGAAAATGGTAAACAATATACCTGTTAAACATCAGTATTTTAATATTTATAACGCAAAGCACAAGTACAACCTCATAGTTTCCAGCATTGCTGAAGACGGAAGCATCTATGTTCCCAGGATTCTATGTTCTATGCTAACCCCGAACCCATAACATGCTCTTTAGAGCTGGTGAACATAAAACCCTGGAAACCTAAGACTCTGGGGACATAGAACCCAGGAAACATAGGACCTTGGGACCATAGGACCCCAGGAACCTAGAACTCTGGGAACATAGGACCCTGGGAACATGTGACTCTGGATATACAATGGAACTTGACAACTTATAGAACACAGGAAATACCTGAAAATAGGACCTTGGCAATATTGGACCATGTGAACATAAGACCATTGAAACACAGGACAGGGGGCAAGGACAGGGGACATAGGGCCATGGGAACACAGAACCCTGTGAATATATGATCCAGGGAACATAGACCTCTAGGAACATAGGATGTTGGGATTTAGGACCATAGGACCATAGACCTCTGGGAACATAGAACCCTAGGAATATTGGGCCTTGGGAACACATGACTTTGGGAATATAGGAACATGTGAACTTAGGACACTGTTAACATGGGGCTCTGGGAACATGGGATTCTGGGAACTCTGGGAAATGGAAATGGAATTGGAAATGCCAATGTTTATCACTTTTCCAAATGACATAAACCCCCATATAACCTGCTGGCTACATATCAAGCTAGAATTCTAAATTTACTCAACGCTGCAGGCTCGACCTCAGAGACGCTTTGGATGTACTCACACTATCGAGCCCCCTCAGTCTTTCCACTAACACCTGTTGTAGGCAGTGAAGCCTCTTTTCTCACTCCTCCATCTTCCTCCTCCTACACTCCGCCTGGAGTGCAACTGAGTCATTTCCATGGTTGACTTCACAGCACTAATTCAGGTCAGGCATCAGCGCTGAGGCTCAGGAGTACCAGGGTCCAAACAGGCACCACTGTGTTACTGCAGCACCTCCCTGCATCTGAACTTAGGACAGATTAAACCACACAGGCAGGAGACAGTGTTAACCCCTGACTCTCAACCACTTTGACTCATGACACCAAGGCCTGCTCTTCATGCTTTTTTTGTAGCACTGAATGTTGACATTCGATGGTAAATGATGATTTTTTTTAATTTACTTTTCTTTTCCTGTGCCTCTTTACTTGATTTAAATGTGAAAGAAGCCTGGAAACCGCAAGCATGTGTGATTCACAATAGGGCTTTTCACAGCAGATATTTTAACTCATCACAGTAGGTAAAAGCACAGCTGTTACTGATAACAACTGCTTTGTTCTATTCAAGCATGCACAAGATCAAGACCCTGAAACTGAAGCGGTTGACTGGAATTTTAGTATTTTGCTTTTCATGCTGTGACATATCAAAATGTCCTTTCTGAAAAACGCCTCTATGATCAGTACTTTATCTTTTAAATAAAAAAGTATATCAAACTGTACATATGTGGTGGAAGTGGGAACATACTCTCAGATAGGCTACTGTATTTTACAATCTTGCTGTGCTTACTTTACTTGTGTATTTTCATTTGGTGCTACTTTATACTTCCACCACTCATTTATTCTTTATTTGGATTCCCATTAGCTGCCACTAAAATAGCAACTTCTCTTCCTGAGGTCTATACACAACAAAACATAACACATAAGATAAGACATACATGCCAAAATCATCAGTATGTAAACTGTACTGTATCTTCCTGACAAGTAAAAGTCAGATAAAAGTAACACTAACACACTAACATTGAGGTTATTATTAATGTGTTTGTATTAGCAGTAGTAGGTTTTAGTAGTTTTAGTTTACTTAAGTACATGTATGTTACAACTAATTACTAAGTTAAACAACTAAAATCCATCTTAAGTTGTTAAAAATAGCTCCATCTCTACAAACTACACTCAAATGATATTACTCAGAACGTTAATACATATATCATTCACAGAGGCCTTTTTTCTAGAGGTGTACTCTACTTTTGAAACTTTAAGTACATTTTACTGATAATACAAATATACTTATACTTTGTCTTCCAACCAAATGACTTTCACTTAGAATGGGAAACTTTTTACAGTGTGGGATCTGACCACGTCTTCCTCCGATCACTTGTGAAATCACACGTATTTTAACTCACTACAATCATCTTGTCACCCAATGAAGTGGCAAAAGTAAATTCAGCTGGTTAATTTGATTTTGGATTAAGGGGAATTCTTTCACCTTGATGGAAGATTGTTTTAACTGTGTCAAAGGAGTACTGTTTCAGAAATTCAAGTCTTATTTATACAGTTGTCTAAATCTGTTTATATAGTTGTATATAAAGATGTGTAATACATAGCAGGATGTCAATGGGATTATTAGCATAAAACTTTTAATCTTCAAATCACATCAAAATGTTGCCCACAAACAGTATGCCTCAGTAGACCAGAATGCAATGCAGCCAAGCACCAGGAGTCACTTATTCTGAACCAGAGCATTTTGATCTTTTGCTCAATCACTCTCTCCAACCCATCCAGACGCAGAGGACGGCCACCCACACTAGAACCCGGTTCTGCTCGGGGTTTCTGCCTCTGAAAATGAACTTTTAATGACTGTGCGTTAGGGTTTGCGCTTGGTGGGAACTGTTGGGTCTCTGTAAAAAATATTATCAAGAGTTCACTTAGAACTGCTCAGTATAAAATGTTCCCTAAGATAACTTTTGTTGAATAAACTGACTTCTTCATAGAGGCCTCACAGCTCACTTCAACACATTCTGGCTTGTTCTATGGAAATGTAAGAAAATACCAGGCAGCCTGAGGTTAATTGGATGAAATGAAAATGTTTCTCCAGAAAAACTCTCCTGAGATGCACTGAGCATTACTGCGGGATAATAAAATACCTGATGTTGAGAGGTTTGTTATTTTCACATGATTTATCAGACTAGATTGTGAAGATTAGATGATTATTTAACCCACAGTTACAGGAGCAGAAGTGCTGGCTTTCACAAAGTGAGGCGTAGCTGTTTAAGACAAAGTCGTGTGCGCTGACTTTGCATTCCACAACAGCTTGTGGTTTTCTTCTTTGTACCTGACCAATTTGCCTCATTTGTCTGCCTGCTTATTTTGCATACCGTAAGCTGCTCCATTCAAACCAGCAGATTGGACACACACTCACGCAGAGGGTGCACTGCTATGAAATCAAAACTTGCTGAGCTCGTTCAGCAAAAAGCATTAAAAGAGATTAACATACATGGTTGAGTTTTACACACCATCAGCAATGCGCACACACACACACACACACACACACTGACGTGGAGACGTGTTACAAACAGGTCGGTTTTTATTTTTATTGGAATACATATGGTTTGCTGTACAGTTGGCAGCTTCAAGAGACCTACATGCAGAGTGCGCCAGCCACAGTAAGGTTAAAACATGCACAATGTATTAAGTCTAAAACAGGAAAAAAAAAAAAAAACACAGCCTCCCCACTCACTCCACCTGGTTTTGCTGACACACTTGAGAAGCAATAATAAATCATAAAAACCCTTTTGATCTGATTTCATGACACAGTTTTGTGTTTGACACCTCTGTCTGTCAGTCTCCTTCTTCTGCACACAAAATGAACTTATAAACACTCAGCAATAAAAAACAAAACAATTGATTGTACAGGCCTGAAATTCTTGTATCTGTGCATGTATGTGTGTAAGAGAGATGAGATCCAGCTATATGTTTTTTTTTTTAATCCCTATTAGGTTATTTGTGTGCGTTTACAGTATATATACACGTGTTTTCTGGGGCCTGCACGCTTCTTTCTTTGGCAGCACTTACAAACATACAGCACAGAAGATGTACAAACCCTGAATTTATGAGCGAGGGAGCAGCAAAGAGGCTGCAGCGCTGAACGGTCCCCGATAAAAACGGGACGACACATGGTGAACCACTCAGTGCCGCAGACCTGCTCAGCTCTGATAAAATGCACATCGCTCTCATTCTTCAATGACTATGACACAACCCCGTCTTCTCTTTCTCGTTCTCGCTGATCCACGGTGTGCCATCACGTCTCCAGGTTGTGAGAAATGTCTTGCATTAAAATAACAAACACACAATACAGGAAGAAGTACTCTCCAGGAGTGTAATAACAACGAGGAAGATACATTATCTTGCAAAAAATATCATTCTTAAAATCAAGATGGACAAATACTTAATATATTTCAATAATAAGGCCCACTTTACAAAATTACAAGATTTTCCTTAAATAAAATCTATCCGATATAGCTTCCAAAATAAGACATCTTTTGTTTAACAAAGAAATAAAAACATACATAAGCAGAAAACAAAAAAGAAAACCCTCAAATTGATTATTTCCCCTTAATTTCAGTATTTTAGAGACAGGGTGTCCATCTGGGGAAACGTTGGCACTGTCTCTATCTGTAAACTGGAAATACTGTGGAATGATTTTGGCACAATGTTAGAAGGCTGAGATGCAGGCGTACTGTAACAGGGTGCCATACCTCAAAACATATGTTCAAACATGATTCATTCACTGAGCACACGCCAATTTCCTTTCCTTTAACTGGTGAGATGATTCTTAAATACTCTAATTTGGCTGGTGCAAAAACACATTTAACATATCTGACTGTGGTACATTCAGCAAACAGCTACTGAAACAGAGTTTAAGTACAATTCTGGGACACAAAAGAGGAAACTTTTTGACAAAGGAGGAATAAGGGGGCATTAGTCGTTTGAGGTCTTAAAGTTAAGTGCTGGTTAAGTGCAGATTACAGCCTACGCCACCCAATGACCCTGGCTTCACAATGGAGGCCTTTGAGGACAAGGGCCTGCTCGCTGCCCGAGAGCCATTTCTGCCCCACCACTCCAATCTTCACTAAGTACATTCTAGTCTACTTTATAAAAAGGAAAAAACAATGACTTGTAAATAACGGATGTTTATACATACACCAGCAGAGCTTAAGAGGATTTCTGTTAACTCTTTCATTGGTATTTAAGCAGGAAAGCGGAAGCAGCCCCTTTTCTCTCCGCTCCTTAACCACATCTTGTCCTAGAGGAATTTTAAGTTATATCGCTCACAGCCATGTCTTGCATATTCTGCTCCAGCATCGGCAGCCATCATACCCATTCTCCAATTCAACAAATGTTCTGCAAAACTACCATCATTCAGGGAGGAGAGGAAGTGACAGAAACTCTGTAAGACCCCCAGCTGTTTCTTTATGACACCACGAAAGTCATGAAACCTGTAAAATCTTCACTTGAGACCCAGATGACCGGTCAGTACATTCCACCATGTCAACACTATACAGGCTCTCACCACTGCAAGCAACGCACAAGACCTATAACATGTGGGTCAGTGGGCATGTAGACCAAAGTCACATATAAATAGAACCTTCAAATGGGGCCGTATTACAGAAACTTCCTTTCGTTAAGTCTTATATTGAGATAGGAGGAGTCTAACATAGGCGTTTTCCCAGTTTTGTATTATAGAAGCACAAGTTTTCGGCATTCAGAATTTCAGAATACTCAATCCGACATCACTTATTAACTTAATTAAACAGAGCGGGTTAAGATAGCACAATCTCCAGAATTCACTGTGAAAAAGCAATAAAAGATTAAACTACAGTTAGCTACTCTTGGCAAACTCAACCATTAGCTATAGCAAACACTACCTTTAGCCACAGACATATATACATAGATATCTCACTGGCCTTTGGATCAATATCTACATCAACACTGTCGCCATATAAGACAGGGCAAGACTGACCTGTGAACAAATCAATGTAAATGGGGGAAGCTGATTATTTTCTGTGGCGTTTATCTCTAAACCAGTTTCAATGAGTCAGGTTTTATTCAAGGGTTTATGTCAAGCATGACACCTTGATAACATGCAGCCCCCCCCCACTGACATGGATTTGTTCACAGGTAAGTCTTGCCTTGTCCGATATGGCTGCAACGTTGATGTTAGCAGCAGTCAGTGAGGTGTCTATGAATAACATGTCTATGACTTTAGCTACGTTACGTACTGTGAACTACTGTTAATGAACACTACTAGGTACTTATATAAGTGGAATAGTGAAATTAAGGCCAACTTAATGATTAACCTAAAATTAGGAAAATTCATTTGAGATTTTGGGAAATTAGGATGCTTGTCTAATACACTTTTCCTATCTCCAGTTACAATAGGAACATTGACTTAAGAACTGTTCATGTGTAGCGACTTCTTTCCTGAATCAGGTCCTAACTCAAATTACCATGGTTACCAAACAGTAAAGATGGGATCTGCAAGTAAAGTTTCTGTAATACGGCTCAAGATGACCAGTATCTTCCGTTATGTCAAAACTATAGGCTCCCACCACTGGAGGATGAGGATAAGACCACTAACATGTGAGTAGTGGGCATGCAGCTCAAAACACATGTAGGTAAGCCTTAACTGGCCTTCAACCTGGCAAACACACAGTCCAGCTAGGTTTTAATGGACGGAGTGAACATACAGTTGGGTGTTAATGTACTTTGGGGCCTTGTAAGGAAGAAAGGTAGCATGCATAGCTGAGGATGCAGTTTCAACTTTGCCCTTTAAGGAGCCCTGCTTTCTTTGAAGCTGGTCTCCAGGAGGGAAACCCTCAAACGCATCATAAAACCTCGAGTTTCCGACAGCTGGGCTCTTCCTGGGACCCCCCCCCCCCCCCACACACACACACACTCAAATTCCTGCAACAGGGTAAGAGAAAGTGAAAGAGAAATGAATGATAGAAGTTGCACAATGCAGTTGTAGCAAGGACGGGTGAAACTGTAGGATTGTCTGCATTTATATTGGGCGGAGGGAAACAGGTGAAAGAATATGTTTCTGGGGGCAGTAAGGCAGGATTAGGGTGTAGGAGGTGTCTTGCATCACCATGTTGCTATATACAGTAATCCAGACCCATAGTGATGTCAGCCCTGACTATTAAAAAACAATCTCTGGCCATGCATGCCAACACACGTGCACATTTGTCATTCAGCACCTTCTTACTCAGGGATCGGCAGCAGCTTACAACACACCAGTTCACATGTCAAGCTTTAAAACGGGAGCCCTCACTGACATATTAATAACAACATACACAGATGGATGACCACACCACATGTATCTCTGGCAGCGTGAGCGCAGGCAAAACTGGACACTTGATATCCTTGTCTGCTTTAATTATCCCAAAAGTGGACATCACCTCTGCCAAGCTGTCCGTCTTCCTCCCTCCTGTATTTAGAAGCCCTGAGTCAAGACGTAAAGACAGGATTAGATGCAGCCCTGACCTCTGACCTTTCAGCTGTCCAGGGAGCTGCCCATCACTGTCTGGTGACAGGCCTCTGGCCTTCAAGAAAACAACTCTCTGAACCAACCACACATATCACCACTCTTTAGGACTCAGCTCCCCATTTAGGAAATGAGATTCCAAGGAAGATGCAGAGAAACAGGAAGAAGGAGGCAGGGAGGAACGTGGGAGGGAGGGACTTCTGACTAAAAGGAAAATTGGAATCGGTTGAAAAGATGGCATTCCCTCTTGGTAGATGAGAAGAGTGGTAGTAGAAACAGCAACAAACAAAGCACACAGAGACTATATGATCAAGTCTTGGCTCTGAGAAGCACGTCTGGTCTGGTTTTGCTCTATCATAAAGCCGGCAGTGGCCATGAAGAGGCCGCATAGCAATCCTTTCCGAGGCTGCTCTGCACCCTGCGACTCTGACAGACAAATCCAAAGGACATAGCTTTTTGGGCGGTGCGGTCTATATTCTTTAAAAGGATACTTTGAAGTTAGGTTAGAAAAAAATAGCTTTTTCTCAGGGAACCTTGTTTTGACATCCCTCAGGGAGGAGTTCCCTCAGAGAACCTCTTTTTACGCTTAAACCAAAATACTTTTACAACGTTCCATACAACAATCCTCTGAATGTAAAAAATATAGAGTTAAAAAAAGAACCTCACAATTAGTATTGCATGTAATATCTGCACAAGTCTGAATTTGTTGGAACAATCTACCTCTACTACTGTATCTCAAGGCACAGATGAACATACTGTAGATGTTTCTAACAAAGGGTAAAACTAATGGAAATGAACATTCTGAGGGTAAACCAACATGTTAGTGTGGACAGTCATCACCTCTGACCTGCATGTACAGCATGACAACTGACGTAGTTACAGACATTGCATGAGGGGGACAATTTATTGGTTGCATATAATCTCCTGCTTGCATAAACAGTAAAGTGACAAAGCGGCGACAGACAGGGCTCCTGCCACCAGGCAGACCTCTTCACAATAAAAGAACCTGTATACACATATGGAGACTAATAAATATTACAGCTAGATGACGGCTGGTAGAATACAGAAACAGACTGAAACAGGCCATCCCCCAGTGGGGTCTGACTCGACGCAGCATTGAAATCCATAACAGCAGAGGAACCAGACGGAGACCGGGCTTTAAAAGTCCTTCAAGTTCTTCAACAGATCTGACGTGTCCCGAGTCGTCACAGTAATGGTTACATGACAAAGAATGCAGTCGTGTTGGATCGGTGCATCAAGCCATCAAGCAATTGGTCATTCTCAGCTGCATTCAATAGCAACATTCATAGCTTTTGTTGAACTGCAATGAATCTCATGTTTCAGATCTTAAATCCAGCAGGAGCCTGTCGACACACGTTACAGAAAAGTTTGACAATGTCACTGAGGTTTCTGTCATAGATATGCACCATTTACCTACATGAAAATATTTTATTACTGGCCACTACTAGAAATCGTTTTCTATGGCACCCCCATTGCAGCAGTGGCCCCCGCCAATGAGAGATTGCTCCAACATACCAACCACAAGTTGATATTTTATGATGTAACAAAATAATACACCTCTATAGAAATAAGAAATGGAGATAAGCTGGGACGATTCGCACGGCGAACCCAGTCACACACACAAGCTGGACTTTCAGTTCCTTGTGGGTAGAAGTCTTGTGTCTTCCTATGACTGGCTGGCGTGTACACAGTATTTACAGCAGCACTGAAAACATGTCCGTCCTGCCAGGCCAAGTTTGCTGGTAATCCAAAGTCCAATGTTCAGTTAAAACTCCATTTTGCTATGGCTCTCTCTCAAAATACACGAATGAGGACAATTGCAACAGCTGTAAGACAAAGCACCATGGAAATTGTAGCATGGTTTGAGGTTATAAACAATGCCCCCCCCCAATTATTCCTTTTTCTCTACATGTGCGTTGCATTTCATTGCGTGCAAACTACGATTTTTTGTCTTGACATGGTTGAGCAGAAAGGGAAAAGGATAATGCAGAACAGGAAGCGAATTACAAAGAGTCAAAATAAGTGGTGAAAATGGTAAAAAGCATAAATAAGGTCCCGGTCTGTCAGAATATGTGTGTGTGCGTGTATGCTCCTTAAAATGCAGCAAACCAGCAATCCTTTAAGCAGAGTGCATGCTGAGTTACAATCTTTTAAGTGCTCTTCAGTTATTACTTAGAAACATGCAAATGTTTGCTCAACATTGAAGATCCCAAATTAAATCCAGTCTGAGGCTGCATGCTGGAACGTGGTGACACGGGTTAAAAATAAACCAAAACTTTAAAACGGGCATGTGTTTTCTGGTTGTTTGTATGGTTTTGCTTACACGTGTGAGAAAATCAGAAAAAAGCACATATGGAGTCAAAGCAAATATGAGTTCAGAAAGAAAAAGTGAATATCATGGTTTGAGTCAAAGCAAAGATGGTAATTCGCCTCCTGTTTTTGGTCACATTTAAGGTAAAGATCCTTTAGTTTGTGAAGAAGTCTGCATGAAGATCCAGCGCATTGAGATGAAGATGCATTTTAAACATTGTACTGCTGTTGGCTGAAGACTGGGTAGTTTGTTCAGTGATGAAGAATGGTTGAAATTCAACATTTCCAGCTCCACTGAGGTGACTGTAATGGTCCTCTGAGAAAGGCATTCTCAATGTTTTGAGTCCTTCTTCCTCTAACTCTCTTTAAACCCTCTCTGGCACGCAGGAAAATCTCCAGCCGTCCCCAGCATGCCAGCCTCTCCCTTGTCAAGTTTTTGGGATTACACTATAATACATCCAACACAAGAAGCAGAAGAGGATACATGGGGCTGGTGAGGCGACCTCCAAAACACTGTACAGGCGCTGTCTTTCCATTTATGCCTCTTTTGGGACAGAGAAAGTTCCGGATAGGAAGAGCCGTTCACGTCTCAGCGTACACTCAGGGTCAGAGTTAAGGATGTCTGCGGTTTGTTGTTCTATATGGCTGCAACTGCTGTTTTTTTCTTTTCTTTGCTTGCTATAAAAGCTGTAGATGTTGACTTTTGGAGATGGTGCAGCCTCTAGTTGATGGGAGACTGATGTTTGGCCCTCCTTGTGCCATTGAGAGATTAATGGAGTGCTGTTTAGAAAAAATGAAGAGAAAGATCTTACTTAATCCTTCATTTTTAACACAACATTCATCTTCTTTAGAGACATGATTGGTCCTAATGTCCAAATAATTTCCAAGAAAGCTTTCCAGAAAGAACAAGGTAATTTGTTACTAATTATAGTGAAAACTGATGTTCAATTGGTACACGTCCAATTAAAATTATTACAATTAATTTCCAGCAAACATCTGAGCCTTTCAGTCAGTACACAGCAGGTCAGCTGAACATGTAAAAATGTAAAATTTGTTGGTATATAAGTCAACACGTGTGAAGACGAATGGAAGTAAGGGATAATGGCCATTAGGTGTCTATCATCAGGAGGAAATGGATAACTGGGAGGCCTCCAGTGAGTCGATAAATGGTCATAAATTAAATATAAATTAATGATTATGGACACCTTAAAGGTCACTAACCAGCTTAAAAAAATCAGACTATTAATTTATATTTTCATGCATTATGCAATCAAAATCAAAGGCTTTTTTAATCTCCATTCCCCAGGTAATACCTGAGGGTTTGACTAATACCTGGAACAATCATGACCATCCAATGAGGTTCTTATGCAAAGAAAACATTGTTTACCACCCCAGTAAATAGGACAAACCTTTGCTACTACTTGGCAACAGGAGATATTACTAGCAAAAGGTGCCTCAGTTGAGTGGATGCAAACTGTTACTTGCGGTGAACCTGCGGTGTCCCACTTGGGGTTCCTCTACTTAATAACCGAAATCAATGAATATTTACTTGGGTTTAAATGGAGCTTTTCTTTCAAGAAAATTCCAAGTTTCCTCTTATTAGTATTAAATTACAAAGTTCTTTTTATGAGACTGTTGTGGAATCACGAAAATATTTGAATTACTGACAACAGCTACAGTTCACCTGGAACTGCCTCACTCAAGGATGCCTCAGCAGGCTGGATGATAACTGTTCCTTACAGTGAAACTGGGGCTTCCCACTTGGGGTCCCACAACTTATTAAATCTCCACACTGCTGCCATCATGATGGATGTACTAAACCCAATGGTGTCAGATGTGCTACAGCAGTGTCAGGTCAGCTTAATACTGAAAATTTGATTTGAAACCCCCTTAGGAGATGTGACATGATTGTAACAGGGCTAATTAACATCAGCTTCCTTTAATTAAAGTTTCAGAGTCAGAGGAAAAGAAAAGACTAGATCCTGCCCTCTCCTACCTGTCCTTTTGCTGCTCAGACCCAGCTGGTCTAATGATGTTCAGACTGGCGATGACTCCACAGTCTGCTCCCCGCTACACTCCTCCCCTCGGCTCTGGCCCCCGACCCTTGACCCCGACTGGACCACAGGTCCCCTCTGGAGGAGGCCCCTGCTGTCTTGGACGCCCGGTCGTAAGAGCTCCCCAGGTGGTGAGAGTCACTGCTGGGTAGCTGCCGCCTCCAGGAGGCTGGGCTGTGGCTCGGGTTTGGACTGAGCTCTGCGCTATCAGCAGCCTGGAAGGGTCAGAAAGAAAGATTATTGTTAACAGCCTGAGTTAGAGTTGTCACAATGCCAAAATTTTAAACTTAGATACAAAATTAGTAGAAAAACATTATACTCAATACCAGGGGCAGATTTAGGCATTCTGGGGCCTAAAACAAACACAGACTCCCACATCCCTTGTTCTTCCCCTTTTTCAATCCTTGAATACATAATAATCAATAAAAATAAACTTCTATTCATGGTGGAGTGCGGAGGATGAATTAAGGAGTCTCACTGGTGGTACATCAGTGGATACTTCTGTATCTCCTGCCAGACAGCAGCATGGTGAACAGGCTGTGGCTAGAGTAGGTATTGTCTGTTAAAAAGGAGTATCTTTACTCCTTTTAAGCATGCATAATGGACTGCTTATTGTGATAGTGGACCTCCCTAACTGGAAGCAATGTGAACAAAAGAGCGAACAAACAGCTGAAGGGGGGGGGGGGTCAATGAGAATATTCGTGCTGCTCCATGTGTCGGTGAACAGGATGAGTGACGTGTCGCTTGTTTGCGTGCTTGCGTCACCTCCAAAATATTTTAGCTGGTCTGTACTGTATTACGTACATATTTTTCTGGTCGATGGTGACATCCTTGAAGTTTCTATTTCCCAACATCAAAGCAGTCAACAGGGAGGACGAGGGACTAAGTAACAAGGTTGAGAAGAGGCACCTTTCACATGATCCACAGCAACCTGTTTCTGGGAACATCCCCAACAAGGACGAGGTTCGAAGGAAAACAGGGAGTCGTTGGGAGTTACAAGAAAGTCAACTGTCATCCAACTATATTAAAGCAAGGATGACTTAAGAGCATTACGTTAATTATGACTTAATATTAGACACTTGATTTACTCATCTGCAGATGGAGAAATCATAAGCAGCGCTGTTGCGACATCGCTCATATTGTATCTGGACAAAATGATTTGTGCCAAGATGACACAGTAATGCAGCAGAACTAGAATATGTGCATGTGTCTGTGATTCCTGCACACACCCAGCGGGCTTGGCCATGAGTCATTAGTTAGTTAGTTAGTTACTATGGAATTTTAGAAAGACATAATTAGCAAAAAGTATTAAAAAAAAAAAAAAAAAAAAAAAAAAAAAATCCCAACCACGTCATGAGGCATGCTACGGAGGCCTTGGTAGCTTGGGGTCTAAGGCAATTGCCAGTCTTTGTCTATTGGTAAGTCTCCTCATACTCAATACTTCTTTTGATACAATGGCAAAAAGATTACACATGAAATATGATCTTTTTTCTCTTTTTTTTTAATAAGAAACATGCACACAGTTCTGGTACAGATAAAGTCTGGTTTTGTTAAGCTGCAAGCCACAAGTTAGGCAAGATAGTAAAGAATGAGCTGAACTGCGACACGTGGTATTGAAAAAGTATTGATACACAGTCTAAATCAGCAGTTGTAGCAAATCCTTGTTCAATAAGTAGATTGGTTTGGCACTGGCTTGATTAGAAATACAAACATTACAACAGAGTTCAGTTTATTCAAGTCCATATTCTGGAGTTGTGTGTAGGAGCTCTGGGCATTTTGTTTGGACTAAATGTGGGCATTAAATACATGCTGTTTATGTTAACTGGTGTGTGACAAGGAGAGTCTGCCATGTGGACTTCTGCCAGGGGAAAAATCCCCAACCAAAAAACCCCAAACATACCCCAAGCTGAGAGATTTATAATTTGGTGGGCTGACTAGAAAACAAACCCCAAGTTACTAGTCTGTGGTGGCCATAACGGCACGTCCCCTCTCATAACCTCAGTAACCCTGTTCGAAGAAAGCGAGAGTTAGATGACGATGCAGTTCCTAAAGCACACAGAAACAGCACCCCGCTCCTGTAATTTCAGCTTTAAAAAAGCACCATAATTAGTGACATTTGGTGGGTTGGAGTTGGCTTCTCATGCAGTTTTAGAATGCATTCTCGCTAATTGGCTTTAATGGAGCCCTGCTGGACTGCCTTTCTCGGTCTCCAGGGGTAACAGACAGGAAATCAGTCACCAGCGAACCCTGCCAAGTGGGCGTGTTCAGTGTGGTCACTTCCTGCTCTAGACACCGAGGGGAGGAAACGGCAGAGTGGCATATTCTCCTTCTATGGTAAGCCACGGCTGCAAGACTGGGGGCTTTCACGAGGTTGCCATGTAATGCACGTCCAGCGTTCCTCCTCAGCTCAACAGGAGGCTTGTACAATTTTCAACACATTGTAGCAGACCTACAACATGAAAATACACGTAACAATAAAGATTCAGCACATATTAACTAAAAGTTAAAAGAAAAGCTTGACAGTGACAATGAGTGTGATGCCCTACAGAGCTTAACAGCTTTTAAAAGATGTGTGGCCTCAGTAGAAGGAAAATTAGTAACTTCAGCAACTGCCAACACAGAGCTTTTTTCCCATGTGGCTGAAAGTTAATTTAAGAAAATATTTGGGCGAGAGGAACGCCAGCCTGTAATAAATGCTGGTAAGTAAGTTGATGTGCCACAGCAGAGGAAATCTACTGGGAACAGCAAGTGCTGCTGCTGCCATCACAGACCTGCTCCTGCAGATCACATCAGAACGCCTTCAGCTTGGAAAACCCACTTTTATAGGCTGTTATAATCAGAAACACTAAATCATGGCTGACAGCACAGCATGATGATACGACATAATAAGAAAAAGAAAAGGTGTAAGAAAAGCAGTGCTGTTAGGTACATATCTCACACCAGCTTCTATATGTCAAATGAAGTTGTATGAGGTTTCTTATTGATGTACTCTTAATTGTAGATGGTGGTCAACTAGCCCCCAGTTTGGAGAAGCAGAGAGGAGTACCAGCACGGACGCGAGACATGGTTCCCCCTTCCTCCAGCTCACAAAATTATTTTTTCTGATTGTTTTGTATACAATTGAAGTTTTTAAAAAATTCTGCACTTCACAAAAGCAATCACAAAGCTTCACAAAAGCAATAAATTAAAACTGTTTTCATCAGGGGTATTAATGATCAGTTAGAAGTGACTGAGTTTGTGTTCAGTGCATCGCTAACTAAGCAAAATGTATAGAGACACTTTGCATTTCTTAAGTCTAACAACAACTGAATTATCATTGTTACTTGATATTGTTGTAAATGAGGGCCACCACTCCATGTTTTTCTGAGTTTAGATGCAGGTAATAATAATAAAAATGGATGTTTTCCAAATGTTAAACTGTTCCTCAAAGGTGTTTTAGACTTTACATACAGATACTTAATCTCTGCAACCCCTTCATTCAGCTGATTCACTTTCGAGTTTTATGAGAAAAAATAGACTCTATGTTTAAGAAAGGCCAATTCAGATTCAAAGAGTTCACTTTGTAAACCAAACAGACACTGTGAGAAGACTCTGCTCTCTACTACAGAATGAAGGTCAGCAGCAGATTTAAGCAATAACACGAACAGCGTGTCAGAGCTTCTGCAGAACAAATTATACCCCTGCTTTAAATCTGTCTGCCCTTGGTCTCTCGCCCAATTTTGAGGAATGATGCTGTCTTGCCAATCCAAGCTCTTAAATCACCTCTCAAGCAAGACAATACTCTTAACACTCCAGGTGAAATGTTTCGGAAAAGGTGAAATTTGTGTTTCATTTGCCCAGATGATGATCTGTTTATTGGTTATGATTTATAAAAGCCATTCTTTTTATTGCTTTTCATGGGTCATTCGCACGGTGTCTGTACTCTGATGCTCTACTACTAAAAACATCCCACTGTTCAATTTCAGCTTCTGCACAGACTGTTATTCCTCAGGGCTTCTTCTGCGTGGGTCACATCAGGCGAATGGTGAATAATAGAGCAGCTCTTATCCCACACTTTACCTTGCTGCCACTGGTTTTTGACTCAACAAAGGATGTTTTGGCATCTCGCTCATCGGCCATATCGGCCCCGCTGTCCTCAGCCAAACATAAGTTCACGGCTCATTCATGTACAGGCTGAGGTTTCCTGCTGCTACAGCACAGAGGTATTACTACAGTGCTGCTCTGTTCTGTACTCTGAGGTGAGGAGTGACTGCTACAGAAAGAAAGTGCTCCCCATTTTCACACTGACCTGTGAGGTTTATTTGTGTCAGAATTAGCCTTCAGGTGTGTTTTAGACCAAGTCCTGTATGATCTCTTTGTTCTGCTCAATATGTCCATTATCAGAGCCTTAACAAGACTAACGGTGCTTTTCATTGTGCTAATTTATGCTTCCTCACATTTTCTCTCCTCTTGTGACCCAGAAATCTTATCCCTCCACCATCATTGAGGATCTTCCCATCTCTAAAATGCGTGTTGAAGAGATGAGGAGAGAGGAGGCTTTCAGAGGACTAATTTTTTAAATGAAACTCTAAAATTTTATGCCTACAGTATTGAATCAATTTTTCCCCATGGTACTGAAAATGATATTGAATGTCAAAAATTTTTAAAGGTATTGTACTGAAATGACAAATTGCAGTATTGCAACAACACTACTCTGGACACCCTGAATGTCTGCACAAAATGTTACAGCAATCAGTTTTGAGATTTTTCATTCTGGGCCCATGTGGTGGACTGTTATACCACTAGACTGTTTTTTATTTATATTGCTTTTATGATCCTTTTACACTTTATCTTGATGTTTTTTTAAGTAATAAAAAGCACCTTGAATTGCCTTGTTGTTAAAATGTGATACACACACACACACAAAAAAAAAAACGCCTTGCTTACAGTGGCAACAGCTCCATTTTATACAAATGACAGGAAACAGTTAAGGTCTAACAGCATTAATTATGGATTTGGACCATGATAATACGACCATGACCTTTCACTAGATGAAAAGATGTCAGTCTCCGTCCCACAGAGGTTTGAATAAATGACATCCAAATAATTTATACATGAGGTTTAAAATAGAAAGCTAATCAATAAGCTATCGGTTTGTCCGGGTCGCTGCAGGGTACTTTAAGGAATTGGGAGTGTTGTCTCCTCCTTAATGACTATTGATCGCTAGTGTCTCACTGGTCAGTAAGCTGATTTTCAGTCGGCTCTACTCTCATTACTGGGAATTGGGAAGCCTTTGATGTGAATGATCATGAAAAGAAATTAAAATCATGAAGACAAGGGGATTTTAATCTCTGACAAAAATACCCATTTTTCAACCAATCTTATTATGTTCAAAGAGAATTTAGGAGG
Source organism: Lutjanus erythropterus (assembly GCF_056507025.1). NCBI lineage: Eukaryota > Metazoa > Chordata > Actinopteri > Lutjaniformes > Lutjanidae > Lutjanus > Lutjanus erythropterus. Next base: position 15,771,471 of record NC_139334.1, read on the forward strand.
AGTAAATGTCTAAAACAATACATCATATCATCACAGAAAAAAAACAGCTGCTATTTACATGCACACTGCAACTTTAAGGGATCAAAGTTTAGTCAAAGATAGAAGAGGACTAGACGAGTACAAAGATCAGTGGGACTTCAGTTAATGATGACTGGCTGCATTCCTCTTCCATCAAACCATCTGCTTCCATCTACAAACTTGTAATAACACAAACCTCTTCTATCAACCTTTGACACTGCAATCACAAACTAATCCCAGCTTCCCACTGTCCTAACTACAGCTGTATTTATCCAAACCTCTTGGGAATGGACGGCGTTCAGACCACTGAAATGTTCTGGAAATCCAAACCAAAGATGATCGGCTGTGCTCCAAGACATGCTTCAAAGCCCAATTATGAATTGAAGTATGTTTTTATTGCACTGTAGCAATTTCGATCATAATTGCTATCCAAATGGAGTGACCAGTTCATGCATCAAATATCGGGATGAACAAGGTTTTGTCGTACCGCAGAGTCAACCAAGCGGATTCGGGAAATTCCCATAGTGAAGTGCACATCTGACAAAAAAAAAAAAAAAAAGTGTGTGACAACAAAAAGGACAGCTCATCAGCAGTGCTGATTTACCACATCACAGGCAGGGCTTAGTTTCAGCGCTGTACGATGACCAGGCCATCAAGGTTGAGTGATGCAGGACGGGGTCAGGAAGACGAGAGCAGAGACTTATGAACTGAATCAAGAACATAATAAATGGTTGCTGTCCTAAAAATGCAGAGTTGGGGTCAACGCAGAACTGACGTGGGCACTGACCCTGACAGAAATCCTCAAACAACTGACTTGAAGCCACCTTGTTCATGTCAGGGCTTGGATGACAAATTCAGTTGGGGGATGGAAGCGAGAGAAGGTGAAGGGCGGATGCTGAGACAAAACAAAGGTGGCTGTCCTCTTAATGATCCTTCTACCAGCCTACATCGTTATAGAAGGGGGCGTCAAGGGTCAAAGCTCAATGTTACACAGAGCTCATTGAGGCTAATGAGAGGGAGGGGCCCTGCAGGAAATTACAGGCCATGTTTGTTACTATGTTTAGATGCAATGGCTGGTCTGGCTGAAGGTTTTGAGATCTTATCTTCATTGTCTTTTCTGTGACTGGAGCCTGTCGGTGTGTATGCATATGATATTTCACATCAAACAGCATAATTAAACACGTGTGATGATTGTGGTTATGACCTAAGACTGTACAGGCTGTGCAACTCAATATTACACTGTCAAAAGTATGGCTGACAGTCATTTGATTTTTTTCATACCAATACAATATACTTTTCTCAATTTTCTCAAGTTTCTTATGCTTTTATTTGAAAGGACAGCTGAAGATATGACAGGAAAGGGAAGGGGAGCGAGTGGGGAATGCCATGCAGCAAAGGGCCGCAGGTGGGAGTCAAACCCACGGCTGCTGCGAAGGATTCACAGCCTCAGTACACAGGGTGCACACTCCACCTACTGAGCTACCTGGCCACCAATAGCCAATAACTTAGTTGTGCTTAACTCATTTAACAAACCAGCCAGAGTTTTTATACGCACAATTCAAGAACACAAGTGGCACTTGTGCCAGAAGTTTGTGTAAATTAAACAGTAGAAACCTGTTTTGAATTAAACTAAGCACTGGTCAAAGAACAAGGAACAAATCTGGGCAGACATTCAATGTTAGCTTTTTGGCACTAGGTCTGCAGAATATGAGGAAAATCTGCAATAACGTTCAATACTGCGAAGATGATATGACTTGTGATAAATTAACAAATACTGAAGTGTGAGTGTCAGCTTGATTCCTCTATTTTGCACAGTAACTGTGTTTGTAACACATCGTCTCTCCTGAATCCAAAATATTTCTAAAACAGCAGAGGTGCTGTTCCTTTTCGCCACAAGGTCTTCACAAACCACATTTTGCTTGCTCATCTCTACTTCCTCAGCCATTCGTGCATGCTAACCTCACCAACAATCAATCTGAGTAACAAGCGGCATGCTGGGTCTTCATCTGATTGGCCAAATGGTCTGAATGCATGGCCCATCTGATACATCACATGTTTGCATACTGAGTGTGAATGCATGCTGCATGGAAATAAAAGGACTTTTCTTACTCACTGAGGCAAAGGTATCATTTTGCTATTAATTTTTTGCACATGTTCAAATCACAATGACAATAAAAAAAATGGTTTATTGGTCAGTGTGAGTTTTCCACTTGACAGTTTTCTGACACAATGTTCTGTACCAAGAGTCTGCACCCAGCCTTAGTGACAGTTCTCAGAGGAAGAGAACCCGTGAAGCAAAAAACTGTTCACAGTAATTACAACACTGCATGACTTTGGTGCGGAACCCAACCAGGATCCTGTAACCTCCTGAGGTCCTGGTCCTGACCTGTTCAATAACCCTTCGATACATTATTTCTAAAAGAAGATCCCTTAAATTATCACTTAAGGGGTACAGCTACAAAAACAACACTGTGGTACACCACAGGATCTACTCGTGCTTTGTACAGTGTGTGAAACCAAAAAAATAATTTAGAATTATCTTCTACAGCAGAGATCTGTGAGCTGTATGAATGCAGAACAAAAACAATTTAACTCCAAATTCCTTTTTGCTGTAGATCGCAAATGTGACCTAAGATGATGGATGAGACAGCAGACACTTTGCATGTGTGTGTCTGTCTCCTTGGCAACGTCCACTTTATTTATAGGGGAAAAAACAGATCTTACCCAAAGGCCTCTAGTCCAACCTAGTTTGTCAAACTGACAGACTGACATGTTATTGTAGCCATGGAGCCCACTCTATAAGCACCACTACCGTCATTTGACAATATATTATATACTCATAGATATAGTCAACTTAATTCTCTAGTAGTTCTCACCTCATATTTCTGATGACTTGTATAAACCCTTACACTTGATTAATTTAAGTGCAGTTATGTGCACATAATCTCACATCTTGGACAGAAATTTGTTGTTTACAATGTGGTTCCATAATGTGTCAGGTTGAAGTGAAAATATCTCATAATAATATAGAGTATGCGCAAAAAAGCAAGTCTGTGGATCACAAACAAATTATGTGGAGGTGAATATTTAAACACTTATTTTCAGTAATGTTTGCAGAGAATAGCAGTGCAGCCTGGCAGGGGCACAGATTGTAATGTGGAGGCACATTTTAATACAAAAAAAGCTATTTTCTTCTCCTTGAGGTTTCCTAACCTTCTTTTCCCCCTGTTGAGGTCTTTTTCATTTCCATCCACCCTCTTTTTTTTGTCCCACCCTTTTCTCTTTTGTGCTTACTGGGGCAGCAGGAGTGGGGCCTACAGAAGTGCTGTGCTAAGCTTGAAGTCGCACAGCCTGGCGTCAGGGAAAAATACAAGCTGAGCTCTCATGCAAAGTGGACACACCGGGAGCTCAGCCCTGCGGTTGTACTTTTCTGGACTTTTATCTTCAAGACAAAACTATTTGCAGAGTGCTGCAAATAATACCTTCACCTGTATAGCAATGCAGGTTTATTTAAAAGCTACATTCTTCACTAACAGCTCAGGTGTTGTCTTATTGTAGAAATTTATGGGCACAAGACACAGGGACCACTTTTCCAAGAAGTTGTAAGTGATTTAGTATGAAGCTGTCTCCTATGACACACAGGTAATACATTTGACTTTCATTGGAAACAAAACCCTATAAAAATATGCTTCAACGTGACTCTCAGAGGTCTCAGCAAAAACAGTTTCTGTCTGAACTAAACTCAACTCTGCTGCTTCAGTAACTTAAAACAAAACCATCACGTGTATCTGTAGTTTATTATAGTACATTATTTATATTGTGTATTACACACATATATATTCTATAGAATATATATCTCTTCTTATGTTTATGTTTATCTCAATAAAATGTCAGAAAATGGTGAAAAATGTAAATCAGTGTTTCCCAAAACCCAATGTAATATATATCCATCTATAGGGTATGCCAAAGCCATTTGTGTTTTTTAAATTTATTTTGTTACTTACTGTGTTATTTTTATTGATATATATTTTTCTCTCATTATATTTACACATATTACTGTGTATTTACTGTTATTAGTAAGTATACTCGTCCTTCCATACTGTAAAAACACTAAAAAATACTAAAACACACATGAGAGCAGCAAGTTGTTGGTCCTACCTGTGGTTGCTGTGTGTACGATCGGCCCCAGGACTGAGAGGTAACAGGTGCGTGGGGTATGACCCTTCCCACACCTCCTGGCTCTGCGGTGGGAGACTGTGAGCATTTGGCTCGGCGAAGCCCTGGTTCCTCAACTTCTCTGGTGTTAGTAACCACACTGTTGATCCTACGCATGTACACCTGGGGCAGGAAGTAACAAATAGAGCTACATTATGCAGGTGTTAAGTCGTTCACTCCTATCCTCTAATTAATCTTCTAATTTATTCTTCTGTTTGTGTAAGGAATGTATTAATTCTCATACATTTATTCATCATCTCACCTCTGCAGGGGACGGCTTGACTCCCTTCTGGGCCTCAGCATTCCCACCAGCTCCTGCTCCGCTGTTTATCGTTTCTTCTGCGTCAAAGGTGGTTGCCCGGTAAGCCCTCCATGTTGTCGCAGCTTCTGCTTCATCCTCTGACCCACCATCAGTCATCGTCCTTGTACCCCCTCTCCCCTGGCCCGTCTCATCCACAGGCGTGGCGCCCCGGTTCCTCCAGGTGCTTCTAACAGTCACATTCTTCATGTCTGGTAAACTGTCTTCTGCGGAGTGCTGGCTTTGTCTTTGGCGTCTCCAGCTGGTGACCGTGGTGGTGCTACTGCTGCTGCTGCTTTCGAAGCCTGACTCTGTGTCGTTAAAGTCTGCGGAGGTCGTGTCCGGGGACTGGAGGCTGTAGTTGCTGCGTTGGCAGCACAGGTGGCTAGTGGTGGTCTCCACTCTGGAAGCGTTGTGGAGTTTGGACCTTGATGAGGAATCACTGTGGTCGTCCACCCCACAGTCAAGGTCCTGGCACGGCCGCAAGGTGATCTCGCTTTTGGGAATGGAGATCTCGTACGGGACGGAGATGCTGCCATGGTGCTCACTGCTGGGGCCTGGGAATGAGGAAAAATATATAAAGTATTTTCTAAGCAAAACATTTAATTGATATAGAATTTATTAAAGTTGATATGAAATGAAAAATGCCTTTTTAACCCCTTTTGATCACATCCCTGGTTATGGAGTGCGCCTATTTAACAAAAGATAATTAGATTATGGCCAAAAACCAGAAAAACTAAGGACAGTACTTTGTGTGAAATACTCCTGAGGTTAGCAATTACATGTTTGTATTAACATGCAAAAGTAAGATGTGAACATGATAAATATTATACCTGCTAAATATCAGTGTGAACACTAGTGTGCTAACATGAGTATTTAACACGTTCAGCCTCACAGACCTACAATGGCTTGTTCATCCAATTTACAGCCCCGATGAAACAGCGGAAGGTATCTAGCTTCCATATCACGACAGAGTAAAACAGGATAGGTTGGTGGGATATAATATAAGAACAAACTGATTTTTGACATATGCTGTTAAATAGGTGCACAATATAGAAGGGTTAAAGAGGAATTTTTCATTTTAACTTTGAATTAAATTTTGCTGTTTTGATTATCTTTAACTTTCATGCAAACTTTTTTTAAACTTGCAAATTAATAAAAAAAAAAAGAAGAGAAATTACAACTCTACAGCAAAAGGAAGTTTGAAAATCAGATGCAATGCACTTCCAGTTAATATGCAATTTTACTGCTTGGTAAATGTACTGTAAATGTAACTCCTTTTCCAAAATGATCTGTTCAGAAGTGTCGAACATGTTGGCTTGCACCATGCCAAGGCCAGATTTCTGAAAACAGAGCTTCAGCTGGTAGTGTTTGAATGGTCACATTGCATTACAGTGATGTTAAGTTCTTCCTTATGTGAGTAACTGTCATTACTGGAACATTTTATTTTGTTATTGTTACAGATTGTTTGTGTAAAATAGCAGTGTTCACTGAAATGGAACTGTTTTTTGAATATTAGGACTTACCTATGAGGATGTTACTGGTGGAGGTGTGGCGTTCTTTGACTGGTAAGGGTTCACTGGACACACTGCTGCTGCGACTGCTGGTTCTGGAGGAGCTTGGGTCATTGGGGTAGATCGTTATACTACTGGTCATTTTACTAGTGGTGGTCACGATGGGTTTGGTGGAGATTTTGGGTTTGCCATTTGTAGACAAAGGCTCTGAAATCATCACTTCCTTCCTGTCGATCTCCACAATCGCGGGCTTGATGACAGCTTTCGACCTGAGCGCCTCGCGTGGGCTGCACACTCGCTGGATCTCGATCCCTGATGCAGTGTGCGTGGGCCCCTGCTGGCCTCCCTCAGTTCTGCTGTGAAGCTCCTCATCAAACGAGCTCCTGGTTGAAGAACCTTCAGAATGTGAGTCATGGACATGGGAGTATCTAGGATATCTTGAGGCTGCAGTCCTACTGCTTACAGTTGAAGTAGTCGTCTCAGTTACAGGCTCTGGTTCGGAGGGCCTTGAACCAGTAGATTCTGTTTCGGAGGCAGATGAATGACCCTCTGATCCCTGGTCATTGGACAGCAGTGGAGTGACCTTGGATCTGTAGGCTGTGTAGGATCCATTGGCTTTGGACAGGGTTGAGGCGACAGATACAGAGACAGATTCCTGAACTTGATCCGTTGATTCATGATCTGAGGCAGATGCTGTGTCCTTCTCTAAAGCGGCAATACTGTTGATGTTACTGGAACTTTCAGGCACTACATCAGAGTTGTTTGATTCGCTATCACTACCAACGTACAGTTTTGAGAATTTTTCTACTCGGCTCTTTTTAGTCTCCCCATCAGTCTGTTTGTGCGTTGTCCTTAGTGGCTTCTGGTCATTGGCTGCTGGAGGGTAGCGACTAAGGACAGATGCTTTTTTAACATCACTAGAAGGCGTGTTGACAGAGCTGAGAGGTGTTCCTCTTGTCTTTTCCTCAGTTCCTCGTCCTGTATCTCTTAATCCGTTATCAGATGACATTGCAGTAGTTGGGGTTTTGGGTGTCCGTCTCTTGTGAGCAGGACTGAGAGCTCTCCTCACAGACTTCGGAGAGCTCTCTTCTGAGTGGCTCAGCTCTTTGCTCCTCAGCTTGGTCTCTCTCTTATGCTGAGGGGAAAGCTCCCTGTTCCTGTGTTTGGGGGAACTCGGTTCTGAGACAGTTGCAGCACTCCTATATTTGGGCTTCTCTTGTCTGAAACCTCCCTTCACAAGAATCTCTTCATTTTCAGCTTTGCCGTTCTCCAGAACCTTAGCGGGACTGTTAGGGCAAATGTTAGTGCTTCCATTGCCGTGTTTATCCACATTACTGGTTCCATTCCTTCCAATTCCACCTTTTCCACACAGCTGTGTCCTGAGCTGTTCCACCTGCTCACTTAGTTGGCGAGCCCGGTTTCTTTCCATCTGGAACTTCTCGTGAAGTTCGCCATTTTTGGACTCTGAGCTCTTTAGATCCTCCTCCACTATCTCTAGCTGTTTAAGTCGGTTCTTCAGCCTCTCTACTTCCTGTGTCAGCTCCTTTACTTTGTTGTCCTCCTCCTGCGAGCCCTCAATCCCACTGTTCTTCTCATTCTCAGATTTGTTCACAAGACCGATGTTGTCATCAGTCATCTTCAAGTAGTCGAGGCTCTTCTTGCGCCCTGTCAGTTTACTGGTGAGGAGCCCTGTGGATGAAAGTTCATCCTCAATTCGTGACCTAATGAAATCAGCACGACCAGGGTCAGCCGACATACCAAGGCGGTTCTTCTGGTGCTCCAATTTTTCTGTCAGCTTTAGAATGATCTTCTCATCCTCTCGCTGTTTTTCGAGTAGCCTTTTACGCTCGCTAACAAAGGTCTGGGTGAATCCTTTGAGTTTGTCAAGCTCCATAGCCAAAGCCTGCTCTGCTCTTTCCAGCTTGGTTTCAGACCCCTCCACCTCCTTTAAACGTGCTTTGAGGGCTTCCAACTCAGACGAGAGCTTCTTAGTCAGGTTCTTCTCCTCATTGAGGCTCAGGCAGAGCTGGCTGCACTCAGACTTGCTTTTCCCAAAAGCTTCTTCCAGTTTTTCCAGTTCAGCCATCCTCCGTTGTAGACGTTCAATCTCGGCCCTCAGGTCCTTTGTAAGGCTTTCTTCCTCTTCCAGTTTCTCTCTAACTGTGCGGCAGAGGTCCTCAGCTTTGCGTACCTCCTCATCCTTACCCTGGATCTTTAAGAGACATTTTCTCAGGACCTCCACATCACCAAGCAGGGATGAGTTGCTGCCTTCAGCCTGGATGATTTTGTCCTGTAGAAGACAGAGAACCAGTCATTAATCTTTTCATGCAATGCATTTCTGTTAGATACACAACAGTACTGGCATGTCATTGGTTTTGGCAAATAAAGGCTTTAAAATGATGCACACAAGACAATAGTTTGTCTGCAGAGTGGAGTTTTTAAGTGTCTAAAACTGATAGCAAAGTTGCTATTTGCAATAATTGCCCAGTGCTGGTCATGCAAGGAGGTGTCATTTTGAGAGTCATCATCCACGAGCAGTATGATGAATTTGTGAAGAATACAGAACAAGCATTCAGAAAAGCACTGTATTTTATGTCTGGGCCATCACAATAAAAGTAAGAATAACACTATGTCAATTCCACTACAGGAAAAAGCTGATGTTCTGATGTTCTCTGCAGTTAGGTGGAAGAAAATATGTGCATATATCTGCATCAGCAATCAGCCAAAATGAGTTGGAAAATCGGATGTCAGCAAAAATCCAACAACGTGCATCCCTACTTTCTGTTCCACCTCCTTCCACTCATTGCTTCTGAAATGCACACACAAACAAACTCACTGGCAAAGGTCAAGCAATACTGACCTGCAGGTCAAGCAGCTCGTCTTCAGCTTTCTGCAGCTTGTTGGTTGTATCTTCCAGTTCATCGAGTCTTCGGCCGAGACTCTGTAGCTTGTGCCGCAGGTGGCGATGTGTCATGTCTTTATGGTCAGACATGGCTACAAAATCCTTCGTCTTATATCTGTTGATTGTTTTGTTGTTCAGATTATTTGATGACGTTTTGGGAGGTCCACATTTGTGTGGTAGTAATATCCCTTAGGTCCCTTGGGTTCTTGGGGAAATCCTCTTTTCTCTCTGCGGTTTGTCTTTGTTTTTGTGACTGTCGCTTTAAGACTTTGACGTTCCCTCAGAGTGGTGTTTAGAAGACGAATCTGTCATCTGTAGGAGGGAGAGAGGAAATAACACTTAGTCATCCATAATTTGTCAATGACAGTCATCTGCATCCTTAAAAGGTAGCTTGGTAAATGAGGAAAAGGACACACTAATTGCTGTGATACAAACCATCGGACAAGACTCAATGAGGCACCAATGCACGTACAATAAAACACACACTTGGACAAAATTGTCAATGCAGAACATTTTATAAATTACAAATATGACCAGGAATTAGTTTCTGAATCACCATGAAGTTAGCTGACATCAAGGGCTGCAGCTAATTACTTCCAGTATTAATGAATCTGTCAAATATTTTCTAAATCAATCTTTTTTTGTCCATAAATTGCCACAACATGGTGAAAAATGTCGATCAGTTTCCCAAAGCCTAAGGCGATGTCCTCAAATGTCATGTTTTGTCCAAAAACCAAAGATATTCAGTTTACTGTCATTACGGGACAAAAGAAAACAGACAATATTCATATTAAAGTAGCTGAAATCAGAGACTTTGGACACTTTTTCTTATGAAATAATTCAAAAAGATTAATCGATTATCAAAATAGTAAAATAATAAATCGATTAATTGTTGCAGCTCTACTGACATCCTTTCATTACATTATTTGTGGCAAAGGCACCCTTCATCACCATGACAATCAAGTGTACCATAATATACAAACTGCACCTCTCTTCCTTTTTGACAATGAACCACCATGTATTTCACCTTGCCTGTCCTTTAAAGGAGATGCGGGTGGCACTGCTTACTTGTGTGTGTGTGAGCATGGTGGTTTCAACACGCCTGCACAGGCTTGGACACACACACACAAACACATACATACATGCACTTTGTCAGCTCCCTGCTGCTGTATCCAGTATCGATTTGTTCTTGCCTGCCTGCTTCTGCTGACAACAGCACATCTCAATAACACCGGCCTCCTTCGCATACCCCCATCTGCACACATACGCGGCGGTCACCGTGGCAACTGCTACATCACAGTCCCGTCACAACACCACACCATTCATGGTCACTTGGGGAAATAAACTGGCTCTCATCAGACATTTAAGAAACCCCATAATTACTAACGTGGAAGCTGAAGCTGTGTTGTCCTTTGCCTTGTTAGTCAGTATAATTACATTATGCCTTTATGTATGTTTCTGTAGCCATTACAATGCGGTAGTACCAATCTGTGGGCCTAGCATGGCTCTATGTGATGAGAACAGAGATCATTAGCACACTACAGAGCGCCTGTCAGCACGACCTCTATAAATCGAACAGCTTCTATCTCATGCATGATTCAGGTAGCAGGTTTTCCTTCCCTTTCTAAATCCTATTACTCCCCTTCCCCCCGTCATTCTGCCAAGCTTCCCCCACTGGACCGCAAGGAAAAAAAAATCGACCTGAGGGTAGGACATAACATCTGCACACATCATCACTTATCGACCCCCTGACAGCCAGCTCCATGCCTCCTCTTTCCCCTCGTCCACACTGTTATGTTCAAAGATTGCCTTTCTGAAGCTACAAACCACTTTATTCAAAGACTACTGTAGTTCTCCTTTACATTAAACAACTTTTACTGCTGTAAAAACATCAACCAATGCAATAAATTTGCTCATTCTTTTTATCTGTGTGCGTACATGGTATACAACAAGGTATAACTTGCCATTATGGTTTACTCCAGCATAGTTTCATATATTTTCTATCGTTTCATTTGGTGTAAAAAGCCCACACCACTCTTCCCACAATTCATTAAATATCTTGTTGAACATTAAACCAAAGCAATAAGCTTTGAAAGTCAATATGGCAACGATTACTTTATGACAAAGCACAATGTGAATTCAAAGCATTTAGCTGTAGAGTTTTAATTATTCTTTACTTTGATGAGGTCTAGTGGTTTGCTAATCTTCTCAGTGGAGTGCAAGACTTGAAGGGAATACTGGAACGTACATGGGCTGAAGAAGGAGAAGGAAAAAAAGACAAATGGAAGAAAATGTTGGAGAGAAAACTGCTAGCCTAGCTGTCCACTTGAATGCCAAAACACCTTAGTCAATAAAGTCATTTTGTGTTGCATTAGCTTTGCGCAGCTGTGGCTTGTTAAGCGAGTTGTAGACCAATTTTTCTTTGTTGTCTCGAGGTGGTCGCAGTGATCCAAACCTGTCTTGACTGATCCTGTTCTAGTGCAATAAAAAATACTGCGAAAAATTCCCACATATCCATTAAAAGCAGAGAGCGCTCACTGGTTCAACTCTTCATGACAGCTCTTCACATGGCACTATGCACGTCAGGCAAATTGTAACCACCGAAAGAGATACCAAAACTACAAAAAAGTGAAAGTTATGTAAAACTAAATTCCAAAAAAGCTGGGATCTTGTGTGAAATGTAAATGTGACATTTGGCAAAAACTTTTCAACATATATTCAACTGATGTCTCTGAAAAGGGTATTTTCTGGATGGCAGCCTATAATGCTCCAAACCCTAAGCATTAATGCAGCCTTCACAGATGTGATAGTCAGCTGTGCCATGGGTAGTTAGACACCTCCATACCACAATCTGTCTGGCCCTTCTCCTTGTTGGCCCAAAGGACACAACATCAAAAACAATTTGAAATGTAGACTCGTCAGACCACAGAACAGTTTTTCAGTTTATATCAGTTCATCTCAGATGAGCTCATCCCTAGTGAAGTCAGCAGCATTTCTGGATGTTGTTGATGTATGGCTTTCACTTTGCATGGTAGAGTCTTAACTTGCATTTGTAGATATGGCAACAAACTCTGTTTACCAACAAAGGTTTTCCAAAGTCTTCTCAGGCCCATGTAGTGCTTTTAAGGCAGCACTGCCTGAGGTGGCACAGGTCACAGGCATTCAATGTTGGTTTTCAGCCTTGCTGATTGATTCTCTGAGTATTTTAATGATTTTATGGATTGTAGATGGTGAAATCCCTAAATTCCTTGCAGTGGTTTATTGAGAAATGTTCACTGAGAAACGTAATTTTTAAACTGTCCATGCAGTTTTCCACAAAATGTTGAACCTCACCTTTTCCCTGCTTTTGCACGACTGAGCCTTTCGAGGATTCCCCCTTAATACCCAATCATGATACTATCAAGTTACCAATTAACCTTTTTCTGAAATGTTCCAAAGAGGTGTTTGTGAGCATGCCACAACTTTCCGAGCCTTTTATTGCCCCGTCCCATCTTGTTTGAAATGTGCTGCAGAATGAGTGTATATTTACAAAAAAAAACAGTTTGAAAGTTTGAACATGAAATATCTTGTCTTTGTACTGTGTTCAATTAAATAAAGTTGACAAGTATTTGCAAATCAGTGCATTCTGTTTTTTCTTATTTTTTTGCACAACTTCTTAGGAATCAAGGTTTGTAATTTGGTGATCCTACTATCCTGATCTGCTAAATAATGAAACATCTCTCACATTCAGTCTTTATTATTTTATATTCCTGATTATCTTAGGGTTGGGTTTTCAGCTCTTACATGATTTTTTCCCATTTCAACAACTTAGAGAGCAGCTCTGGTTGAGCCTTGTCCTGGTTAATAATGGTGTTTCGCTAGGTCCAGCTACTCCTGTCTTGGCAGGCTGCCTACCTCTCCTTTCATTCTCCCTTTATTTCTTTGCCAGCTCTCTACCTCCCTCCCTCATCTCTCCCCTCCATCTCTCTTAGACACGCACACCAGCACGGCCAAGGGGGCGCTTTTAAGGGGCGGCGGTGCGTGCAAAGCGACTCTGGCAAGGGCCCGCCTCTGCCAAACCAATCAACATACCTGATTCACTTATCGCAGGGTTGGGGCCTCATTAGCTACATTCAGGACAAGACAGGAGGGAATTAGAAGCGCGATGGGTGAGATAGAAAGGAGGAGAGAAGAAAGGAGAAGATGCAAGGCGGTAGAGGGAAAGGGAAGGGCAAGAGATTAGAGGTGAAGAAATGATGGAGGAGTGCAGGACATCTGGATTTCTGCCATTTAGGACCATGACCCACATAGATAAGTACTCACAAACCCTGATTTGACTGTCTTCCTTTGGTTTTCCACACTTGGACACATATGAATCAGGAAGATGTTCTCCGATTATTATTCGTCAGAGGTGGGACCAAGTCACTGCCTTACAAGTCTCAAGTCAAGAGTCATAAACAAGTTATAATGCACTCTTCACGAAATGTAATGCCATTTTAACAACAGACCTGACTTACCATTCTTTCTGCCACTTCATCTCTGTCTGTCATTTTAGTGTGGTCATCATTCATTGGTGTAAAAGTCCAAGTCTTTTTTGATTTTGTCAAGTTGCAATTTCGTGACTGGAGTCTGACTTGATTCCAAGTCAAGTGACTATAGTCCACACCTCTGTTACAGACTGTGGCAAGAAAAACAAAAGGTGTGGAGCTGTTTGGCGAAGAGAAGGGTTTGAAAACATGGAAAAGGAAGCAAAGAAGTATTCTGAACTCAAACTGAGGTTTCATTGCCCTGTTCTGTGCGTTGTTTGATAATCATGGAAAACCTGGAGGGGGGTAGGAGCTGCGAGGCAGGGAAACTGACCCCTTTTATGCAAAAACATTCCTAATGACAGACTAACCAGGGCACTGCCAGTACCTCACGCTGCCTTGTCTGCTCTTAACCAGGCCACTGACAGGCTCTCCCAAGCCCAATCCAAACCAGGGCATTGTCTGGGTTTTATGCCCAGGGCCCAGTGAGTATATAAAATGTTGCTAAGGTTTTGCTTTAGTCTACTCCTGAGCATTAGATGGATCAGGACAATTTGGAGTCCAGAAATTCCAGGGATTGCTTTCTTAACAGCTTCCTACAATTGTCTTTGCCATGGCTGCATTGTCCTAACTGTGTGGTAAACCTGCGTGAATATTCTGACTATGTGACCCCTGTCTGAGAGAAGGTTATCATCTAAGCTTATATAGCATCCGTAACAAAACTCAGAGACTCATATACATTAAAAAGAACCAGAAAACAGCTTCAACCAAGCCCTGGCTGACTACACTGTTTGACTCTGGCACCTCCACTTCCTCAAATCTGGACAGGAAGTTCCGTACTTGACCTTACGATAACTTCTACACTCTTACCACCGCAGTTATGAGAAGCAGGGCAATAAGACTGTTGATCAGCAGCGAGAGTGTCGGCTGCCAGAGTACAGTTAGCTTGAAAAGACCTCTACCTGAATAAGTCTTTGAGGCTGTGTGGTTAGAGAGTGAAGACAGTTTCTGGGTGAACTGACAGAGGAGGAGGGTGAAGAAAGCAAGGTAGATCCAGAAACAATACCAGTAGCAGAAGGGGAAATCATGGGGAAGTAACACAAGGATATAACACATGGTTAGATTACCATCCAGTCAAAGCAGGCAACTATCCTGGGGCCCCAGAACCTCAGACATCCTGATAACTCCAGATTCAACATGTGGCAATTAGTTTGTGGTAATTTAATTAATTGAAATTTTGCTTATTAGTACTGTATGCACCGCCAAAGCATGTTAAAACTGAAAAAACAGGGTCCTTAAGGCAATGCCTTAATTATAACCAGTTTAATTAAAATCTAGTTTTAAGGCCTTTATCATTTTCATATCAGTTGTGCCTACATGGTACATTTTAACAAATTTCTGCTTCACTGGGTTACAACAAAGCACATAAAGGCCCACAGCTAATTGCTTTGGGGCCCCATTCTTGAGTTAATACCACCCTGATGCATAACATCCACAACCAGTTTCAGTTGCACGGCTGCAGTTTAGAGCTGCAATGATGAGTAGATTAACTGATTAGTTCTCAACTATTAAATTAATTGGCAAATAATGGGGGGAGGGGTTTTTCAGAATTTCAGCACACACTTTTATTTTCTCGTCTAATGTGATGAATTAAGGATTTATTTCGACCAAATCAGAGTTAGTGCTTGTTAATAGAGTGGAAAGAATAACCCAGAAGGTTTTGGTGACTCCAATTTTGGTTTCCTGTTAAGTTAAAAATGAGTTAACACAGCAATTAAGCTTGTCTTAGATGCAAAAGGTGTACAATTGTATTTTTGTGTTTAATAAGGGAAATATGTGCAAGAATATTTAATTTCTGGAAACTTTGTGACTTTATTTGTTTATTTATTGGATGTAGTATACAAACATAACAGTGAAACCTCTCTTGCCTGCTAAATGTGAATTTATGAGTTTGTGAATGTGTTAGTTAAAAAAACAAAACAAAAAGATGACTGACATGCATTGAAAGATGCAACTGGAGAGCCGGACAGTGATGCATGCGAAAGCATGAGGAAGAACAAAGAAACACAAAACTGGAGGGTTAGCTTCATTTTGCATTGGACCAACAACACTTAACAGAGTTGGAAGTGAAACTTTGAGAGCGAGAGCAAGCAGAGTGGATGGACCTCTTCAACACACACACATACACACACTTACACACACACCAAGGTTACAATCATACACCATATCATTAGGGCTTTAGCCACTCTCTTCCTGCCTGCCTGTTGCCTTCAGTACATTCTGTTCTCTCCATGAAAGAGAGAAGGAAGGAAAGAAAAAAATTCCCCTCTCTATTGCACTTGACGTTAGGTTGGAACTTATGGGTTTGAAGCTCTTCTGCCTCATAAATGGTAGTTAATAAAGGGCCCGTGTCCAATCAAAATGCCTCAACCACATCTTCGTGTAGGGGGTTACTGCCAGTTTGCATATGTGAATGTGTGACAAATACTTGTGTGTGTGTGCGTGTGTGAGGAGGGACGAGTGCAGTGGATGGATGCTGGCGCAGCACTGGAAGCCACAAGATGGTGGAGACCTGATGCTTGGCCTGCATTTTTCCATTTTTCCAAGAAAGAGAAAACCGGCATCCCATAATGTTCGGTTTGTCGTTTCCTGTGCTGTCATGTTACTTTTTTCTCCGTTTTTTTCACGTCTTCTGGAAAAATGGTAAAGAAATGAAAGGCAGTGTTGCATTTCAGCAGAAAAATGGATAAGGAACTAAGGGTCATATCGCTGGTTCATTAGAACAAGCTGAAATGAGATGGGAATACCTTCTCCCCTTGGATTTTTCCTTAAGATCCTGGGTGAAATAACCGCTGACAGTATTAGTATTGAAGTGTGGTGAAATAGTGGGTAAACAAAACTTTGTTTCTGGTAACAAAATAGATTTGTTTATGGGAGAGGACATGTAAGTTAACCACAATACCACTGTAACGACATAGCAGACGCTGTATGCTTGTCACTCAATGTTAAGATATTCCTTAGTGACGTTATTTGCCTTTTCTTTTTCTTTTCTTCTCCTCCACCACTTATTTCTCCTCTAGATTGAAACCAAAATAAAGATTGAGTTGTTACGTCAAGGCTGCTTCATTTCTCTTGGGGGTCTTTCTTCCCAGGGCTGACTGGAAATGCTCAGCATGGACCCTTAGATTCATTTCAGTTTGGATTTCCTGTCATTTGTTAACAGTCTGAACTAATATAAGAGAACAAGTTGCTCTTTATGGTTTTGAACACATGCAGGGAGTCACAAAACCAAAATAAGAGAGAGAGAAGGAAAAAAAGAGGAAAATGGAGACAGCAGTGCAAGAAAAAG
Organism: Lutjanus erythropterus; assembly: GCF_056507025.1. Lineage (NCBI taxonomy): Eukaryota > Metazoa > Chordata > Actinopteri > Lutjaniformes > Lutjanidae > Lutjanus > Lutjanus erythropterus. The sequence continues at coordinate 15,788,272 of NC_139334.1, forward strand.
TCTATTGTTGCAAAAGTTGTTGTCATTTTTCTTTTTTTACAAAATTCAAAACATTTAGTTTAGCCTATCAATTTAAGGTACACAATCTTCATATGAATTTGTCAGCTAACTTATTGGCAGGTGAAATGTTAGCTATGAAGCTGATGTTATGCTTAAACTAGGTTACATTTGGCTTCTGTTTTTACTTTAGAGCCATTTAGAGCCACAAAGATGCATGCAGGCTTCAACATCTTTCATTAATGTTGAAAATAAAACTTAAATGTTCATGACCTCTGTCTTGTAACTGGTTAAAATGTGGAACCCGAGGGAGGACCATCACAATTTCATATGACTTGACTTGTGGCTTGCTTGACTTGCAGCAATGACTTGACTCGTCTTGCTTGACATGAGCAGAGACTCAACTCGACTAGCTTGATTCTCACCACAGTAAATTGTGACTTGCTTGACACTTGCATGTGTGAATTACTCCTACCTTTGGCTGCAAACCCATTTAAATACAGTCCCTGAGATGCTCTTACATATATGGTAATAATAGAGGCTGCACAGAGGACAGAAAATGTACACCAACAATCCCTAAATAGGTACAGGTGCAGGATTAAAAAAGAGCATACAGAGGAAAGTAGAGGTTATCCATACACATATATTTGGAAACTAAATCTCAGTCACAATGTACTATTCTTATGTATCCCCTGCAAAAAAAGCAAGATAAAGTCACATTTTACACACCTTTAAGCCAGTGAGGTCAAAGGTGAAGCTCAGGGTGAAGCCCATAATAACAAACATTTATGTGAGCATCATGGCCAATTTTATTTTGAAAGCTCGGCTAGACAGTAAGAGTCCTCTCCCCGGTCTCAGCCCAGTAACCCAGAGTCTTTTCTAGGTCTGCGCTCCTCCCTCCTCCCCGGTCTGTCTACATCAAGAGTCTTGTTGCTGGGGCTTAAAACCTGCACCCTGCTTATGCGAGTGGGCACGATAAGAAGATGAGAGAGGGTAAATATTAGGAGGGGGACGAGAAATGCCAGAGAAGGCTGGAAAAGAGGGTAGGACAGACCTGGCAGGGCGAGACAGAAAAGCCAGAGGACTTACAACATCAAAACTAGGATGGTTCTACACATGCATTAAATTTTTGGCTTCTCTGTTTATGACCTAATTGCAGATGTAACTTTGAAGAGGTTGAACCAAACTCAAAGCCCTCAGAGCTTTTTGGCTTGGCTTGGTGGCACAACAGTAAATTAGAGCATGTTCTTGATCGGATATCAGCACTACACACAGGATTACATGGAACAGTCACAGCTGCTGCGACCAAGGAGCAGAGCAGAGGAAGGATATTAAATGCTCTATTTAAAACAGCAGCACCCGAAAATACTAGCCTGTCAGTTGCTGGGTAGTCCTCGGGCAGATCTAGATTAACAAAGTGTAATCAGTTCTGACAGAAATACAGAAAATCACAGAGCAGATGGAGGAGACTCAGTGTATTAGATGGATGGATGCTCAACAAAAGAGGGTTACAGGTTGCTATACTTGCTACATTTCAGCACTACATCTAGCATCCTTTCAGCACCTTTGCTGTTTCCCAAAGTGATGTCCTCAAATGTCTTGTTTAGCCCACAACCCAAAGATATTCAAAGAACTGTCAGAGGACTACAGAAACAAGAAAATATTCACATTTTATAAGCTGAAATCAGAAAAGTCAGACATTCTTTCTTTAAAATTACTCTAAACAATTCTAAAAATAGTTGGCAAATAATTTAACAGCTGACAACTAATTGACTAACTGACTCATCATTTCAGCTCCAATGGCAGGTGATGCTACAGATAGGAAGTCTTCATGGGTCCAATTCATTCCTAGTAATCAAGGCATGACTCTATATAAGTTATTTTTAGTCTAATTAGGTTGAGTAAGGTCCTGTTGCTATTGCTGCTGATTAGGCCTGTGTGTCGACTGACAAACTGATTAATTCTACACATAAAATACTGAAAAGAATGATATGAAGATAGAGAAAAGCAGCATATATTGAGAAGCAAAAAGTAAGGATTCTTCTTCTTTTTGGAATATCTGCTTGATGAACGCAGATTATTTTCCAGTCAACTGACTAATGGATTAATACACTAGTCAGTTTAGCTCTAGTGTCAATATGTCTAATAACCAAGCGGATCCAATCTGACGCACAGTCAGCTCTGATAATACAGTGAGTCATTATCTTTGCAGAGAAAAATGTGCCTGCAGTCCAAACTTTCTGAACTTTTAAGACTTTTTGACCCTTGACGATCTGTACTACAGATGTGTGAGAGGTGTTGTCATTAATCTCTTCCTTCCATTCTCTTCAAATGTTCTGCACAATGCAACACATTCTGATGCTTGCTCTTTCACTTTTTAGCAGTAAGCAGTAGAACATCTGCAAATATTCAGCATTTCCAAAGAAGTCAGAAGTTATTCGCAGTTATCAGCTGCCATTAAGTTCAAACATATTTGCACAAACTTATGTGCCCATTCTCGGACCATTACTAAAATGTTCACTCACTGACTCTCTAAAACTGCAATAAATTTTATTTAAATGCACAAAATACTTTCTGGGGCTCACTTGCACAAGTACTTCAAATAAACAAACGTTTGGCAATACTCTTGTCACTGATATAAACACAGAGATTTATGTTCTGTGTGATTTGCAGTCATGTTTTCATGAAATATTTCCCAACTATTCTCCAGCATGTCCTCAGCCTGCTGCCCCCTGTGTTTGGGGTCAGAGGTCTCTGACACTGGAAACATGCAAACACGCCACACAAGACACTGGGGCAAACAGGAGTGAGGTGCTGATTAGGGAAGCAGATTGTGTTTCTTCTGTAACGTAGCTCAGCCAAACCGAGGGAAGGCGATGTGGGGAAAAAAATGGAAATTTGTTGCTAAATAGTGTGGTTCTTGTACAGATAACAAAAAACACATGGATACTTCAAATATGGGAGACACGATAAAATGTTTATGATCAGACATAGAAAATCTCTAACAAATTAGTTATTTGGGGATTGCACCCATATGATAAGACAGGATCATGAGTGAAATAAATGTACTAAATCAGTCATGCTCAGTAAGTAATGAGAGACAGTCATGTGTCCATAAAAGCCATGTGTAAGCATAAAATCTTATTAAAGGAGCTGCGATGAAAAAAACATTTTGCACATGTAGAATTAAGAGAAGGAAGAAGTCCTGCATAGTGTCATTTTACTTGCAATACACTTTATTTAAGATACAATGTTTAAGTTGTTGGTCCTTTGTCTGGTAAAAATCCAGGCTTTTGATGAAGGGTGTAAGAACCGAAACGTAAATAAAGTTCAGTCCAAGTAAAAGGACGACATGGTGTTGGTGTTCTCACTTCTCTTGCCTCTGACTATTTTCTCCTACACACCTGTCTACAAGAAACCGAAACTATGTGGATGATCCTTTACAGTCAAAATATAGAATAAATACTTGTGCACACGAGGAGAAAACAAGAATAACGTATATTTGTCAAAGCCAATAAAGTCAGACTTGAAGGGTCAGTAAACTCAAATGACTTCTGAACAGTTTATCTTGTGTAATTTGCTATCTTGTGGACTGAAACCACTGGAAGCCCCCCGTTGTGAAGTGATAGACAGGAAGACTCCAGTAAGAGATGAAACTGTCCAACCACAGTATGACATTAAATGAGCTGTCAGTAAATTGGATGATCAGAGAATTGAGTGTGAGAGAGAAATAAACAGTGGGTCATTTACCAACACACAATGTCTTACAATGTAAGTGACTTAATAGATGTAATACATAACAACATAAATCACTGATCATATGATGGATTTAAATGGTCAGAAAAAAAAAGGTAAGTAACAAAATAGTAAATCTTTTTTAAATCAGTGATTCTGGATGTCGTGCTGTTCAGCCTGGTTCGGCAGCCTATCTGTGAAACTTAAAACTAAACAATATCATTAAATAAACTGGCCAATCTATGGGACACTCCTTTCAAGCAACTCACAACAAGTGCATGATCAGACTTGCTAAGAGCATCTCTTCTTACTCTTTGCACGTTTTAAACAAAGAGCACCAACTTCAGCCCTCTAACAGGCGATTCAGCATCCCTCCATTCAGACACGACACGCTGAGAAATTCTTTTATACATCAGTTTGTCCTGTTGTTGTGCGTTTGTTTGTTGTGTTAGACATTTGTGGAAAGTGTCAGATACTGTATGCTTAATCTGTGTGTAATCTTTTGAATGTAGATGCCTAAGAATGCTACATGAAATTCAGTACTTATTGACAATTAAGTTGTATCATATTGTACTGCATGGCATCATATCGCAGTGTATCGTACCAGGCAAAAAGCAGTTTGTTTTACTACTCCACCATGCCAACATATCAACCCATATTAGTTTTCTGTAGATATATCCATATGGGCATATGCTATTTTAGCTGATGTTAAAAAGACATTGTTGTGCACAGTGTTGCTATCACTAAGTTTGTCCATTAGAGGCCACTGAATAGTTTATTATGTCCTACTTGGTACATATCTTGGTCAAAAATTCTTCAGAAACTATTTTTAAGGCAAAGTGTACCAATTTTACACACCAAAGTCTGTTTACAGGTCTATAGTTGAGTGCTACTGCTACCTAAAATAAAAAAAAATTGTGGCTCCAGAGCAAAACGACGTAATCTGAGGCATATCTCTGGTTCTGCTATACTGATTTTAATACTTTTTTGAAACTGTCCATCATGAGGCCAGCGATGTTAGAGGTGTGCAATGCTAAATCAGTACAGTACTCTTAAAGCCATCCTTATCAAAATGTTTATGTTATGCATCCATGAATATCTAGTTTAATCTCAACATCGATTCGAAAACCTTAACATGCCCAGAAAATATGGAAATCTGAACATCCATCACTCATCTGTAATTCCATGACAACTTGACAAACCCCATCTGATGAGGAAATTCTTGTGATGATTATCTCATTATCTTCAAAGAGCAAAACAAGTATTGCATGTGCAGTTGAATTATTCAACTGATGAGAAACTCTCTGACCTCTGAGCATTAACACAGTGTTTTCTGTCAGGGCCGACACTGGCTACCTATTTAAAGCGAAGCTTAACAGCTGTTCCGGCGCTCTCAGGTATCAGCAGACGTCAGCACAAACTTTATATGACTGAATGAGTGCACGCAGATAGGTGCAGTTGTGTGCAATGGTGAACTGCTCGGGAAGGAATGTGCGTGTGTCACCGTTTCACACTGATAAGAGAACATGAAAACATCACAACATGATGACACTTGTTAGAGTCAACACTCAGTACCTCACAGTCTGTGTGAATAAGTATGAGTCAGACACACTGAGGAGAGGCAGACAGACAAAGGTTAAGAGAGTTACAGAGTGATAAGAACAGAAAACGGCAGGCAGACAGATAATTTACCCTCATCATTTAGTTGTCTCTTTGTTTGAGAGTTTGTGGGATATCTCAAAAACATGAAAAAAAAGAAAAAGAATTATTTTTGGTCTGATCTTGTTCAAGAATGGATTTCTCTCAAATGAACAAACTTAATATAACAAATTTTAAGGATTAGATAAAGAGACACGCTCATTGCTCACTAGCTGAACTTAAAATTGTAAAACCTGACGTTAGACGATTCTCACACTCTATTGAGCAAACATTTACAAAAGCAACGCTTCATTTACAGTCAGGAGATAACAGAGCCTCACACTGTGTCTGCAGAGTATCATTTGTCTGCAGACACACTCAAAATGTGAGAAATGTAACTTCACACCAGATGCCACAGAGCGAACAAATGCATTTACAGGCTTATCAGAGTTGTGAGGTGAGATTTATGGTGAAATGCTACCTCACATCCATTTTTTTTTTCACATACTCATCCCAGATGGACTGAGTTAAAGAATGGAAAGGGCCGAAAGGCACATAACACTGGGGTATCATTCTAAAATTTTCAATACAGGTACAGACAGCAACACCTTAGATATGATACTGGTTCCTTAAGGCTACTTTGTTCAATATCAATTTTATAAAACCATTTAAACAAAAAGAAAATTATCTTATTATAGTATAATTGCACACTACAAAAGAGGAAGCTGTTCAAAGACCAGCTGGAGAAACTGTTCTACACTTAATTCAGTCTTGATGACTGTAATAAAATGATTAAACTGATGGAATATCTGTCATTAACATTAAAACCAGCAGTCTGTTTAAGCTAAAGAAGAAGGGAATGGCTGTGAGGGTGATGTTTGTCATACCAGGAAAATAATATCGTTGTTTTTATATGCCTCAACAACATGTAACATCAGACAATCAATCACCAGCATTATTAGATCTTATCAGTCTTTTGCTCATCCACACACTGCCAGGCTTACGCAACAATCATATGCATTGTGTTGATGGAAAAATAGATCAGGAATATTTGCACATACCGACGGAGAACTGCACACCGCACAGAAAGTTTGGCTGCTTGTTTGCCCCGGACGCTTTGAATTATGTGACCAGAGATTCTATAGACAGACGCCTCTGTGTTACATGAATGCTGTCATCATGCCAGTGTAATGTTGACATGCCGTTTGCAGTCTAGACAAGGCAAGACATTTTTCAATACTCGATGGTAGGGATGACACTATAATCAGTTTCATGATAGACCATGATAAAATTCCAGATGAACTGTTTTACTGTTTCAAATGTTAATTATATTACAACTTTGTTTGTTCAACACACTTTAAAAGCTCTGAGTAAATACTGCCAAGGATAAACCAAAGTTAGAAACAGTCTCTCAGATGCAGGTAAAGCATGCAGTTTGTTTTGCATCAGTGAAAACCATGACATTACGAGGGACATGATGCCATTTAAAATCGTCGAGAGGCTTTTCAGCACATTTTAACAATACCACAATAATAATTTGTTTATCTTGTTTTATCTCTGTTTCAATGTCTGACTATGTATTATTTATTTATTAAATCTCATTTTGATTTCTTTATTTTTGCACTTGAAGTACTTAAGAGAAGAGCTGTCAAAGAAGTGATTCAAATGTAAGGATTGTGGTGTATTTGTATTTGATGCTTTTTCCTCACAATTGAAGAAATTACTCGAGTATGAAATTGAACTGGGAGGTCATAAATTATGTATTTTGCCATTTCCTCCAGTAAAGGTCAAACATTGTATTACTATTCATTCTTTTCTTTTATCACCTTCACTTTTTCCTCTCTTAGTTGCCATCATTTGTCACGTCATATGTCCGTCTGGTCCTGTCACCTATACCTTTAAATATCACCCCAACCCCCCTTTACTGCACTCCCTCCGTTTCCTTCCCTTGTCCTTCATCCCCATTCCTCTGCCTTCCTGCTGCACTTACACGTCCTTCCCAGTGAACCTAAGGGAGGGGGAGATGATGAGGGATCATCAACCTCTCTGATGATGATGATGGGCAGGGAGTTTAATCAGGCTAGCCCCACCAATGGCTGACGACAACTGCCTATACAAACACTGTCGATTCACAGACACATCAATAGCTCTTAACATACAGCCCTTCAACCTTCTGCCTGGCTGCTTGACATCCTGCTCATTCACTGCTTTCCCATCCTTGTACACACACTTAGACACACACACACACACATTTACACACACACAGAGCTTGGTTGGCAGAGCTTGGCAGTGCTTCATCAGCCTGAGCCTTGGCATTAGCTGCCTGCTGCGGCTGAATGGAGACCTCAGTGGCTCTCTGATGAGGAAGAAACAGAACAGACAGAGAGAGAGAGAGAGGGGTAGCAGCAGGAAAGCTTAATCGAAGCAAATGTGCAGAGCAAAATGCATTCAATACTGCGAGGTAAGCGAAGAAAAATAGAGAGAGGGGAAAAAAGAGACAAGAAGGAAGAGGAGAGAGGGTGAGAAGAGGGGAGTGACTCCACAGAATGCAGAGCAGGTAGCTGCCAGAGTGGATTACTGCAGCAGGAATGCAGCACTGGCTACAGGATGGAGGGAGGGAGGGAGGAGAGACGGAGAGGTATCGGGAGGTGAAATGATGAAAAATGTGCATCAGAGAAGAGACAGAGGCACACAGTTATTACAGGCTGTTCTATCACTGTGAGTAAACAAAGAAGATAGACTAAGGCAAGTAAAAAACAACAGATAAGCTAAGCTGCTCATTTCCTTTTTAACCCTTTACCTTACACCATATCTAAACATGTAAAGGGATACTTGAACATAAAAGCAATAGATTCCAATATGAATAAATACCCATTAAAATGTATTTTACACTGTAAACCCCAATTCATTCATGACGCAAAAGTTTAGTGTAGAGTCAGCGCCATACGCTCAGTGCCTTGTGACGTTGCTGGTTTTTGTAGCAGAGTGGAAATACGTTATATTCCCATTGGAAGCAATTCAAAATATACGCTGTCCTACGTTGGGGTACGGTAGAGCCGTCTGAAACTGGATTTTCAGGGCAGATGCCAATACTGGTATTAAGGAGTAAAATATATTGATATTTCTGTCAATATTCTTTATTTATATGTATCAAGTCTAAAATGACATTAGGGGCAGTGAAACAGTAAACGTTCACTACTATTTTTAACAGCTATAAATACTTAAAATTAATAATACACAAATAGAAAAACTTGAATTAAGACAGGGGATCAAATACACACAAAATGCTGCCCAAACTAAACAAATAAATAAAAATAAAAAGAATCTTAATTAAGAAAAAAAACTTAGTAGCTGTCTAATAAGCAAGATAATGGACAGTGAGCAGGGTCATCATTGTGAAATATACCCCAACATGTGTTCAGTGAATCACCCTGAATAATGAGCCGCCCACTGTACATTATCCCTTTATCTATCCATGCATGTAAATGTCAGACTGTTCCTTTTAGTGTGAGTCAATGACATCCCGCTTTCAAAGAATCAGTCTCCTGATCATGAGAAACCTAAATAAGAGTGTGACGTGCCTTTAGTAGCAGGACACTGACACGAGAAGCTCCTTTTCCTGTTTCACTGTCGGTTTTCATGGTCTTTGTTAGTTCCGGACTATTTAGGATGAATTCTACTCAGGCAGGATGTGAACCAGCATCAGGAATAATAAACGCATGTAAATGCAGCTCAGTAAAGACGCAAAGATCACGCCTTGGCCACATATTGACCTTAAACTGCTGTATGTGTGTGTGTGAGCAGACCGCCGAGTAGACAGGGTAAGACAGTGACACATGTACTGTCTCTGCTGACTAACCCTGATAACACACACACACACACACACACACACACACACACACACACACACACACACACACACACACACACCAGCTGCTTGTCCCTGAAAGCTGTGTGAATGTTTTTGCGTATGAGTGCACTGACCCATATGTTACAGAGTATGTACAGCGTAGTATATACTGTATGTGTGCCACTCCTGTGTGACTTCAGGCTACAGGGAAGGAAGTATGGCGCCGGCGTTTGTGCCCAACAGGAAACAGACTCACAAAGAGCAGAGGAGGGGCGGAAGCTTAGTGGAGGAGAAGGAGGAGGAGGAGGGGGAGACAAAGGGGGAAATGGTGGGCAAAGGTGGAGGATGAGGAGGAGGAAAAGAAGGGAGGTAGAGGAGTGAAGGAAGCTAAATATTTCAAATTCAGATCGTTATCAATACTGGGAATCGATTTTGTCTTGACTCTAGGTTTGAGAAATCCATGTTTTTCTTTTTAACTTTTGATCAATAAATTTCATGGGAGAGTTAAATATTTTTGGAAATGGACTTATTTCCTTTATTTCCACTAGTTAAACAAAAAGGTCTAAATAACTCAAGGAGGCAATCAGCTTAGCTTAGCATTTTGCTAATCTTTTTCTCCCTGCTGCTAGAAGCACAGGGAAACAGCTGGCCTGGCTATCTCTAAAGGAAAACCACCCCCAAGATCTCAGGATTAAAAAAAAGAAAGAAAAAACTGGTTGCGGTCAAAGGGGAAGTTACGTACCGTAACTGTATCAATCAGCAACTTCCCAGAGTCTTGTCGTAACATCAAAGTTGGCAGACAAGCTGCAGTATAACTGGAAATGCTCTATAAATAAGTACTAGGGACATGAAAGATGCATTTCAGCTTGATTTGACTTATTGCTGCTGTCTTGCTGTCTATCAGGGATAGTACCTGGTAGGCCTGGGTGATATAACTGAAATACCTATCACAATAGTTAAATTTCATGTCAGCTGATATCGATAATTACTGATAATGCAAGTTGTAACTGATAACATGTTGTGTACTCCAGAAGCGATTGAGGTGATAACACGAGTAAATATTTTTTGACCAAATACCTCAATACCGTGACAATAATGTAGGGATAATTATTGGTGCTTTCACAAAATGTTAAAAATAAATAATCATCAGTAATGTGGATATAATGACTAAGTCAGTCTGGTAAGTTCAGAAAATTACAGCACTTTACTGTAATGCAGCCTTTAAAACCAGGAAAGGACAACACTTATACTATATCCAAAATCTATCATGATATCTAGTCTCATATCACAATACAATATAATATTGATATATTGCCCAGCCCTAGAACCTGGTGCCTGATACTGAACAGTGATGTGAAAACACTGCCTAATACTGATTGGTTGTGCAACATGGGGCGTCCTGCACAAACCAGAATTTTTAAACAGCCAAGCTACCATCACTAGCGACCACAATTTTTTTGTTCAGTCGATGCCAGCCCACAAAACCACCGTTGATGAAGTGCAGACATATCAAGGACATCATCCCTTCATACTGTCCGATAAGAGAAGCAGGAGAGCTGCTTTTCGTATGTGTGGTGAGGGAGAGGGAGAGAGAAAGCTGCAGAGAGTGACAGTGAATGCAAGCTGACCAGGTGAAAAGGTGAGCAGTGAAGTTGTCAGTCTGGCAGTAAATGTACAGTGTAGATTGCGGTTTATCAGTTAATGCAGGATGCAGCTCCTCAATACCAAAGCATCCGTGTGTGCTGTTTCCCAACTTCAGGAATAGCAACAAGTCGAGCCGTACTATGTAGCTTTATTCGCTTTTACAGATTAAACAAACAAATCTGTACAAACCCAACATGAGGGTAATATCTAAGTCTTTCACTGCAAAAATTCTCTTATTACTGGACTTACTGGATGTTTTGATTTGACAAATTAAGGTCTTTTAGTAAAATTTAATTTGATGACTTTTGCAGAGTTTCTGTGACACAGAGACACCCAGAATGTGTGCAGAAACAGGAAAGACCTGAAACAAATCAACGTTAACTAAAACACAGGAAGACACAACTTACATTTTAGATGCATCCTTCTGTTTTTCACATGTTAAGCTCCTCTTCCCAAACTCTCCATCCTGTGGTTAGAAACACATAAGCAGGGCATGAGGTTAGTAAAACTGCACTTACTGGTCATCATAATATCAAGACACATACACACACACACACCATCTTTCACCATTGTTATGCTTGGCAGTTGGCAAAGCCCTGAGCCTGCGGCCGGGCTGACAATGCACTCACTGTAGGGGAGATCGTTCGCAGTCAAGCTAACGGGCTAAGAATGAGCTAACTGCTCAGATATGGGACGCATTCTGAGGCTTTGCAATAGACTCATGCATGAGCAGACAAGCTGTGTTTGGCCACGACAACAGAAGGCCCTATTCAGTTCTCTGGGGAGGCACTGGTACACACACAAACACACACGCACCATTATCATAATCATCATCATCTTAGAAGCTCTCATCTGCTTCAAAACGTGCACACACACACAGACGCACACAAACACAAGAAACACACACACACGCACACGCAGACACACGGGCAGAAAACAACCCAGACTTGGAGCATTCCACTACAGTAGCATTCCATATGTTTGGTTAAGCACAGAGAATCCAGATTTAAGACTGGAGTCTGGACTGAATTTAAAGGATGAGAGAGGGAAGTGGAGGGAGAAGGGGGAGAAATGAGGAGGAGGAGAACGAGGAGGGGGGGCTGAAGGAGAAAGGGAACATTCCTGTGAACTGTAAGCAGCAACAGGACACTCCGGTACAGCAAACGTACATTAAAGAATAAACCACCGAAATCATCTTTGATGTCATGACGCGCTCAGGATAATGGAAAGTTTGAACATCTATAATTTCATGACAACTCAGCAAACTCACTCTGCTGATGATGAACACAGTGTGAGATGTTTTAAAGCTACATAAAACATAATCTTGAGTTAGAATTGTTTTACAGCTTTTACATTAAGACTTTTATTGTAACAAGAAAAGAAAAAGAAATGGAGAAAAGAACAGTAACAACAAGCTTACTGCAAATTGACTAGGGCTACAACTGTTGATTATTTTCATCAGGGCTGCTGTTGTCCACCCTAAGAGCACTTGCTTTGTGGTGTGGATGTTCCATAGGTATAGTACAGATCAATCTATTTGTTTCTTACTGTTAACAGAGACTCATATCTTTTCATCTCATCATTTTCATCCTTCATCTTAGAATGAGCCATTTATATCTACAGAGGGCATGGGTCCTTTTCCATGATGCAATGTTGCACTGTTATGTTTCTACAGTTGCCCAGAATGGACAAACCAATCACTGACTCTAAACGGGCCTTTAGCATTTTGTCCAAGACTCACAGATTCACAGATGTCAGATGTTTGGCCTTACTGGTCTCCAAAATGATTGTTGATAGTGCAAAACCCAAAAATCTCTTCCGCTACCATTTATCAACACAAAAGATTAAGAACATCTGCAAATCCTCACATTTGACCAACTGGAACCACTGGATTTTAGGTTTTAATCGATTATCAAAACTGTTTTTCACTTTTCTGTTGATTGACCAGATGTTCCAGCTTAACAAAGAGGGTTCTCTCTTGACTTAGGCTAAACTAACTGAAGGAGCAGAGGCAGGTGATGTGTTCAAAGACACTTCGATCATGTAAGTAGCTCATGATAGACAGAGAGAATCAGTGTTTCAGTTGCTCCTGTCACTCTGAACTCCTCTGTGCCGTCCTCTCCATTTGATCCTACACATCTTCTCTTTACCGGAAGGAGACAGGCCTGCTGCTCTGCTCTGCTCTCGACTCTGTCATTTTAAATTCATGAAAGCAGCTCATGACACCAGCACACAGGGTTTGCTGAATCATCTGACTTTCTCACGCTTCTTCGCTGCACTGAACCAAAAGTGTAATTCTGCTGCGTGCAAAGCCAGCATTATTTGGGCGCTGTGTGATCAATAAACCCTCATTTCAATTAAAACATGTGATTTTACAAATGAGATTCAACACATTCTTAGCGATCCAGAAGACACCAAATACCCTGGTGACCAGAGACCACATGTTTGTCTGTGTTTGTATGTGTTTCTGGTGTGTGTGTGTGTGTGTGTGTGTGTGCAGGGGGGGGGGTCGGGGCTATTCATTCAGACAGTTAGCCAACCCGTAACCAAACGAAACAGAAAACAGCTGTCTCCTTCTCATCCCCTCGCTCCCACTCACGCACACAGCATGTCAGGTTGGGGAGGATTCATTACGTTACTCAGCAGAATAAACTCAAACAGTGTGAGGTTGTACTTCCTCAAGGGTTTGTATCTGACTCTAACCAGTCGTCAGCTCAGTTAATACCTTTTTCCCCAAAAGTCAGCGTCATTTGTAGCACACTGCATTGAATTTCCATAAACTTTTGTGTCATGAACAGAAGGTATTAACTCATACAGCAGTTGAAATCATGATGATGAGTGATGAGCACATTTTCCAGGATCTATATATATCAAAACCTGAAAATAAAACCGCATCCCACTGTACACAAAACTCTTCAATGAGTAAAACAACTTCTTTTGTCATTTTTAACTTAGCTCAGAATCACTCATTTGTACAACAGAAATATCTACTGATAATGTACTGCAATGATAATATCTTGATCTTGATTTTTATGTCTGTCAGGCGTTACATCGTGCATTTGGTCTTATGAATGTGTATCATTGCAGTGAATCACATTTTTGGAAAACATTAAAAATCCTATTTTACTGACTGCTCTGTTTTATATCAGTCGCTAATTCCTCGCTCCTTTTAACCAGCTGGTAGGAGGCCACAAGTCATCAACAACTAAAAACAAGGTTTACCTACTAGTCTGCAGCAGATCACATTTTGGACTTTGTCATGGCTCCAGAATTTACATCCATAAAAAGGTTTGGTCTCACCTTAAATTGGAGCATCTCCAGATTAATTCCATACCTGATATCTCATGATCTGAATAAGATGAATTAAATACCGTTTTAGTGATCTTTTCTGGCATCCTGACTCTAAGATAGGCAAAGAAAAAGATCTCTCTCATTGGCCGTTGATGACGATCTAGTACTCCATTGCGATATTGGAGCATTCAAATGCCACTAGTAAAGAAAATGGGTGATGCAGACTTCACTACAAACTTGACTGAATTCTGAACCAATTTTCATGAAATCTGGTTTGTTATGAACCTGAAAAAAAAAATGACAGTGGTTAATTGTTGTAATTGAATTCAGCCACAGCTTCCACTGGGACATGCAGGCGCCAACCAATGAATAGTCAATGTCAAATGTTAACTGTTCAGAATTTCGACTTTTGGTTCTTTAAAAATGTAGATTGCTATATCTAATATATTATTGTGAAGCTATACAACACAAAACTTTATCAAAAACTTTGCATACATCTAGATAAGTAAACTTACACTATACTCTGCTATACGAAAAAACTTGGCAGCTGGTTGCATCTGGAGGTTGTGGTGGTATTACAGTAGATGCTTCACCATCTGTTGCCTGATGGAAACCTTTTATGCTGAATTTGAACTTTTGTATAAAATGTCTTCTGTATTTTTGATGTGTGCAGATATCTAATAGAAACAACCACTTTTAAATCTTATTTGGAGGCAGATCCTAATGTAAACCAAATATTAGTGCATCCTTAAAATATATTCAATAAATTGGTGTGCTGTGAAGAGGTACTAAGAGCATTTTTGGTTCTAGACCAAATTTAAACCATGGGTTTCTTTCACGACTCTTCTGGTTATAATATTGTATTGCTTTGACCTGAAATATCATTTGTGTCCTGTCCTTTTTCACAACAAACACATTAGCATGCTCTGCATTGTACTAAATGAAGAGCCTTTCTGTCCCTGAACAATCTGTGTCGATACATGATGTGATTATCTGTCAGAGCATGTCTGCCTCAATGTCACCAAAAAGAGCAGAAAGTGCTCCCCTCCCTTTTTATTCTACATAAGCATTTTATCATGTAATGCATCTTTGAGCACAACTGTATCACACATACAATGGAAAGCTGTTGATAAGTTATCATCAGTGTGTGCTTTTGAGTGCTTAGGCTTACACTTTCCAAACAAATACAGTAGATGAGAGGCCACACACACACACACACACACACACATACAAACATGCGAGTCCACTTTGGCACAGGTCTGACTGACCAACAGCATTAAAAAAATACTATCAATTTAATTTGGGGATTGTTTTATATGAGGTACTTATCAATAGTCAGTGTATTATCTATAGGAGATGGCAGTAAACATGCTCCTGGATTGGAGATGCAGCAGGAGTACCAGCATGAGAGATAAGCAGTTAACTGTGGTGGCAGCATCAGCAGCAAAACATATTTTAGCCACTTAAAATAAAAAGAAAAAAGAAATCATTATCAGTTTAAGTGTACACTATATTTAGAATATTTTCACCGCTTGACCTTGCTATCAGACAGGCTTTTACAATAAGAAACTGCTATCAAGTAAGACAAATATCGCTCGGTAATTTTACCTCGCAGAACACAGGAGCTGATGGGCTCCTGCTGCCTTGATCAGTTTGTCTGTTTGTGTTATTGTGTGACATCGGTGAATCCCTTTTATAACACTGAAGTTCCACAACAAACTAAAAAATCAAGGCAGTGGCAGAGCAACACCTCCCATGTTCTGTGAGGTAAAATGGCTGATTTTGCCAGTGGAGTTTGGTTGGTTTGGAGAGAGCAATATATGGCCTATATAACAGTGCCCCCCCATCAGAAAAGGTCATCTGACCACAAGGTTAAGCAGAGAATATTGTGTACATGGTGTACCCTGCTATCCTTATACAACCCCACTTTAAATAATACAAACTATCCCTTTAAGTTTTAGTAATTTTAACATGATTTTTGAACTGCCAACCCTCCAACATATTGATTCACTCAATCCTTCCAAGGAGAAAAAACTCTGTACAGTACATGTCTATTAGTTGGTCTGAATGGCAACGTTCCTCGGCAAAATGGATGCATTCAAATTCAGCATGAAAAATAGGGTGTCAAAAGAAAAGGGGGCAGAGGAACCATGTCGGATAAAACATAAACGAGGGAGAATGAAAGAAGGGGGAAGAGAGAGATCATGTTCAATTTCCTCCACTGGAGAACGTTTCAAGGCCTGAAACTCCATCCTGGGTTCCACTGGCCAGGCGGGCCTCGTTTGCATGGGAGCCCATTTCCTGTGTGTGATTAGCAGAGGGGAGTGTGTGTGTGTGTGTGTGTGTGTGTGTGTGTGTGTGTGTGTGTGTGTGTGTGTGTGTGTGTGTGAGTGTGTGTGTGTACTGGGGGTTGCAGTTCAGAGAGGTCTGGCGTTGTTTTGTCTGCTTGGGGAGGAAAGGAATGCCCAAATCAAACACAGTGAACAGGACAAGGGGAAAAAGAGGAGGAAAGAATGAGCAGATACACAGTGAGGAGAAAGATGGGAAGAGACAGGAAGCAGAAAGTAGCTGACAGAAGGAGCTCACTAAAGAAAGGAGGAGGGAACACCAGAGAAGAATAGAGCAGGAGATCAATTTTTCATTCGCTGCCACTGAAGACTACGAACAGCATTCCTCCTGCTGCTATTTGCATTCCAGCTGAGCGTCAAAGGTGGGGTAAGAATTTAGTCTGAGAGCTGATGAGCTGTCAGATGGAAAATCATCCACGTCTTTAACTTCACTGTGAACCTGAAGAACCTGTCCTAATATCTAATGACTTACAGTGCTCCAACCCTCCCTGTTCCTCAAACAACAGCTGAGGCTTTCTCACACACACACACACACACACACACACACACACACACACACAACTGCTGACTACACAGATTAGTGTCAACAATTTTTCATTTATACAACAACAGTGACATGAAAACTATGCATTGTCAGAACACCCTTGCTGGCTTACACAGCTCTGCAATACAGAAACATCCTGGCATGTACACAAGGCAAAACACGAGGAGTCTTTAAAAGGTCAGATCGACTATTTTGAATAAACAGGACTGCAGAAGACAGACCTGCCTGATGAAACTCAAAACATTTTACATTCTCAATTGACTCATTAGGGGTTTGCTTTTTAAATTATGATGGTCTGACAGTTTTAAACAACAGCAACACAGCCAGTGGTGGACTAAAGTTTAGAGAAGCCAGCTTGGGGTTGTCGGTTCAATCTCCGGACCAGCAAGATAAATCCGAGTGGGCGAAAAGTGAAAAATCCACTTGACGATGACATTATATCCAACCTGTCTGTGCAGCTGCCTCAATCTCACTCGATATTACACATCCATGCTGTACCAATTGCAGACATCTTCATCGATTGGACAGGACGACTTAACACAGTGGAATTATTTTACCCCACGCAAAAAAACAAGGAGTGCTCACTCTGCAGCCTTTATGCACATATGTTTTCTCTGAATGTGGGGGTTTCATGCTCAGTTTTTGTGGGTATTTTATCGTATAGTTTCAGTATCGTTTTGCGTACGAGGTATCAAAATACCTTCATGGTGTGAAAAAGAAAAAAAATCACCTGATTAAAATAAGGTTGCGTAGGGTTGTGTTAGGGGAAATCAGACTCATGAACCTGTTATTCCTAAAATCCAGGTTACAGCCCTGTACAGACAGGATACACCTAAAAAATAACTAGAAAATTTCAACTTAAGTGTCTCATTTCCTCACAGCTTCAAAGTTCAGTTCCCAAACACTTCCTTGTGTTGTGCGTGTGTGTGTGAGCTGGACCCTGCCCATGCTGCACCGAGCCATTCCTTGACTGGCAGAGCAGAATTGATAGGCCGCTATTGTTTCCTTTTAAGGTCAATTGTGTCTCAAACGCTTGGCATGGCTGGGAGTGCAGATGCAGCTGGCTGGCAGGAGAGATAAAGCACTAATTTAACTGCATTCTTCTGCGCAGTCCACACCTACAGAGAGAAAATAGGAGGGGGGGCAAAGAAAGAGATGGAATGAGACGGAGAAGCTGAGAGTATTTAAGATAAGTAGCGATGAGAGAGGCAAGTGGGAAAGATTTTCAGAGGTTTAGACAGAGAGAAGCAAAAAAATGTATGACCAGAGGGTGAAAACAAGGAGGTAAAAACTACAGCGAGCTTGTCCAAGTGGGTGGGCGAGAGTCACTCTCTGCCACAGGCATCGAGCTCTGCTGTAGCCTTGTTTGCCCTGGCAGTGAAAACACGCCACCACATGTGGTAGGTCTGTCTGTCAAGTCCACAAGAGGAGGATATACACATTAGAGCTACAACTAACAGTTGTTTTCTTTATCCATTAATATGTTGATTATTTTTCCATTAATTGATTAGTTGTTGGTGAAAAGTGTTGATCACTGTTTCTGAAAGAGGCAACGTCTTCAAATATCTTGATTTGTCCACAAGCCAAAGATATTCAGTTTTAAAGAGGAGTAAAGAAATCAGAAAATATTCACATTTCAGAAGCTGAAATTTTAAAAATATGGACATTATTGTCTTAAAACATTACTCAAAACAGTTAAATAAAAAACAATATGCTGATCTAAATAGTCGGCAATTAATTTAATCAGTTTATAACTGATATATTGTTGCAGCTCTAATAAACATAAATTCTCTGCTAATTAATTAGAAATTTTAATGTAGCCTAGCCGACTAGCCTCAGAGTAAGAAAACATTTCCAAAATTGAGCGCAATTTATTAACTGATCACATTAAAGATTGTCCAGAAAAATACTGCATGTATTAAGAGCCATTAGAAGATGTTAATCATATTCTTCAATTCATACAACCTTATCTTCATTTTCTAGACTAAAATACTGATAAACTACGCTGGTTTAACAAGATGTCATCTGTCTTTCTCCCTCGCTGAATTGCAATATCGGACCTTTAGTGCATGGAGCATCTCTGATGGGTGGTAGAATAACATCTGAAAGGCAACATTTAACTAACAAGGGTAGCAACGTTTTAGTCAACTATTCACACACATTCCTAATATATACATACATATCGACCCACACAGAGATCTGAACTTCTCACAGGGTAACAAACTGTGTTGATAATCCCATGGATTCAAGTTCATTCCACAGCCAAATATGCTGCACCCACTCACTGTAAGTTACTCTGAATAAAGACATCAGCTAAATGTCTGAAATGTTTAAATATTCTGCTGAAGAGGGAAGTGGAGAGGAGGAGGAGGAGGAGGAGGAGGAGGAGAGGGGCCCGGATGGCCAGACCGGCTTAGCTTCACAAATAAACCCAGACGCTGGGAGAAAGAGAGGCAGCCTGCTGAAGGCTGGATCATAAAATATGCCTGGTATTCCACAATGTTCCACAGTGCACAAATGAGCCACTCAGGAGTGTTATGGGATTCCTGCATGTGAGGCTCCTGTGTCTCAATGTGTCCACATGCACACACACATTTACCAACACAAACACAAAACTCAACTGTGGGTGAACCAGCGTTTCAATGCTACGCCAGTTTAAAATGTGTTATCCAATGATGAGCGCACACTGACTAATAAAACAAACACAACAGAAAAGAAAGCAGAGAATAAATTACATTTTGGGTAAATAGTGTCTTATGTATTCATCCAAATGTTAGTTGACTTTCAGTGACGCACGGAAAGAGGAAGAGAAAAGAGGTACAGGGCAGATGAAGGGACCACCAGGGGGGAGAGGATGACTCGCTCACAGTCTGAATCGCTGTGTGTTTTTCTGTTTCACTCTGAGCAACTGTGTGTTATCACTATGAGTGACTCGGTGTGTTTAGGTTAACACAGAGGTGTTCTACTGACTCAGACTATAAACTCCAAGGAAAGTGCTGAAACGATTAGTCACTTAATCAATAATCTCAGTCTTACATGTTACCAGAAAGCTCTGGAAACTCGATAATGAAAATAACTTGGTTAATTGCAGCTACTTAATGCAAATCAGGGGCTTGCTGCTTCTGGAAACTAATTAAAAATGTTATATTTAAACAGCTGCATGGCTTATTTCTCTCTAAAATGTTTTCAGAAATGCATGTCGGTGAACTATTATAATATACATAATAACTGACTACATAATATGAGAGAGAACTTCCACACAAGTTGTCATGTTGATCCAGTTTGAAAGCTGTGAGCAGACAGCCCACAGTTGAGCATTCATCCAATCAGCTCCAGGGAAATTAGGGCAATTTTCCACCATTTGACAAATAAATAATCATTAGTGAGGCATCTCCCTTGCCTGGTAGCCTTTTATTGAATGTCATACTCCCTTTTTTCATCCATTGTTTCCTGCCTGTCTCTATACAGGGTTCGTAAAGAATTTCAAGAGTAAAATTCAGGCACTTTCCAAGCACTCTCAATGTACCTAAACTAAAAGTTCATACACTCTTAAGGCCTTTATATAAACTGTGACAGAACAGAAGAAAAAGAGAAAAGCACCTGAATGGAAAAACCCCTCCTTTGCAGAATTTTTTAAAAATTTGCAGAAGTTATCGATGCACTTGACCAGAACTAGGCTTCACCGAAACAGAAAGTGATCCGTTGTTGTGTGTTGGTGGTGTCTTTGCAAAAGCAGAACAAACAGTAATACCATTTGGAAACACGAGAGGGAGAGTTGAAAAGTTGTTTGTTTCTGCTTAAAAATTAACAATTTTGCAAACTTTCAAGACTTTGTACAAAATCTGTCTGTAGTATTAATTGTCCAACAAAGAGGAAAGAAATGTTTTGTTCAGCTCTACTCAGCCACACTTCTTCTTTTCTACTACTACTACAAAAATCTTGGACATGAAAGGGTTTGACTCTTGAAGTAAAAGCTGCACTTTAGCCAGTCTATTTTTATGGTCTCGCCATGGCTTGCATTGTGCTGCTTCACTTCCCCTGGTCGGGACAGCTAGCATGAGAAGGAGCTCCAAAAGCAATGTTGGCATTTACGGGAAAACCAGCCAACCCAGCCCTCAGCTGCCTTTTACAAAAGGCAGCAGTGCAGAGATCTCCTCCAAAATAAAACCAAAGCAGAGAAGAGAAGAGGGGCGAAAAGGGCTCAGAGGAGGGGAAGGAGAGGCTGAAAATAGCCTAGCAGTCGGGGTCTGCATGCATCAGCACCACAATGATGAAAGCTCCTAAAACCAGACTTGCTTATACATGGATGGATGGATGAACAGAGGGAGGGATGTCTGTGGGGAAGAAGAAAAACACCTAACTATGAGGGTATTAAACGAGGGTGAAAATAAAGGACAAACAGAAAATAAGCCGACTTAAGATAAGTCATGTACTTGAAAAAAGTGGTGAAAAGTTGCTGAAAATTCAGTGTAAGTGTCTACACAGCAAATAAGCCAAGAATCTGAAAAATAAAGTTAAGCAGAAAAGGAGCACAGAAGACAAAACAGGCAAGGACGAGAGAAACAGAAGAGGGGGAAGTGAGCAATCGCCAGGTCGCCTTGGCGTCTGAGCATTCCTCTCTCTGAGAACATGTATATTTTCTGATCACAAGAAAAATAATCTGCAGGAGGAATTTTATTTTGAGAGCCGCCCTGTAGATCCAAGGATTAGAGCAGGTCAGACAGGAGTGTGTGAGAGTGAGAGTGTGTATCGCCCCCATACAGTCAAGGTGGAGGAGCAAGAGGATCACTTGACGGATAATTCGCAAAGGAAGAGCACGTGAGGATCCGAACCCGGACTGTTCGAGCCACATATGATCAAATGAGCAAACATCCACACCCACACAGACACACACAGCTCCACTGTACATCAACAAAGTGAATTTACAAATGACACTTTAGGAGATGTTGACACAGGTAACACTAGTCCAAAGTCCATCCTTCTTTTCCTAAACTTCTCAGTCTGTGCCCATATTTTTTTTACTGAACTTCTTCTTCCTCTAGGAGTGAATTAAAAGAAACGCCTCTAAAGCTAACAAAATTCACACATTATGTGTTTGCTTAACCCATGAAAAAAAGTGTAAACACAATAATTTGCTATTTTACTGGGGACTATTTCGTGGTCTAGACTAGTAACTTCCTGACGTCTCTGCTGGTTGCCTGGAAACTAGTCAGAGGAAAGAAAGGAGAAAGTGTGTCAATCCAGACTGTCACATACAGTATTAATTTTCAGGGAATAAATCATACTCTAATTTCTCTGCCTTTAAAAACTATCTCCTACGCAATCATTTAGTTACATGAATTTCATGTTATGTTCCTTGCAGCAGTCTATGACTATTTGTGACACTGAGTAAGTGTACAAACAGGTGACAAATTAAAGGGAAAACTGACATAAAGTGTTTAAGTAAAGCACTGGGCCACCACAAGCAGCCACAACAACTTCATTGCTCCTTGGCACAGATTCTACAAGTTTATGCAGAGGGATGAGGGATGAGCAACACGCTTCAAAAAGTTCCTTTCTTCACTTGGTGCTTTTCTATGCTGGTGGTGGAGAGGTGTGTTTCTCCAACACATGTTCAAGTGGGCTGAGATCTCTTGACTCACATCATTTTCAAACTCATCAAACCCTTCACTTTAGTGATAACAACCGATGCTTTGGTACCAAGTTGATGCCATAATTCTGAAACTTATTCTAACCATAGTTAAGCTATACTGTTCAGTCTGCGTCATCTACCAAAATATGAGATTTAAAATTTTTAACTGTGGTATCAAAATAGGTAGCGGTAATTGTGGAATTTCACTGGTATTGGTATTAATTACTTAATTATTGGTACTGTGGCATCCCTAATCTAGAGACTCTGATCATTTTCATAGTCATTTAGCAACAATTTGGTCTGCAGGTCTCTCCTTCCTTGTCACATTAGAGGTGGTTCCATAATCTAGATTTTCCTACTGAGATCAAAACATAAGAGACATCAGACACATCAAAGCAAAAGACAGAGACGGAAGGCACATTTAATGTTGTCTCTCTGGGTCTTACCCAGAAACAGCAGCACCAGACACAGGATTGTAAGCACCCACCACAGCTGATTGTGTGTTTTTTTTTAATCAGTTTAGTTTAGTCGAGTGTCATTTTGATTTAAGACGCAGTAATCACAATTTTTAAAACAAAGAGGGAATGTCTTACTGCAAGATCCAGAGATGAAGACTTAAATATAGATGTTTTGGCCGGTTAGAAATAGCTCTCTACTCCAACCGACCTGAGACCTCACGATGAACCCGACCTTTGCTGAGCACTGGACTGGTACCGCCACCGTGATCTCCTGCCAACCACTGTCACGTCAGTCTAGTAGCTTTCCGACTGCAAATAACAGGCTAAAACATCATAAATTCTAGGGGACCAAGGCAGTAACTATAATCCTACGGAAGAGAGGTTGAAAGAGACATATTACAGCTCTCAGCATATAAACACTCATTAAATTGTAGTGATGGTACCCAAGACATACAAACCGTGCCGCTGGGTGAAGGACTTTGGTTCAACATTTAGCCTTTTAAGGATATTATTGAGGTTGTTGAGGGGTTAGACATCTGTATCAGCGTGTAGGTGGCATGAGGTGGTGTTTTTTTTACCACCTGTGTGAGTAGCTTTTTTAGCCTGGTGTGTGTAGTCTTCCACCACAAGCATCACGAGACTGATAGGAAGTAGAGCGTGATGTTCACCTTTCTTCTCCTCCCTTGATCATCGCCTGTCTGGCTGCCCAGCCAGATCTCTGGGAAGAAGAATGCATCTCGAACCAGACTGGAATGGCTCCTAAAATATGCCAAATATGCCCCTGACCCCCTCCTTTCCTGAAGACGTAGGTCTGCTGCTTGCTAGCCCACCCTCCTTCCCTTCTGGTCCCCCCCAACCCACAGACATTCCTGTGCTGTACGCCGCACTGAACGCGCGCAGACTTACAATCACAGATGACCCACTCACATAGAAAATGTGAAGGACATTAATAACACAAGTTTCCACCCAGCTGACCCAGACATGCCTTTTAAGGGTAAGCGGTTCAGATTTCTCTTTTCATTAACTTCCAAAAATACTACTGGACCAGGCTGGGAGAAGGGGGGAGTGACAGGAAAAAGAGAGGCTGGGGGGGTCTCCTCTTTAGCGAGGCAAAATGAGAGCGAGACAAGATAACAATCAGAAGGAGAGAGAGGAAATATTGGCCTGTTGAGGAGGAGAACACCTAAAAAAATAAAAGTGCAGCTGAGGAATTTACAAGAAATGTCTTAACTTTAGCTCTCCCCTGTTAAAACGTCCCTTTCTCCACTCCCTCCCGCCCTCTCCCTGCCTTGCTGCGCCTCCTACATGCTTTTGAAGTCTGTTTCCTTTGCACTTCTTTCCTATTTTCTTCCAGGATTGACGAGGTAGCCATTTTTTGAGGATCCTGTACAGTGTAGGAACAAAACAGGCGCACAGGGAACCTTCTGTAAAACAACTTATTGGAGGCTGAAATGTCCAACAGAAACCTGAATCCCACACAGGAACCAGTTGGAAAAAAATAAAAATGCCAAACCAAGAGGAAACTTGTGTTTCAGGTCAACCTGACAGCATGTAAAACACAAACACAGTAGCTGAGTGACCCACATTATTAGTCAATGTGGTCCAAACTCCAGCTCCAGCCATGTGGGGCAGCTGGCTGGCCTGGCCAGGCTGCCGATTAAACATTTGAAGACTTATCACCTGCAGCTATCAGGTTATATCTAACAACCACAAATACATTCTTGGCAGGAGTGTTTAGCTAAATAAACTGACACTCAGCAGGGAGGGCCGAGGGTGTGAGAGCAGGAGACAGCTTGAAAGACAGACAAGCAGTCACTATTCACATGTAAAATCATAGATATCTACTGTTAAATGATTAGTCTTGTAGGATTGTTTGAGATACTCATCAATAGTTAGTGGATTAATTACAGCAGCCAGCAGGTCCTCAGGTTAGATTGGAAATGCAAAGAAGAGAACCAGCACAGTAGCGAAGTCATGTACAACAAAAGGTATTTTAGCCACTGAAAAAAAGTCCACCTAAAGAAATCAATATCAGCTTAAGTGTACCCAATATTTAGAATATTTTCACCACTTTCCTTTACCATCAGACAGCCTTTTCTACCAGGAAACCATTACGTAACACATATTGCATGCCATTACATAAGCCAAGTATCACTCTCGCTATCGATCTCTTAGTTTGTTTGTGTTATTGTGTGATTTTGGTGAAACTGTGTTACTGTGTGACTTTGGTGTTTTAAAAGGTTAGATCAAACGAAGTGACAGATCGAGGCAGTGGTAGACCAGCAACTCAGACGTTGTGCGAGGTAAAATCAATGATTTCACCACTGGAGTTTGGTTGGCTTTGAAAGAGCAAAATTTGGCTTCTATAATGGTGATTTCCCATCAAAAAAGGCTGTCTGAGGGCAAAGTAAAGTGATAAAAATACTCTAAATGTACTGTACACTTAAACTGATATTGATATTTTTAGGTGGACCTTTTTTTAAGTGGCTAAAATACCCTGTCCACAAGCTTCAGTGGTGGTACTCCTCCCAACACATCATCTACTAAAGTCAATACAGTGACTATCATTAAGTACCTCATACAACCCCACTTACTATCCACACTATCCCTTTAAGCCGCAATGAGGTTGCATCTGTGATAGATAATGTTATTGTTGGCAAAAGCAAGACAAAGAGAGACAGACATGAGACTTCAAAAGATGACTCACATGAGAAACCTCTAGAGTAAAGACTGAAGACTAAACTGACTGATTCACAGATATCTTGACCTCAGATTCAATCCTATGGAAGTTGAAGCAGCAGCAAAGCTGGAAAAGTGTCAAAAATATGTGAATGATCAATCAAAAGTAATAAATTACATTCTTGTATAAATGCATCTGTCTCTGCTCCTGTGTGATAAGGAAATGGTGGACACTTGAGAAGCCAAAATGAAGAGCAGATGTTTTTTTTTTTTTTAATTCTTCAGTTACCATAGCTTGAGAACCATCACATGGTCAACAGCAGGGCAGCTGCTTGGTTTTGGAGGGCTGCAGGGGGGTGATGGGTGTTCATAAATTAAAAGTCCTGAAATATGGTGCTAGGACGCAGTTTGGAAGTCTGGTGCAGGTCTGCATTACAACCAATGGATAACAGTGAACAGGAGCGATGAAGACATCTGTTTCAAGCCTGTGCATCTAGTGTCTGAGCCAGGTTTATAATTTGTCATAAAAAGATGCCCAGAACTGCATTCGTTATCAAGATCCTGCTCCTGGTGTTGTGTTCCAACCACCACATGTTTTAGCTCGGTTTAAGCAGAGGTTTTACAGTTTTTAACCTTCTCAGTCAACATACCATGATAAGGTAAGGTAAATATAGCAACAGAAAGGCCGTACAGCATATATGCTGTCATGCTATCCTCTTGGCTTTGTATACCTCCAGCTACATAGAGCAAAAGGATTTACAAAAATAACTGGGAATGTGCATTTATAGCTCTCTACTGAGCTGTGAGGATTTCTCCATAATGACAAAGGGAAAGGAAATGTCCTTCTGCCAAAATTGCTAAGCTGACTGGCTTACTGGCTTGTCACACATGAAAGAATAGGAGGAAATGTAAATGTGTCACTCAGGGTATCAAGCAGCACTGAGGGAGCAGAGGTCTCTGAGTAAAGGTTCAGTAAATGTTTCAAAGACACGTTTTTCCTCAAAGTGGATGACTCATTAATGTCGGTGTATGTGCCTCTCTGTGGCAGAGCTTCGATACAAACAATCTATGAACCTTTTGGCTCCTACCAAATATTTGTTCCAACTAGGGTACAAAGTTGATCATTTCACAGCAGCCTAATTTGCCCAAAACATTCCTATTTCATAACCACCTGCTCACGTAACAGGTTTGATAACCGTCCAGCAACTCAATAAAATCTTTTACAGGTCAGCGCAGCAGAGTTGACAGAGATGGCTGACTGACAGGTGAACTATGAGTCAGGGTTACACAGTCTTACAATGTTTCTGACTATTATGACACAAATGACAAAATACAAGCTATTATATACAGCCAGGAAGGCTTACTTTAAGGTAAAACTGAAGGTAAACCGCATTGTATTTATTGTATTTCACATAGGGTTGGCCAATATGACAATATGTGCCATGATATAGGGCTGGGCGATATAGCGATATATACTGCATGATGGTAGAAATGAGCTCACCGGAAGAGAGTTAGCATTTCCACTGCAGCTCTCGGGGCTGGATTCTCATGTGATCTCCACCGCAGGAGAGAGTGACAAGAAAACATGGAGAAAAAATGCATGTATGTATGGAAGCTCTAATTAAAGAAGAAAATAATCAAATACAATGAGGTTTGGTAGAGTCATTTTAAACTATTTTTTGCTTGAATTTACAGATGAATTACTGTATCATGATATATACTGCTACCATGACCTGGCCATGAAACCATACACAATCTGTCTACCATGAGAGACTTTGCCTCATTAATTAATTATGTTAAAGTGACTCTCCCTCAACAATCTCTGGGTGTACTGTACCACTGCAGGAAATGGGTTAGAGCATTTAATGAGCAATTATATTATGTTTGTCATAATGTGATGAAGCACCTCTGAATGAATTTCACATTTTTAAAGTGTATGTTATCAAACCCTGAGGCATAACATGGCAGTTTACTCATATCTAAATCTGACATACTGATAAAATACAAAAAATTAAATGATTAGGAAACAGGTCAAGTAATTATCCCATCCAATCTCGGTAGGGACAGCAATGGCCAGTGTTTTGGGGATTTTGGCATAGCCATCGGATTTCCAGATAACGGATATCTGGGCCGAGACTTCCTCTTTCGTGCAAAGGTCATTGATTACAGCCCCATTAGCAGCTTGAGACGTGAGTGAGTTGGTCACTACTACTTGAACTACAAACTGACTGCCTACAACAAGAACACTTCTGAATGAGGTTGGGCAGATGGACATTGTCACTGTCTATCGCACAAAGTTACAGACCCAGCAACGACATCGTCATTCATCACTCAAAATTTCACTGTGAACATTCTCATATAACAATTTGGCAGACATCACCCAACCCTACTTCAGTTACAAAAACTTCGTCCCTTGTTTACAGATTCTACATTGATATCGCTTGTTTTGATGGGGACAGTCTACAGCATAGTGGAAACAACACGGTCACGTGCACCTGCAGCTTTCGCTGGAGCAGATCTCCCGTGATGAGACTGTTGGTTCAGAGTCACCTGCTGCAGCACAGCAGAGTGATGAGGCCTCAGTGAGTGACCACGGCACCACACAACACAGAAAGCCCACCAGAGCAGCTGGTAATGAGGAGACTGTTTGGCACGCTTTGGAGGACTAACGAGGGGGATTCATTCACACTCACACACAAACACGCAGAAGAAGTTGCATGAACAGAATCCATTCTTGCTTTGACGTTGAATTCTTGAAGAGTGAGAGCACATATCTGTTGCTGTGTGTGTGTGTCAGTGTGTGTGTTAATGAGAGCCTGAGCGAGGCGTGTGAACACTCGGAGCTGGGATGAACTTCTGGCTACTACTCGCTGAGTGATTGACACTCTCAGACTCTAGTATCCGATGACAGATCGACATGGCTGGGAACAGCACCGAGGAAAAGTGCTCTGGCACACACACATGCATGCACACACACGCAAAATGACCCTGCGAATACACACACAAAGTTCAAGTAGTTTGAACTCCAGCTGAAATCACAGAGCCCGGCCCTGTCACTGGTCCTCCACTGATAAAGAAAGCTGGCAGGGAAAAGAGCGGCGGGACGAGAGGGGGAAGGAGTGGAAGAAACAGAGGAAGAGGGGAAAATCACTGTGTACAGTAGAGGAGAGAGACAACATATAAAGAGGTGATGGGGAAAGAAAACGTTTACATCTAGAAAACAAGAGTGATGGCTGCATTTACAGTGTTGCAACCAATGACTATTGCAGTGGTTTTCAAACTGTGGTCCAGGGACCAACACAGGTCCTTGGATGGGTTGTAGGGAGACCCCACCATAAGGAGGAATAGAATAGTTTAACTTTTATCACATTTACTGTAAGTTGGAACAACAGGAGAAGAAATAACATCAGCCATTTTGACTGATTGTAATTTATAGTGATCCTTGTTGATCACTTATGGACCGTGAAACCTTAAAAATTACTCAGGGGGAGTAGGGAGATCCCTTAAGAAAAAATCCTCTAAAATTGGGGGCCCAGGTCTCTTATATGAAGACGAAGTTCTTAACAGTCAAAACAAACCAAATTATTTGACCCTAATTCATATAAAACAAAAAAGCAGCACTTACTCTCCAAGTCAGACAAACTGAAAGCAGAGGATGTTGGGTACTTTTGCTTAGTAAGTTTGATTTTTGGCTGATTGTTGTTGTTGATGAATTTTCTGCTGATTTCAGCAGCACCAGTCCAGAGATCACCAACACAAAATCGCCTAAATAACCAAAGTAGCAGTTAACGTGCATGCCCTTACCACAACGGGCTGGACACCTAATTTACCTTTTGCGCCACAGACTAAAGAAAATGATGGCTAGAGTTGTACCCCAAACTAGCAGCAGCTGGTAGATTTGGTTTGTTTGAGATGCTAGCAAAGCAACATAGTACATAAAATAAGCACAGCAGAAACGTCAGGCAGGTCTGACCACCATGTTTAACCATATATATATTAACAATACATAAAATATGCCAATTTTACATATCTATGCAATTCAAATCAACTGCCGGTTGCTGCTGGAAGTGTTTGTTGTGGCTGGAGACAGCGTCTATACATACTCTGTCTAATTTAGGTGTCTTTATGGCATTAAGCCATCCTCCTTCACGTCTGCTAATAGACAGACAGCAGCTCCAGCTGGCCTGCGTATTGTCAACAGCAGCAGCCTCTGTCCCGGATACTGAGCCCATTATTACATTAACACAAAACACACACACACACACATACACACACTGACAAAGGATATACACTCACAACACAGGCTGTGTGTGGGCTTTAATAAGAGGCTCGAAGAGACCATGATTCATCCGTACTATTTTAAGGAGCCCTGAGTCTGGCTACCACTAATAATAACCAACACCAACACCATCCGATCCAAATTCTATTTGAGCTATCCATTACAGCTTATCAGGATGCATAGGTTACGCTGCAAAGGACACACTCCTGCTCATGTTGATGACTTCCACACAGTCCCGCTAACCCCTCACTGTCTCACTTACTGACAGTGCTGTCTTCTTGTCACATTTGCTTTATGTGTCATCATGTTATAGCCTTGTTTTATTTATCTTTAAATAGAAATCTAGTGAGAAGTACTACAAAAGAAGCAGTGGGAGGTTTTTATTTTGCTAATTTTATTTTTTGACATCATATTTTGTGGTTATTACAATGGAAAAGTATTGCTTAAGTCAATTGGGGCATCTAAAATCAACAAAATATGAGTTCCTTGTTGTTGCCTTAAGATGTGTCAAGTTAACAATTGATTAGTCGGTCATCAGAAAATTAATCTTTAGATAACTGAAAAATGCAAAGCAAGTTTCAGCTTCTCAAATTCAGTTAATTTCATTGAATAAATCTTTACTGTGTCTGGAGTTTACTTATGGTGCAGCATAAAAACATTAGGAGAAACCTACTGTGCATATGACAACAACAAAACCACAGTGACAATATGTCAAGTTTACAAAGTATGCACTGAATAAAAAGTATAAAACGTGAAGATTTGATGGTTTCTTTAGTCATGTTTGACAGTAAATTAAATATCTTTTACTTTTTTCATTTAAAACAAGCCATCTGAATACGTTGCCTCAGACTCTGGCTAATAATAATGACCATTTTTCACAATGTTTTGATATTTCATGGACAAAACGATTACATTATTAATCAAGAATATACTGTCAGATTAACTGATAATTAAAATAGATAGGGCTGCAACCAACATTTATTTTCATTGATGACGTTGCTCCAATTTAGTTCAACTGATTAATGGATTATCAAAATAGTTTGCAATTCATTTAATAGTTGACAACTAATTGGTTCAATGTTGCAGCTCAAAAATAATTGCTCACTGTGTGTATTCTGATAACTACACAGGCTGACGATTGAAATACTACAAGACTTTTTCTTCATATGAATTTACATCCAGCAAAACATTGGTAATATCCTTTTTTATTTGCTTCCACTTGCATCTAATGACGTCAGTGCACTACACTAACAGCAGGGGCTCTGGTGAATAAACCTTGATGTGCCGAGTGGCAGTAATACTACCACCGACAGGCTGGGCTCGACATTCCCAGCGGTTTGATTCTCCCAGGCAGAAAACCTCAATATTTTAATTTAATCCCCAGAGCAGTCATTTAGCCACTCCGTAATCCCCAGGTCCAGTGCTTAGTCTGATAATTACCCTTATTGGACACCCATAATGATTAGTTTTTGGTTTCACCCAAAGCAGTGCAGGCAGTTTCATAGGGCGGTCGCGGCGTTCTGCGGAGTGGAAAACCAATCATGCGTGGTATAGCCCAGGTCGTAAAAGGAGAGAAGAGAGAGGGGTATGATTATTACTTTGCATGGCAGGCGACAACTCCTGGACAGGACACGGTGCAGACTCTGTCTTTGTGTAACTTTCACTTGTTGGCATCCAGATCACTTTAAAGGGACAGTTCAGATTACTTAATGTGGGGCTGTACGAGATCGCCAGCACAGAAGCTCATCAGTGAACACCTGTGGACGGGGTCAGCAACAAAAGATATTTTGGCCAATTTTAAAAAGTCCACCTAAAAAAGTTAATATCAGTATACTCTTTATTTAGAATATTTTCACAGCTTTAGTTTTCTATCAGAAAGCCTTTTCCAACAGTAAACCACCGTTATATAAGCCAAATATCACTCTCTCCAAACCAACCAAACTCCATGGGTGAAATGGGTAATTTTATCTTGCAGAACACGAGCGTTCTCAGTCTACCACTGCCTCAGTTGGTTAGTTTGTTTTGGTTATTGTGTCATGTTGGTGTTCAAAATGTCACAAAATAACACAAACTAACTAATAGGCCAGCAATAGGGCTGGGAAGTATGGACTAAAAATTATATCACACTATAATTTCAAGCATGGACGGTAACAGTATATATCAGTACATTTGTTCTTCTTTAATATTAAATTTCTCTGCAGGGGTGAAGAACTGGTATGGCAACTCCATGGCAGCTATTATTGCACTCTTAACTGTATTATTAGGAGAAAGGTATTTTAATAACATTTAATGAGCAAAACTGGAATAATAAATAGAAAAAATACAAAACCACAAAACCGTTTTACCACCACATATAACCACAGTTATCTGACATGATTTGTACTCAGATTACTGTTTTCTGCTTGCTGTCTGACTTTTTAAATTCAAAAGTCCATTTCCACATGATGGCAATTGCACTGGTCTTTCTTCCAACTCCTTCTCCCCTTTGCAGTGTGGTGAATTTTGTTTGGCAAAGCTCTGATGTTATTGGTTCTTTTATTTTGTGCTTTTAATGTTTAAATAATACACTGACTATTGATAAGTGCCTGTGAACATGTGCACAACTAATATATCATAACAGGTTCAGGGTGTCAAGATGTATTATATTATATTAAATAATCTGAGCTTAAAATCACAAAACAAGCGGTGGTGATGGCGGTGGCTCTCCTACTGTGTTAATAACCATAATTGCACTGAGGAGTCATGTTGAGTTACTGGCATGAAAAGTCAGAAGGGGGCATCCACTGGGAATCATCCCTCCTGAGAGCCAACGCAACCAAACTTAATTTGGAGCACAATTTTCCCAAGGCTGTAATGCATGGATCAAGCATAATCAGGGAAAATTTAGACATCTCACTCTTCACTTTGCTGCTACTCTCATCTAATTTTCCCTTTGCATTTCTCCCAACATTTCCAAAGTGACAGCATAAAATGCAGACATTCCCTCCACATGCGGCGTCATAATCCCCCCCAAAATACCATAGGAAACCCTTTTCGCACATGACAAGCTGCCTGATGCAAGTGCCTGTGCAGAGTCCAGGAGGAAAAGTGGCTTCACAGCAACACAAGCTGGTAGCTCAGCTGGTATAATCTACAGCTGGCTGGGAGGGCGAGCCTTACTGGAAAGTCATCAGTGATTTCTTTTTTTTTTTTTTTTGTCTCCTTCGTGTCTGAAACAGGTCAAGGCAGGTCCCTCCATCTCCTTCCCTCCCTGTGCTGCTCTTTATGAGCTCCACCTGGCAGATTAGTATTCCACCACTACAACTACCTTTTCTGCTGTTGACACATGCACACACACACTCCTCTATTACTGTTGGGGTGAGGCAGCACAGGGCACATACTGTTCAGACTCTGGGTTACATGCATGCATGTGCAGCCTACACATTCCCACCCTCACGTGAAGGAAAACAAACACGCACATACTCAAAACAGAACAGACACATCTTGCCACACTGTTTGTTGATTTAGCAAATCACCAAAGTAAGGCTGCAGTTCTGATTACTTATTGTTTGATGTGTCAACTTCGCTTATAATGCGAGAAAATTGTGCAAAATGTCACCCAAAGCTTGACATTTTCAAATTGCTTGTTTTGTCTGATGAACAGTCCAAAACCACTTAATATTTTAGAAGTCATATAAGTTGTGCACCAAATGTGAATTTCGATATTTAAAATAATTTGGCCGATAAGCTATGATGATACCGACCTAGCTACTGTTTTTCTAGTTATACCACAAATGACCAGCACAACATTTGTGAACGCAAAATTGATGCAACACAACAGACAAACATTGTCCAATGCATCAGTGAATGTTATCTAATTTGCAGATAGGCCAGTTGCAATCAACAGTATCGCCCGATAAATCAACAAAAAGAAAGCAACAAATCATAACATTTGACAAGCTAGAATCAGCGGATATTTGACATTTTTCCTTGATCAATTACTTAAATAATTAATCAAAGAATTTAAGTGTTGTTATTTATTTTTTTCTCTATCAGTTACTAATTTTCAGAGCTAGTTTTCAGACTAACTTTCAACAACAGATTCAAGGCTAAGTCAGTTCCTTGAGGTCATATCGTGTTTGTCCACTAGGAGTGTCACAATATTATTGTAGATTAAAATGTTTTATTATATTGTTTAAAAAATATTTGTATCATATTAATAAAGAAACACATGATAATATGTAAACAATCCTGCACCTCTTAAATACACTATGCTCTTAAATCAGTCATCATTATGGATACAGACTCTCTCCACGTCTCTACATTCATATTTTTTGAGTGGTTTTTTGGCAGCCCTGCTTATCCATCAACCTAATGCTAACTCCTGCACACAGGAACGTGTGCACAACTAATATATCATAACAGGTTCAGGGTGTCAAGATGTCTTAGTTAACAGTTAATTACTTCAGCAGATTGAGGACCTAAAGACATGAGGTGTTCCTAATGTAAAATCACTATAACATCCTCTCAGTGGGTTGTGTAGATCCACCACTAGTCTATTTTGTGTGAATGTAATGTCCTTATGTTGACTATAGTGCTCAGCTGTGATTTTATAGTGCTCAGTGATTAAGCTAAACCCAAAACATTATTTTGGCCAGACATTATAGTGTACTGTGTGTATGCACCATGTCATATGTACCACATATCACACAGTATCTCTGTTCTGTAAACATTAACTCTAAATATAGGTTATTAGTGTGTACGGGTAAACACAATGTCCATGCTTCCCTACATCCTGAATGTTTATATTGTCAATTTTGGACTATAAAGCTGAATGGTAAAATACTCCATCTTAATTTACATGGAGTGATTGATGTCCACATTTTAGGGATCACTGCAGTATCGGCTAATATATTGATATAGTTTATTTTTCTTTCTATCGGCCCCAAAAATCCAGTATTGTTCAGGCTGTACTCGATATGCTACCTCATATGGCTGATACTCAACGCCAGCAAAGGAAACTGAAACATTTCGCCCTCATGCATAAAAAAAATACCCTTAAATTCCCTCTTAGGAAACAGGGGAATTACAGTTTGATAAGCCAAGTTGCATTTTGAAACAGCACGCAAGATAATATCCTCATGACTGGCCAAAACATAGAATGTCAGGAGGAGGCACAAGCAGCCAATGCTTCAATATTTTTAATGTTTTTATCAACCAAATTTTGACTTATCACAGCTATATTGATCTACATTAATACCAACATATGTGGTCTAATATTTACCAATTAGAAAGTTTTTTTTTTGGGACAGATATTTCATGCTTTTTTCATCCTCTTGTTTAATATGTAGATATTTCTGTTTTTTATTTACTTTTATTAAACATACCAGTGAAAGTTTACCCCTGATGTAATTTTTGGCAAATAATAATTTACTCCCTGATACTGGTATCAGCACTGGCCTCAAAAAATCCAGTATAGGTCAGACTGTAATCGAGTCTACCACATATCACACAGTATCTCCTTCTGTAAACATCAACTCTACCAGGCTATTAGTGTGTATGGGTAAACACTGTTCATGCTTCCTTATATCCTGAAGGAAAAGAGGGCAGTAAGTCATAAAATGTGTGGCTGATACTGAGTGAAACATTTGACTGAAAGCATTAAAAAATACCTTTAAATTCCCACTCGATAGGCCAAGTTACATTTTTACAAGGATAATATCCTTGGCCAAACACAGAGGTACATGCTTGTCAGGAGCTTGTACACGCAGGCAACACTGATTGTTGAATACTTTCATCAACCTCATGTTCTGAACTATCGCTTATAACAAGCTATAGCAGGAGATATGAAAAAGCCTGTCGTTATTAAGTGCGTAGCCACAAGCGAGGAGTCGCAAACATGTAACAGTTATAACGCCAAATACACTGTAGCCTAAAATCTGCGGTGTGTGCAGAAAATAAGATGTAAATGCTGTGTGCGGCGCTACAGTTTAACCACCTGAGGTTTTCTCCGCAGTCCTGGATGCTTCATTTTGGCTTGAAAGCGAGCAGAGCAGCAGGAGGAGGAGGAGGAGGAGGAGAGGAACAAGGAGGAGGAGGAGGGTTGAAAACTTGCCGCAGTTCAGACTTCTGCAGTCCCGACTGACTGGGTCCAACTCAGGAAGCCGCTGTCTGAACCCGACCAATGTTCCCCTGTCCAAACCCCAAAACACACACCGAAACGTTAAGATAAAGTTTACCTCAGCTGTTCCACCGCCGGCTCATAAAAACGCGACGGTAAATCCACAACTTCTCATGCGGACGGTGGGACTCGCTGCTGCTGGCGCTGCTGCCGACACGGCGAGGACAAGTTCATCCACATATTCTCACATTCAAGCAGCAGCAGAGAGAGTTGGAGGCGGCAGGACAGCCGGAGGGAATGCGTCTTTGGTTTCCCCTTCTCCCCTGAATCACTTTCGTCGGTCCTTTCCTCTCGGATATTCCCCTCCCTGGTTCGCTCTGAGATCAAACCATCACATTCCAGCGCGTCCTTAACAATGAAAAAAGGTGGGTTTTCCTTTTCTGCTGCCGGAGGACCCACCCCTCGGGATGACTCTGCCCGGCCTGACCGCAAAGAGAACGCCCTTCCCGGCTGCGAGGTCCCGCCTCTCTCCCCCTACAGTACAGAACATACGCAAACCTGGCTGGTGAGGAGAAATTAATCCAAGCAGAGATTCAATGGATAGTCTGAATATTTTAATAAAGTCTGAGTTAATCATACATTTCTCTCTCTCTCTGCACACAGACAACAACATGTTTTAACTGAACAGCATAGTTTACACTTAGGGGAGACTGGGGACGGTTGGAACACTTTTTACATTTCTCTCGGTTATGCAGACTATTTGGACTACACCAGCCAAATTTTTCTTTATTATACTTATGCCTGTCTGCTGATTACCCACACCATTTGAAGATGATTACATATGACATATCATTCACAATATTTATTTGAAAGGAAGAAGTCTGATGAACATGATCATAATTTAACCCATTAAAAAATATTTATTGATAATTAATCCATAATCAAAAAATTTGCAAAACTTGTGCCTCATTTGACACTGTTTTGTCTGGCTGAGCTATTTTTGGAATATGGCATCATAAAATTAAAATAAGAAAAAGAGAGAAGAGAACAGGACAAGAATGAGGGAATATGTATTTTATAATTAATTAATCAATTGATAGCATTTTCAATTATTGGTTAAAAAAAAATGCACAAAATTTGCATCCCTATTTGCAACAAATTAAAAACAGATTAATTTTCACAAATTAGCTTAATAATATATATTATTACTTATTTAGTAATATCAAATTTTTATTAAATTTTGTTTGTGTATGTATGCAAATAATAAAGGTGCTGTTTAATCTCTGTATTTACGTGTGCAACAGGAAGAATGGAATAATCTGCAATGCAACAAACTTTTATTAACTAGATCCTTATTGTACAAACCTGTTTCTTTTTTTACAAACTGTTCTTGACACACTCCAGTGTGTGAACTATTCTTATAAAACTTAATTTACCTCACAATGAAAAAAGCAATTCACATTTATTTGGGTGAATTATCATGTAATGTGCCCAACAATGACTTGTTTATGTTGGTAATTATTGTTGTGTGGTCTGTTTTGATATGGCTGCAACCATGTTGCAACCATCCCCACTCTGCCAGCTAGGACAGAACATCATGTGCCAGTTCAACACACTGACCTTCACACATGCTAAATACTTAGAAGTAAACAAAATAATGAGTCAAATACATACATTTTGATTAATTAATTAAAAATTTTAGGACAGTGTGACAAAAAATAGAGCTCAAAAATAGTTTCATACCTCAAAAACAAGTTGTGTTCTCTGTTGTTTGTTTGTTTTTTCAACATATGCAGCAGCAGTGGTTGAATGTGTCTTCTGTCTTCCAAGTGGGGAGAGGGTCTCACTGAGCACGTGCAGTAACAGTATGACTATCATCACACTAGCATGTCTCTGATTGGAGGAATAAGACCTGTTGCAACCATCCCAATCCACCCCCGATACACCACGAGCCTGTTTAGACTAATACCATTGGAAATATAAAGCCACATTAACAACACACTTATTTTAAGCTTCCCATTATGTACACCAATTATAAGTCCCTATTGCAATATTAAAAAGTAGTTATACAAGAATTATGTACCAATAAACCCAATGAGTAACACCTGTAGCAATGTTATAGGAGTCTTAAATCCAGCAAAAGGGGTGAAAAATACTGACAAGATTACTATAAATGTATTTTCCAGTAGCACAACATACTATAAATCCCCATTGCATTGTTATAGAGTTTTGTCTTTGTTTGCATGTGCATATAAAATATCCAGGAAGTGCAAATAACCACAATTGTTGGCTCTGTGTTCTGGCAAAGGTTCTTTATGTTTGTATTTAAGAAGCATACTAGAATATATGCAACTGAGAACCTTACCATTATACACTAAATTAGGGATGTAACAATACCAAAAACCAGCATTTATGCTTACTAAATCTAGTCACCCATGCTTCTAGTACTTTAAAAATGATCAGTTGATGTTATAACAATGTTTTGTATTTTTTTTTTTCCTTTGGTTATGTAATGTCATGTTATGACCCTCTTGAAAAATAGACATTAACCCTTTTAAAGACCCTTGATGGATGTCTGACCCCACTTCAGGAAGGTTTGTTTAAAAGGACCAGTGTGTAAAACTTGGTGGCATCTCGTGGTGAGCTTGGAGATTACAAACACCACATTTCGCTCCCTTGTGTGTAGGAGAAACTACAGTGGCTGCAAAATTCGTAAAAAAGCTGAAAGGTCATATCTAAAGCCAGTGCTTGGTTTGTCCATTCTGGGCTTCTGTAGGAACATGGCTGTGCAACATGGTGTCCTCCATGGAGGAGGACCTGTGCCCTCTGCAGATATAAACAGCTCATTCTAAGGTAAAAAAACATGATAAATTTTATTTTATGGTGAGTAGACACTAATGAATACATGCATATGAATATTATATCCAATTTCTGCCATATTCTGACAATTAATGGCCATAAATTTATCACAGTGGACCTTTAAGCTATTTCAAAAACCAGATGATTGTTGTGGCAATACATTAACTGACAATAAAGTAATTTCTTCTTTTTCTCTTCTTTTTTCTCAGTCATGGTGGATAATGTTGGAGAGTTTCTGGGTTGTTAAGCAGCTTGAACCTTGCTTGGGTCCAGACCTTCGAATCCCCCCACTCCAACGAGCTGACTGATTCTCGAAGATGGAAATGAAGTGTAACAAGCTGACAATTCAGTCTGATATCAGGCAAGCTTAAACCAGGTTGTGTTACATTCTTTTCTTACCCCAAGCACAAACCCAGTGCAGCTCAGACTGCCTGACCTTCAAGACAGACACATGGATCAATCTGTGCTGTCACTCAGTGCAGCCTCTCTGCTATCACTGTACCTCGGTATGAAATACCCCCTAGTTTTAACTTCTGCCACTGAGCCTGCTAATGTCAGTCATGCAGCATAATAACTGTAACACAGTCATATTGTTTGCTCAGTATATTGCTGCATGATTATGGTGGGGCAATAAATTCTTCACTGTGGGTTTACTGTCTTTCACTGATGTAACTGTGGTTTCAATAAGATGATGGCTCCTCCTAACTATGCGATAGGCAGCCAGCCAAACAGGTGAAGTCTAGCCCACAGAGATACACAAACCCACGCACACTCTCTCACACAGTTTGTTTCTCTATCACTTGAACATTGCCGTCATTGTAGCACTCTGCTGTATTATCAAAAACAAAATCTGCACTGCCTGGTTGCTATTCAAAGGTAACACCAGCAGTACATTGTTGCTCTCTGTAAAGGGAGAGGCTAAAAAATACAGTTACATGATGTTAAAATCACCACATTCACCAGTGGCCTTGACCGTGTCGTCTGTGACTTAAACGGCCGTGTAATTAAAACAGTCGTTCGTGTTGATTCCCACAGTCAAGCCTTTGTTTCCCCCTCGTAAAAAGCCATACCGCTCTAATCATATCATTTGACATCATAATGGGCAAGGCGAGGTATAAATAATGTCATGGTGTTTTTCTCTCCAGGTGAGGAAAAGGCCAAAGATACCAAGGAATCAAAGAGAGCTAAAGGCAGAATCAGACAAGCCCAGACGCCACAGCAGGAAAGCCGAATGCAGGTGTATGTAATTAATCTGTGTGCATACATATTTCTGTATAAACTATATGTCTGTCTCTATAGTTGTAATGATAAAGGGACAATTCATCCCCCAAATCTAGATTGTTGTGCACTGTAAATACTAACATAAAGTTCAATTACAAATACTGAGTTCACCTAACTAATTTTTTATCAACTTATTAACACTCATTTTAAATAAGTTACTTGTACGTTGAGGTCGAAAAAGCTGACAAACTCAGTGTCCTTGAGTTGGGTTCACTTAAACAAAGTAAGTACTTAGATTTTATGCTTTTTTTAGTGGTGAAATGTAACTAAGTACATTACTGTTGTACTTAAGTATCCCACAAATTAGAGCCACTTTACATAAGTGAGAATGAAAAATGCTTCTAAAACAAATTGTCTCAAAAAACAGACTCATCTGGCTTCTGTAGAGTCTGTTAGTCTTTATTTAGATCAGGGTTGCCCAAACTGGGGCGCCCAGACCAAAGTTGGCCAACCATAATGATTGATTCGGCCCACCAGATGTTTCTAGCTTTAATTAAGAATGAATATATAAATTGTTATTTATGCTGTTTTATTTTTGTCTGGCGTCTCCTTTGTCTCTCTCACCTTTCCAGTCTACCTTCACCTGTCTTGTTCAATAGAGGCAAAAGCAAAAAATAATAATAAAGAATAAAATAATGCAACCTTTAAGTACAGTCCCGGTGGTATGTTGGGTGTCTGACTTCGCTGCCACCGTCACAGGTTGGCCAGCACCTCTTGGGGTTCGCTGGTGGCTGTTAGACACCCGACCTTGCTGCGACCAAGGTTGGACAGTGTGGCGTGGAATTCTGATGTCTCGCCATGACACATGAAATTGTTAGTACTTTAGTTTAAATGGTCCAGTCTGCACCAAACTTCACGTGTTTGATAACACTCCCGCCTTGAACACATTTACATAACAATATACCACAATAGTCATAGCGCCACCGACTGGCATCAGAAAATGAGATTAGACTTTAATGTGCTCCTCTAAGCAGGTTGACAATATCTTACTCCAATCCGGTCAGAAAGGCCTTAAGCCCATCGTGATGTTACATTATGAAGATCTTGACGTGTTATCAAACGGAGTAGCCATAATGGCACAATGACAGTCAGTGTTTTGCCAAAACACGGGACAGGTCAAATCTGCCTGAAACGTCACGTGTTCAGTAGTAGTCCAGGCCTGATCATATGATATGACTTCTGTGGATGGGACTGAGATGTGTACTGAGCCGCTGGATGACAGTAGTGACTGTCACCCTGCAGACCATTACATTAGCAAAATAAAACGAATGTCGCCGGATGTCGATGGATTCAGCCCATCAACATAGGTGATATTTTTATCAAGTTGCCCAACCATACTGTGCACTGTGGTTGTGAAATTACATACACTACACTCACTAACCATGTCACCGTGCAGTAAGAAACATGCTAATGGCTAATGGCTAATTAGTTGTATATTAAGTGCTTTGTAGTGTAGCACCATGGGTAATAGGGAAAATATGGATTTTCAATTTTGGGGTCAACTGTCCCTTTAATATGTCTTAAAAGATAAAGTCACAGCATGGGAGAGAAAGATGGTAGAGAATATGATCTTATCCCTCAGTTTTCAGAGCTACTGGTCTGCTGTATACATTAAAACAATTCCTGATCTATGAAGAAGCAAAAGACAAAAAAATCCATCAGGGCAATAGAAACTGTGAGATGACATATAAGTAAAGACAGGCATGGAAAAAAACTCTTTTTTTATAAGGACCTGTATCGCTCATGTTTCATCCGTTGTGAGAGGGCTGGCTCGTGCATAGACAAGTTTCTGTCAGTTTGGGAATTTGCCTTAATACATCAAATGATATAAATGCAAATGCATAATACAGACTGTAATCTAATGCATAAAGATGGCGGTGCAGGGAATGTAATCTCCCACAGCACACACAGGCACGCCGATTCAGGAAGAGCTGTGTTCAAGCCAACATCCTTCCTAATCACAAACATCCTTCACCACCCAGCAGCATTAACTTGTTTGTTCCAATGAAAATTTGTTGATGAACAGCAGAAATCATAATCAAATTATCTCACTGACTGTCTTTCAGAAAGAAGCTCCCGTGATTTTGCTGTTTCTAGTTCACATTTCGGGTATTTTATCTTATCCAGAGTGACTTGCAGTGGCTGCGACAGCAGACTAATCTCTAATAATCCTGCACAGATCAAAATTACAACCACCCAACAGTGCAGAGTGCAAGGATCAGGTCAATAGTCACCTGACAATATTCTTTTGACTACAAAATGAGCATGTAAGAAATAAAATTAGACTGGAGTAGGAGGATTTAATTCCACAATGTGGCTTATAGTGGTGCTTTCCCACTTTATGTCCTTTTTACAGCAGGGATAAGGATTAATGTACTTAATTCGTCCGCTGTCCTCTCAGAGTGGGTTATGGCCAGTATTTAAACAGATGTAACCCTGATGGATCAAAATGTGGGGCAGCTTGTCATGTAGGGAAACATGCACTTATCCACTGCCATCAAGCACCGACAACATTGTGCAACATTGTGTAAACTAAAATCAGTGCAGGCATGCACTCGCTATGTTTGAAAAGACCCTTTTGAAAGACTGCTTCACTTGCACAATCCTGTAATGTGAATCTTAGTTTCATAAAATATGACAGTATTTTCAACCTAAATTAGTAATGAAGAGCACTGATACAACTGAATACATCTGAGGTCTTGGAGGCATAATATGTAACATTTATACATTAAAATGTCTAAAAACAACTAGACATGTTATATATTTTGTCGTGTTGTGTACTTACATCATCCAAATGTTTCTAGCAGTGTTCAAACCACTGACTTTAACATCTTTGCTTCCTCCGACTGTACAAAAATGAACCCAAAATATCCTGGATACAAGGACTACAATCTCACGCTGGTGAGATAATTTGGAGTGTGTACAGTGGTGATCAGGGTTGGAGCTGCAGTATTGAGGTCTCATCCAACTCAGTCGCAAGCAGGGCACAGCTGTCATGTCATGTTCAACACTTGAGCATACATGCCTACAATGACAGAAACTATCTTTGGGAAAGATTTATTTGACATTTACTTTGATTTACTACTAAAATCTACAAAATTGGAGGGGGGTGGGATTTATTACTTTTACAGCAGTCAACCACCACAGGGCAATCGAGATGTTTTGGCTTCATTTTTAGGGTGCTGTCATGTCATCCATGTTTATATATGTCAATGGTTCCAACATATCAGATGTATAATAAAACCTAGACAGAGTTTTGCCACTCAGCCTTGCTTCCAGTGGCCAGTCACAGCATGGCAGTGAAAAATTCCTGGCAGCCCAAAACGCATTTTCCCATAAGCCACCATTATTTAAGACGTGTAGAATTGTTGACTGTTCCTCGAACTATAAACAAGGTCAATTATGAGTCCTGTGACGAATTTCTAACCCATGAGGGTTTTATATTTGTAAAACTCCTAAAACTTCAGGTCATCACAATGTAAAGTCTATGGACTGAGCAGGAAGTCATGGGTGGGCCACCATGAGAAACCCCACACTTAAAGGGCCTCACACCCAGGAAGACAGAAAACTTTTTTGACTTATGCACCAGGTGAGCAAATTCTCTCACTGAATGGACACCGTAACTGTCGGCAATGCCTCAAACGAAATGGGTAATTTTATTCAAGGTAATGGTACATTTCATTTGGTCGCCTGTCAGTGGCGCTATATCCCATTTATTCCTTTGAGTGGCTCTAACTTTCAGGGAAACACCAGATGATTCGTCAGGGACTGAAAAAGAAAATCTGTAAACGTGACATAAACATGGCAGAAAAGTACTGTGAATAACACTTTAATACATTTTCATCAGCTCCCATCACACTCTACTTCACAATTTCATTAGTCTATGTTTTGATGGAGAGACCCCTAGTGGCAGAAATTACATAGTGTACCTTTAATTTGGAAATAAACAGACAGAGCTCCAAATCCTTTGATAGGAATAAAAAAATATTTCTTACTGTTAGGTCTTATATTATCTTGAGATACAGATATCTCAGCCTGTCTAGCTCACCCTCCCACGGCCCTCTCTGTTTCACTGCAGGGGGACATTCCTCAAACTTCAGCCTCTGGCATGCAGTATATCTGCTAGTAGAGACCTTACACTCTCTGGTCTGCCAAGAACACTCTGCCAGGCGGGACGTGCAGCTAAACACTACCTGTTTATCAGTTCTCAGCCTCATACTTTCACCCTGATCCTCATAAGTGGCCTGAGCGAAC
This sequence comes from Lutjanus erythropterus, assembly GCF_056507025.1. NCBI lineage: Eukaryota > Metazoa > Chordata > Actinopteri > Lutjaniformes > Lutjanidae > Lutjanus > Lutjanus erythropterus. The sequence continues at coordinate 15,832,861 of NC_139334.1, forward strand.
AGCCACGGCCTTCCCCTCGGTGAAATATTCCAGTAGGGCGTTTCATGTCTGCCAGAGGCAAAGTGCCACGGATCAAGGTGAGGTGAAGGAGCAACTGTAAAAAGGTGTTAATGGGACAAGAGGAGCTCCACACAGGCAGCTCCCGCCCTCCCTGCCTCCTGAGGAATGCATGACTCTGACTTCTCACTATATAGCTCTTCCAGGGCGATAGCTAGCTACCCTATTAAAAAAAAAAGGTCCTGGCAGCATTCCCTCTCTGTGTCTCCACACACCTGGACTGAAAGTACAACCACCTTGGAAGGAGGGATTCCTTGGACCAACCTGTGCAGCAGTGCAGAACATCAGGGATCACCTGCATGAATCTGTATCTGATGATTTTATATTTTTCTAGGCCGTTCAAAGGCATCGTAGAGGATTATTTGAGAAAAAGAATGAAGTGGCATGCAGGCCGAATCGAGAGGCAGGTGTACAGTCTATGAAAGAATTTGTGAGGTGTATCATACTGCCACTGCAACATGGGATGTCTATATTTGAACCCAGCTGTTGCTAAACATGAGACATAAAAACATTGCATGCTGAATATTAGACTTACATTCACCAGATGGCCAGAAACACTCCAAATGAATGGTAATATAACTATCTGCTGGATGAACAACTGTTTATCAAAAAGTTCACTATATCAGCTTAATATCTGATAACATGTCAGTTTTGTGTTTACAGTTTTCTTTCCATTGTTCCCAAGTGCACAAAAGATCTAGGAGATATAAACTTAATCAACAACTGTTTAGTCACACAGACAACCATTCTACAGCCAAATTTGCTGGTTCTTCCTTTGACACATGTTCTGTGCTTCTGTAAGTCTGTAGGTCACTTTTGAACCTGGCAACTGAAGAAGGTGTTAATCTGCTTTCATTACTGTAAGAGGTCATAAATATGAAGCTACAGCCCGCAGCATGTTAGTTTAACTTAATATAAATACTGGAAACAGTTAGCCTGTTGGATTTTGTTACCTTCTGACAGAGCCAGACAAACTGTTTCCCCTTGTTTCAAGTCCTTGTGCAAAGCTACACCAACACACTGTTGGCTGTAGCTTAATATTTAGCCTACAGAGGTGAGAGTGGTATTGATCCGCTCATTTAACTCTCCACAAGAGAGTAAATAAGTACGCTACATATATCAAAACACAGCATGCATGGAAGTATGCTTTTGCTGCTACAATAATTGACCTTCCCTATGTCCCGCCCCTTTTGCTCTGTGCTCCATTGGCAGTTGAGCAACTCGGTACGGTGATAAACTTTCTCCCTTTTCTATAAAAGCGGCATAGAGGGTCACATCTTAAGTTAGCTAAAGCTAGCAAAACACTTGTTCACTAGCTAGCAAATATTAGCAAAACTCTCGCTAACTAGCTAGCTAATGATTGATCTAGATAAACAAGCTAGTTAAGTAGCATTTTGCTAACATTAGCTAACTTAGAATGTGAATAATAATAGTAATACAATAATGAGTCACTTTTATGGGTCTCCCAACAACGTCTTTTAACGATCTTCAAAATTTGGTTTTCTTTTAAATATGGATGAGCACAGCGTACCACAGATTACAAAAAACAGGAAAAAGAGCAGGCGGACTGAGGTACCAAGCTGACTCAACTGTCATTGGAGCAAAGAGCGAAAAGGGGTGCAACTTTGCAAGGGTCACACAATTCAAGTCAGATTAATGTTTATGAGTCTAAGATTAGTCTGAAAAGTTTTTGAAACAGTAACACGTATCCAATACTGTATTTTGAACCAAACCACATTTCACATAAGCTGCTCTCCACTTCATGACTGAGACAAATCTCGCTCACTTGCTGTGGAATCCATTGAATCCACACCCAAACCACGAGCAACAAGATGTATCGTGAAAAGTTTTTTTTTTACAGTGTAAGCCTGTATACCCAGCAATGGCACAGCACGTCTGGCAGTCATGCAGGGCACAACCACCAAAAAGCTCTGCTCTCTTGTTCCACCGCCAAGCCATAATAACAGCAATAAGGTTGGGGAGGCTCGTTAACCTTAATCTAGGAATTACACTGTGGCACCAGCAGGGAGAAGAGGACGTGTTGTGTTGTGTGCTCGTACATAGGAGCTGGAATTAAACATTTACCACAGTGGGGGGGCTGGTGCTGCTTTGAACTACACACAGAGAGAGTGAGAGTGGTGGTTCATGCAGTTCACACTGCTGTATGGAGCCTTACCTGGACTTAAGTCACTCCACCACTGTAAACTGAAGCAGAAGTTCTTTGTGCTTTTATAAGCCTATTCCGCCCCCTTGTGGTTAAAATGCATTACTGCTTTTACTTGCTTCAACTGCTAAGAAAAAGAACGCTGTTTTACATCAGCCACATTAAAAATCTAGAAGTTAAAGATATATATATGTATGTATATATATATATTACATATTTTAATTGTATGGCTTTGTTAAATACTCAAATCTCATTTGTCTATTCCTGCATTCTAATACCTGTTATTTATGAATAACAGACCATTGCTAAGGATGTAGTTCTGCTCATAGGATCTGGAGTTGATGTAATTTGTAATTTGTGTGTCCAATGAGCAGATTATTATGATAAAAAAAACCTCTCCTGCACCAGCCTGCTGGGTTTTACATCATTTACGTCATTTTTGTCATGATAATCTGCTCACTGTACATGATCCCATACCTCTCCACTTGGGGGTAAACTTTTCCTCATCCCACACAACATAAGTTGGGAAAAAGTATTTTATTCTTTTGTATCTTTTTGCATCAATAATGAAGTGGTAATGGTGGTCGTAATAAATGACATTAAAATAGTATGTATGTGTATGTATGTATGAATAATAAAGTACTCACTGTGCAGTAAAATGCTCCCTGTAATTACTTTAAATAGACCTACTGTTGGGTAGTTTCATCTATGTCCAGCAATGCATCATATCCTATAAAGTCATCATGTGGTTATAGCATCAGTCCTGACAGAACCAGATATCTCTAAAAACTCAGCCCCTTTTCAGCTGTGTGACATTTCCCTGTTAATCCATGACAGTTTTTAAAAAAAGGTTATTTTGCTCACCAAACATGTTTTTGGCCGTAACTCCAGATTACAATCTGCTAAGACCATCTACTATCCAAAAAAAGATCTGTCGCATGAGACCCAGCTTTTCCCATCATTCCCTCTGGAACACACACAGGCTCGGATGTCTCGTTAAGCCTAGATGATATCTTGACATGGATGAAAGATCACCACCTTCAACTTAACCTCTCCAGGACTGAACTCCTTCTCATCGTAGCCAGCCCCTCTATATAGCAAGAGATCAGTCTCCAACTTAAATCCACCCAGCTCACACCTACAAGGTCTGTCCAAAACTTGGGCATCATGATTTATGACCAACTAACCTTCAAGGTCCATGTGGCCTTGATTTCTCTGTCGTGCTGTTTTTCCCTGTACAACATCAGAAAGATAAGACCCTACCTATCTGCGCATGCGGCACCTGGTTCAGGCCCTTGTAATATCACACATTGACTACTGCCACTCCTTACTAGCAGGCCTCCCTTTGTGCACGTTCAAACCTCTACAGATGATCCAGAATGCAGCAGTATGCCTGGTTTTCAGTTGGCCAAAAATCAGATCGCTCCACTGGCTTCCAGTCGCTGCCTGCATTAAATTCAAAACCTTGACACTTGTGTACAACACAGCAGCTGAAACAGCTCCTCCCTACCTGAACTCCTCATCCAGGTCTATACTCCCTCCCACGCACTGTGCTCTGACAATGAAAGACGCCTGATTCAACCACTGTAACAGGCCACAAAGTTGCTTCCATATTGTGGCTCCCTGATGGTGGAAAAAGCTACCAAACCATGTTTGATCGGCAGAGTCCCTCTAAGTCTTTAAGAGAAGACTGAAGACCAAGCTCTTTCGTGAACATCTTTGCATTTGATTGACTGCACAAGATAAACATATATTTAAACAAAAATCCAAAGCATTTTATGCCCTCTATGCACATTACCACTGGCACTGCTTGTAGGCACCAACGTCCTATCAGACTTGAACTTTGCTTCATGGCACTTCCTCATCTTTTTCTCTCTTGAATAGATCCTTGTTTGTGTTGGATCAGCTCTCAGATGCACGTCGCATTGGATAAAAGCGTCTGCTAAATGAAACTGTAAGATTGTAACTCTTCAGACTGTAACAAGAAATGTCAGTTTTGTGAGTTATGTAATTTTCACAGACAGAGGGAGAAAAAGCTAAGGGGAGCAGCCAAGAGAAGTTGTTATTCAGAAACTTGAAACCTGTTTCAGAGCAGCAACCAGGCACCAGGTAAGACTTTATATCCATTAAAATACTTTAATCTCCATAGTTTTTGTTGAAGTTTGAGGTAGTTGTGAATTTATGGACAAGAAGTGTATTTTAAGATGATGATTGAACACATTCTATGAATATTTTAAGTGTGAATCATCAGATCAGTGTTTCATACTTGTGCACATAAGAATGAGTATATAGAGAACAGGAGACAGCGTGGGGACAGTAGAGTGGGTGCTCCTCAAAATGTCTGTCCCTGGTGGACTATGAAGAACGATTACGGCATACCAATGTCATCAAACAAATCTGTATAAGGCGATTAGTTTTCATCATTTGGACTAATCGCCCCGATCAGGACTCACTGAGGAGATAGAAACTTGTTTAATCAGAGGTCTGACAGCCTGAAGATTTTTTGTAGAGGGGAAAAAAAAAGTGTGCTTTTAATGCCCAGGAGTGAGTTGTGTTTTTTTCTCCCTGTTTCCCACAATTCTGTTGTGATGATGACTTGTTTTAGCTTTATAACCATTTATGTTCTCGCGGGAAAACTCCACCCATATTCAGTGGACACTCAACAGGGGAGGGGCCAGACATATAAAAGATTCTCTGCATGGGATTCCTACCAACACTGATCATGACAGTGAAATAGAGGAGGATGTGTCTGAAGACTATCTTGAGCTAAATTCTGATTCTAATGATTCTGATTTTGAACCAGATGAGGGAATTGCTATTCCTGTTCCTCCAAGCAAGACATTTATGTCAAAAAATGGTGAAATACATTGGTCTTCATCCCCAAATATGTGTCAGGCAAAACTGTCTGCAGAAAACATAATTAAGAAAGTGCCAGGGCCCACTAGGATGGCAGTGACTCCTGTGACTGACATCAAGTCAGCTTTTGAGCTGATCATGCCAGATTCAATACAGAAAATCATTCTGGAAATGACTAATCTAGAAGGGAGGCATGTTTTTGGGGAGAAGTGGAAGGAGCTGGATAAAATGCATTTAGATGCGTATTTGGGGCTCCTCATCCTGGCTGGGGTCTATAAATCGAAGGATGAATCAACAGCCAATCTGTGGGATGCAGAGACAAGGAGGCTGATATTTCGAGCCACAATATCTCTGGAAACTTTTCACATGGAAGATAAACTTCAATCTTCCATATTTGGCTTCATAGACACTACAGCCCTATTGTCTTACTGCCCCAGAAAGGGAAAAAAATGTTGTCCTCATGAGTGTTGAGCATCATGTTGTGCTGAAAATAGCACGAGAGGACCAGAAACCAAGCATGATCCTGGATTACTGGTCTTTCAAAAGTAATAAAGTGGTGAAACATGTATTTTTTTTTTTATGAAAAACAAGTGAATTATCCTAATTGAACCATTACCTGTTAGAGGTAAGGAACACCATTGCATTAAATATTGATAGAATATTAGTAATGGAATTAGTAATGAAATATTAACAATGTTTGTTAGGATTTTTTTGGTTTCGGACATCTTTTGGATAATTAAACATGCACCGGGTCAAATTGACCCGGGAACACCATTGCTGTTCCTCACAAATGAACATAACAGGAGGGTTAAACTACGAACAGGGGAACAAAGACTAACTGTAAATCTTCAAGACTGCCAAAGTAGGCGTCTTCATTTTCATTTTGATGGACAAGAGCCAACACGGGGTTGTATGGAGGTGGATATGCATGTTGCATCATGGGGGGCTTTCCAAAGAAGAGCTGTAGAAGTCATTTATCTTGAAGCACTCCCACTTCTGACACACACACACACACACCCACACCCAGTCAGTTTAACTGTACAACACAGCCACTGAGACATTCAGTGTTCACATCTTGACATGTACTGAAAGAGAGGAAGCGCTCTGGTAAGTCGACAGCCTGTAGTTTGCTTTTTTCTTTCTTTTAAAACAACTATGACATATCAAGGCAAGCAGATCAAATCAAGCCTGTTTTAAACTGTGAAGTGTTGAATTGTGAGCTCTGACTTTAATGTTAATAATTAACTAAAACCACTATTGAGAGGAAAACCTACTTTTAATAAATAGGTGTAAGTAAAAATAGGTCTGAATGCTTTTGAAAAACAGCCCAGACTTAACAAACTCAATAAAGTTACAATGTAGAGTCTTTTGTTGAAACAATGGACAAAAAATTAGACACACCTGTCAGTGTAATTCAGTGCAGTTCAACAACACCTTCCAAAATTATCATTCAGTTGAATCAACACCACTATGAAGCAGTTTCAACAAAAGACATTATACCTCTCATGAAGGCAGGATTTTTGCAGGACAGTTGTATTAGACTGGATGAGTTTAACTAATAAAATAATATGGCAACTGTACTTTTGTCTAAAAGAGCCAAAAATGCTTGTATGGAAGCCCGTTTCTGCCTATAAAGGAAAAAAAAAATCTCCACGTTAACTCACAATTATGAGATTAAAAGTAAAAATTATGATTTAAAATTGTTACTTTGTAACACAATGTTTTGACTTCATTATATAATTGTGACATTTTTTTTCATAACTTAGATTTTTATGCTCAAAATTCTAACTTTTTACTCGTAACTAATAATGCCGACTTTTCATCTTGAAACTCTGACTTTTTGATCTCATAATTTAGACTTTACAACTTATAGTTACGGCTTTATCTTATAATTTAGACTTCTGATTTTATATCGCTGAGTGTACTTTGAGTAGAGGAGCCATCAGAACATTTTCTCATTTTTGCCTGTAAAATTATAAACAATCCCTATGTTACATCATAATTATTTAATAAGTCAAAGGTATGAGATAAAATTCTAACTTTTTAACTCAGAATTTTGACTTTTTCACTTGCAGCTGTGACATCTTACCGAGTATATATACTACTTCTAATCACTAGAATCATTTATGTTGTATAGAAGCTCGTTACCACAGAAAAAAGGGCAAAATATCCACATAAGTCATAATTATGAGATAAAAAGTTATAAAATTATGGGATAAAGAGTTAATATTATTAGATAAAAAGCAATAAATAATAATGAGATAAAATTATGGCTTTTAGCTCATAATTTAGAGTTTTCCTCTCATAATTCTGACTATTTAATCTCAGAATTGTGGTGATATTTTTTCTCTTACTAGCAGAAATCCTTTGCCATAATGTTGTGATAGGACATTGCTCTGATTTTGATGTGTTTTGTCTCAAACAGACAGAAATGCTGGTTTCAACTACAGAACGAGTTGCTGAAACAGGAACCCCTGGTCTGGGCTCTCGAGCTTCAAATGACTCAACCTTCCTGGACTCTGAGTTCCGTTATGTCCTCTTCCCTGTCGTCTATGGCATCATCTTCATCCTTGGCCTCTTTGCCAACCTCTATGTGCTGTTCGTCCTGCGTTGCCTCCGTGAGGCCAAGACCATGGGCGAAATCCGCATCTACATGACAAACTTGACCATCGCTGATCTCCTTTTTGTCTGTGCTCTTCCCTTCTGGATTGACTACTATAGTCGCCGTGGTGACTGGATCTACCAAGATGTCATGTGCCGGGTGACTGGCTCACTCTTCTTCATCAACACCTACTGCTCAATCCTCTTCCTTGGAGCCATCAGCGTCAACCGGTACTGGGCAGTCACCCGGCCTCTGGACGCGGCCTCTTCAGACCACAGGCGTCGTGGGATCATTGTGTGTGTTCTCATCTGGATGGTGACCTTGGGGATGGCTTTTCCATTTCTGATAAATCCAGGGACCAACACTGACACGAAGACCAACCTCATTCGTTGTTTTGAGGGGTACCAGAATGAAACTGAGTTAGAGAAACAAAAGGTGGCTGCCACTCATTTTGCAATTATTGGATTGTTTTTTGTTGTCTTTTTTCTTGTCGTGGTGTGTAATTTCCTTATTGCTCGAGCGTTACTCTCTCAAAAGTCTCCTCACTCTGAAATCAAGTCTTCAACAATCGTGTCTAGAAAATCCAGCAGGATCTTATCTTCCTCCTCTAAAAGACCCAGAGGGCTGAAGCGGAGGGCCCTGCAGATGTTGTTGGCAGTAGTGGGAGTGTTTGTTCTGTGCTTCCTGCCCCACCATGTAATTCAAGGCCCCTGGACACTGTCTGTGTTGCAGATCAGAGAGGGCTGGGGCCATGTAAAGTGGGACCTGAATACTCGTCAGGTGCTCAACGACGCACATCAGATCACCTTGGTTCTAATGGGCCTCAACTGCATTTTGGATCCCATTGTTTACTGTTTTGCCACAAGAAAGTTCAGAAGGTTCATTATAGCCCACATTAAAAAGATAAGAAACAGAGATGGGTGTTCACAGACGGCCATCTCACATCTCTCCATGGACAGCAAGAATCAGAGCCAAAGACTCAGGAGTGACCTTCAAGAGCCCGAAATGGAATGATTGATTGAACTATAGATATATGTTGTGTGTGAAAGACTCTCATGTGACCACTGATAAAAGATTATTCAACATACAGTACACCTGTAACTTGTTGTCTTTACACTGGGGTCCACAAAAAAGATTAATTTAATCTAAGGTTAGTTCTAATCAGAGTTCAGCAAAACTAGGTTAAAAATTAGTAAATCTAGATTCAAAATTAAGCAGAGCACTGTTGCACAATTGAAAAGCTAAACAGCTCTCTGTTTAGTAAATCTAAGTGCAGTCATGTAAACCAAAGTTAAACACAGTTTAATACATATAGAGGGGCTTGCTTCACCAAATTAAAATAATAAAAATAAAGTGTGCTGTTAGGACCTAGTAAGTTTAAAAGAGCGGTGAAAACTGTTAGGTTTCCTTTCCTCTGTATTCTTTAACAAAAGGTTGCATTGTTTCCTTGCTAGCTAAAAATTTCTTTAAAAGTTAAAAAGCTACACTGTTTGTAAGCTAGCTAAAGTTAATAAAACATAAATTAAAGTTAACCCATGATTTAATTAGAGTTAAAAATGACTCTGCTCTACAGCCTCAGAATTTATTTAACGTGATCTCACTTATTATCTTGACATCTGATCTTGCATTACTGGAAGTGCTGCAGCCTGACTTGCACCAGCTCTTCTGCTCTTCCTGTGTGCACTTAAAGCTGAAAAGCAGAAGTGTCACAAGGAGAAGTACAATAACAAAATATTTTTAACTCTGCAGGAGGATAACGTGCTTGTCCGCAAAATCAAATGACAAAATACCAAGCACATTTCTTAACCCTCCTATGGGTTTTGCTCTGCCAAAAGCAGGGCACTGAAGACAGTTGACAAGTCAAGGACAATAGACATATTTACAGATACTAGCCATCTCCTTATAAGTGTTTAGACTTGAGCTTTTCACTAGATCTCTCTCACACACACAGTAAACTATGTGATAATGAGATTCCTATCAGATAACTTACAGTTATAGCCTTGCCTAGACAAGTTATATCCGGTATTGCAAAACCAGGGACCAGAAGTAATAAAGTTTGAGCTACGTGTCCCCTATGGCATCCAATATTGTGACATAATTCTCATTGTAGAAAATCCCATGATTCAATGTGACGAAGAAAGCTAACACTTATATTGTCATTATTATTCAGTTATCTGCTGTATATGTACTGCACTGCACTTCTTACATACTGTGGACTTAATAGCTGCTGGAAAGTATATTTATAATGCATTTTTCTATTTGATTGAACTGTTTTTGTTGTATTATATATGTAATATATTACCCAAAAGTGTGTGTAGTGGGTTTTTTGATATCCCAGAAGGAAAATATGCTTGTTTCACTCCATATAGCAAATAAAATTTATTTGTGTATTCATTTTGTTGTATCATAATGATTAAAATTTCAATGACCTACCCTTCGACAGCACGTGATTTGAGACACACAGAAAACTGTATAATAAAATTACATATTTTATTAACTTTTATACACACACGAAGAGAGAGAGAGAGAGAGAGAGAGAGAGAGAGAGAGAGAGAGAGAGAGAGAGAGAGAGAGAGAGAGAGAGAGAGAAAGACAGGCAGGGGGTTCGTGGGAACAGTTGCACCCAGCTAATGCTACAGAACTGTGGTTTTCACCACATTCAGCTTGTGTTGAATAACTTCCGTGAAATTAGATTAAATCAAACAAATGAATTATAATTAAAACCACACACAGACTAAATGTATGTGCAAGACCATATATTTATCGGTGTTGATGTTGAGCTTACATGCAGATATTACCCAACTTCAGTCTGATCTTCCTCTTTCTTTATTGCACATCTCTACCCTCTGACGGATGTTCATGACAGACTTGAGTACACATTATCACCACTCATGTTGCTGGGGTCCAGATCAGTGTATGCTTGGTTGGTGTTTGTGTAATTCATGTAGACATCTGTGTCACAGTCGGTCTTCGGCAAACCTCCCCTGGTGTGCAAAAAAGTGTGATCACACTGTTAATACACACAGCCCTCTGACTCAGCTGGTTTACAGCATGTGGACAAATTGCTTTGCATACATTTTTTCCTTGTACTTACTTTGGTGACTTTTCAGGTCCAGGAAAACCTTTAGGAAAAGATTAAGATTAAAATCATGCACAGAACATTTGCTTAAAATTTGACCCAACAGGAAATGCTCTATGTGCGTATGCGTCCTTTACCTTTTGCTGTAGTGTTGGAAGTGGTCAAAGTGTCACCAAGTCTTTGCCAGTTCAGCCAGACAAGAGTAGCAACGCAGATGAACAAGGCCAGGAGAGAGAGGACGAAGGCAGCTATTCCTAATTTCTCACCGTCTATTGTAAATCAAGGAAACAGCACAGAATTGCAGGTGAAAGGCTTTAAAGAGTAATTCTGGAATTTGTAGACCCATTTTTGCATATTTTGGAGTATTAATGACTAATAGGAACAAAAGGTTTTAGAATTGGTCCAGAAGATTACCTCAACTGTAGAAGTGAAACAGGCTGCATTGACTGCAATGTAATCCTGGGGAGCAAATGTGCCTGGCTCAGATTGTTCTGACAGCATTTTTGATATGATCCCACAGTAATGACCTTTTCAGACAGCGCCATCAGACAGGAGACTGAAACTGTTATACTGCTCTGTTCAAAGCCACCAGACTCCTCTGACAAAATCAATTTTTACCACAGAACAACTCCCGTGTTCTGTGAGGTAAAATTACTGCTTTTGCCAGTGGACCCTGGTAGCTTTGAACAGAGCGATACAGTGTCTATTTCTGTTAAACAAAAAAGATCTTAATCTTTAACAAAAAATCCTTACCACTGAGCATCCACTGCAGCACATTCAGCAGCTGCTTGCTGATTCCTTTTTTTTTTTACCATCTAGTTATTTATACCCCAAAATATGTTCAACTAACTTTATATAGTAGAGTGGAGCAACATTAGCAATTTATTTGGAGTTGTGTTTTTGACACCTGATCTAAGTCCAGGATTTACTCTCCTTTGTTGAGACTACCTGTCCCTGCTGGACAATGTTGCACCAGCTAGTTTATAACTGATAGCAAACACTGACGTTGTTTTGTGGACAGCTAAACAATGAGCTATAAAGTGAGCTGAGGAGAACTTCAGAGCTGGGTCATAAGTTGTTTTTTGTCACTGCCAGCTACCCCTTTATCATACAAGTAGTCATGTTTGTAACTAAAGTGGATCATTAACAAAAGTTTTGTTTATGAGAAAACAATAAATTAATAGTAAAGCTACTTGCTGTACGTTTTGGCACAAAATAATACAGATACTTGTTCAGAGCATGTGAGGTAATCTTAAAACAAAATCTCACTCTCACTGTGCAGACTGATCAAGATCTCACTGTTTCATTCATTTGATGTGGCAGATCAAAACAAACCACAAACCTCTTGCATGCATGGAGACGATGTAGACTGTGTGTTTGGAGCTCATGTTGTGAGATGACCCGCTCATGGCGTAGCAGCGGTAAGTCCCACTCTCCTCTGGCCTGGTGAGGGTCAGATCGCTGCCATTGTTCACAAATTTCCAGATCTGATTCAGGTCATCCAGGCGCTGCAAGGACCAGTTTAGGGATTTTTCTATGGTGGAAGTGCAGTGCAGGTGGACTTTCTGATCTGCCACAACTGGGTAGTCTGGTGTGGCCACCAGTTGCAGAAAGAGGACTTTTTCTGGGGACAAATGGAGGATGACAGAGTAGAAATAAAATAGTTATAGACAGAATGTATTAGTATTGTACATATTATCAGCCTCAGTTGTTCTGCAGATGGCAATGTCTGTTCAACGTCCTCTGCATGAGGTTTCCTGTACTTTAAATGAACATGACAACATCCTTGAAAAGTGGGGGAAATGTTGGGACAGCGTAGTGGCAATGTTTAAAATATGTGCTAATGACATCACTCTGGAATTTTACTTCGGTTGCTACAATGTCACGTGCAAAAGTTGCACAAGTTACATGCAGCTACGTTCCTACAGTGACTTTGTGTTAGTCAGGATAGAGCTGCCTGCAAAGTGAAAGGAGCTACAATCAAAAAGACAAAAAAAGTTCACAATGAAAAAACTTTTTCTGTGCGCACAAAAAGTTTTTTTTTTTTTTTTCTTTTAGGTTTTCATTGAAATTCTTAACTTCAACAAGTGAAAAATGAGGGCAAGTGTTTTGTTTATTTTTTGAGTGCATATCTGTGGCAACTGTGGCTCTGAGCTGACGGTGAGATCTCCGGCTCCTCCTGTCCACATGTTGAGGTGTCTTTGGACAGAAGGAGTGATCCTTAATTTGCTCCAGACTGGCAGGCATGGCAGCTCCGTTATTGTTGCCAGTTTGAATGGGTGAATGAGAGGAAAATTGTAAATCGCTTTGTCCATTAAGGTAGATAAGTGCTTTAAGAGTGCAGTCTATTTGCCATTTCAGGCACCCCTCAGTAAGTAGAAGTCCCATTTTTCACATAGACCAGTGTTCCCCAACCCTGGTTCTCAGGGCCCACTGTCCTGCATGTTTTAGATGTGTCCCTGCTCCAACACACCTGATTCACATGATCATCAAGCCTCTGCAGAAGCCTGACAACAACCTGATCATTTGAATCAGGTGTGTTGAACACTGACATGTTACTTCCCTCACAGTTGGAGCATCTCTACAACTTTGAACTTGAATCAGCATGAAACTCTTACAGATAAATCATCAGCACAAAAGATTAAGAACTCTATTAGACAGTATTTGATTCTTTGATTAAAAAAAAAAAAAAAAAAAAATGCATTTCAGACTGATTGAATGAGTCGAGCCTGGTGTGCTCCGGCTTGATAGAAATGAAGACCTGCAGCCACACGGCCCTTTGTAGAATAGTTTGTACATGCCTGCTTTAGAGAGTCCTGTATTTCAATGTTAAAGGGACAGTTCACCCAAATATGTCTGTGCCTTTTCCCCATTCCTCACGTGTCAGCTGTTTCCCCCTTCCCCTGTGTTTCTTGTGGTTCCTTGTTTGTCTTTCTCTGTGTGTTTCTGGGTGTGGCTCTCATCAGTCCTGCTGCCAATCTGCCTGCACACCAGAAAGCCATCCACTAATCAGCCCCAGCAGTACAAATACCCCGGTTCTGCAGTCCAGTCCTTGCCAGATCATTCAAACCACCTTTGTGGCCTAGTTGCTGCTTCTTTGCTTTTTTTTTTTGTCTTGTGGATTTGTATTTTTGCCTTATCCTTATTTCCTGGTACCTCAGATCCACACTTACTGGTCAGTTGTTTGTCTGTCACTTCAGCCTGCTTACCAGTTTCCAGTCCTGCTCAGCCTGCCTGCCTTGTTTCACCTGAGAGGCCTGGATCAGCCCAAACCCCCAGCTTGCTTTCACTGAAAATAAATCCACTTCAAACTGAACTGCTGTCTGAGTCTCTCATCTTATGGGGCTCAAAGCACCAAAAACATACAAACATACAAACAAAGAAAAACATGAAAAACTTACAAAATAAGGGTCCCTTTCCAAAAGTCATGATCTGTTTCTAAGCATAATCCACAAGCCTTGTTGTAAGCAGTTTCATGTAGTAACTTCTTTCTTTTAGCAGTAGAATCTACCAGAACCAAGAAAGTAGTTCCTACACAAAACTGCTCACAACACGGTGTATGAATTATCTTGTGTGACAAGGTCATGATTTTTGTAAAGAGACTTTGGTTTTGAACTTTTCAAATGTATTTTTTGGTGGTTTAGTCACCACAAGGAGAGTGCCATTTAGTCTCTGCAAACTCTGCAATGCACATCAAAAAACTCTAGGTGGATAAAGAGCATTACAGGCCAAGGGACAAATATATAGGGTGAACTGTCCCTTTAAGAGACATTGAGAAATTTGTTTAAAGAAGCAACACTAACAGCAAGCAAGCTGAAAATGGGTTCACCACATATCTGGTTTGTTTTGGATAAGAATGCGAGTAGCCATGATAAATTAGCTAAGGTTAGCTAACGTTAGCTGAAAGGCAATGCTTACCTATTCAGGAGAAAATTAGTCTTGAAATACCTCTGGGCTCTAAGCTGTCTTACAAAATTACCTGTGTTTTATGATGTCTCTGATCATGGAGCTTTCTCGAAAGATTCCTTAAGGGTTTTTTAGCTCAGAGTCTTTCTCAGCTGATCCAGTTTGATCCAGGGTATCAAAATGGGCCATAGGCAGAATCACAGGGGCCAAAAAAAAAGACCTGCTGCACCAGAATGGAAATTTCAAAGTAGAACACAGTTGCTGGAGCATTGATGTCATAGAAACTAAATGTTTCCTTAATATCTGATGTCGTCATCATCATGGTTGTTTTATGATTTAACACCTTTTCACACTAGAACATACTTTTTTTTTTTTATTTTCGTGTGATTAATCCACAAGCTTTCACATCAAGCAGAATTTCGTTGACTGATTTTATTTTTTCTCACCTGAATAATCAAACTGCATGTTGTTGACAAGGTCGCATTTAAAACATCCATTTTGGCAGATTGGTTGTTTTACACGTTTCACCAAACTTTTTTTATATGATAAAGGAGGGAAAACTACAGAGACTTGAAATACATCCTGAAGCAGCTGTGGTACTGTTCCATCCCCTGAACCAAGCAGTGAAACTCACCAAGTTCTCCTTCTTGCTCAATAGTGGTTGTACCCATGTGTCATTTTTCTTGTCTTTTTATTAAGTAAAAGCAGCACTAGGTCATGTTCACATGATCATATTTTTTTTTAAAAAAAAGGTAGCACATCTCAAGTCTTCAAATCAAGGTGGACAAAATATTCACATTTCACTTTTTGATTTGGCTCAAATCACAATAAACAAACACAATGCATTTCTTTTCTTTTCACTTAATGTTGAATACATCTTTTTGCTGCTGTGTGTGAAAAAGTCAGGCGGGTCAAAAATTTCGCCTCCAAAATATTTGCAGATTTTATTTGTGTCGCTGTTGATCTATAAAGGCTTTAAGTACATTAAATATATTACACATTTCTCCTTTAAGAAAAAGTCCATATAAGAAGACAGAATGGAGAAAAACACTTTGTACTTAATAATGATACACTCATTAAACATCAGCATGTTAGCATTGTCATTGTGAGATTTTTGCATGCTAACATTTAGCATTTAGCTCAAAAGACTGCTGTACATGGTCTAAATATACCCTCCTGTAGACTATTTGTTTCATTTGATGGTAAGAATCAAGTTCTGTATTACCTTCTGCAGTCTGTGTAGTTATGGGAGTTGCAGGCAGAGAAGTATCCTGAATAGGCTGCAGAGTAGTACTATTCCAGGATTTCACTGGAAGGACAATAAAAAGCACAAATAAATGTCAAAGTATATTTGTGAACCTACACTCTGGATTCTGTTATTACATTTGTTAATAGAATTTCCTTACCTGCGCTCGCACTCAAAGAGAACAGGAGAAAAGAACTAAGTAGCATGTTGATTTGAGATGAACAAAAAGCACCACACTCTCTTCAGGCAAACAGATGTGACAATGAATATTAATAATCAAAGCACAGGTGAGAATGGAGGAACTGAAGGAAAGGGAAGTTTCAGGTTCCCTTTTCAAACAAAACAAGTATACAGAAATAATATCATTCCCCAGTTTTTATTCAAGGCAAGCAGCAAAATACTTTGCTGTTTGAGATCTTGGAAACTGTCAAAAAAAAAAAGAAAAGGAGAAACTATCAATATATAAAAACATAGACAGCCAAACCAATCAAATAATAACAGTAACTCAACTACAAAAGCACAAATTAGCATAAAGAGAATCATAATTAAACCTAATCTCTCCAATGAAAGCCTTCAGTTTGTAACGTTTAAAAACCGTCAATCAATTCATGACCTGCAGGAAAAACAGTTAACCAGACTCCAAAGAACTTTTAATGGTTTTTCAAATTCCAGAGCTGGCGGGCAAATCTATCAGACTCTCGACACACTTGGTTTCGAACGTTTCATATCTCCGACAGTGGTCACCTTCAGGCTCAGGCTGTGATGACAGCTGAGATTGTTGCTGTTGGACACTTTGACATCAGACCTCGCACCTGGGGCAAACTCTCACCAGCTGCCAGAGCAGGTCAGGAGAAGCAAGTGGGTTTTCTACACGTTCTGCAAAAAGCACAGAAATTTAAGACCGATACATCAGACTGTTTTATGTCCCTAATTCATGGGTTGGTTGTATTGTTGCATTATATTGTTGGTTATTGCTGTTGCTTTGTCAACCCTGTGCACAACAGTAGTGGTTAAAGAGGCTCACCCAAACCTTAACCATTACTATTATATGTGGACTTGTGTGTACTTTTAACCGTGATCATGACTGGGTAGCATTGTGTTTACCTAACAGATTTTTGTCCACAAAGTGCAAGTGGGGGCATGTTTTGGTATCTTTCTTTGAGCCCTGTATTCCTGGCATTAAAGTTGCAGTCAGTAATTCTGGCGAATTGAGTCTGAAGTGCTCTTATTTTGGACTGGTGCCATGAAAATGGCTGATTGTTGAGTCTCATTCCCAAGTTGTGAAATACTTTGGTTTTGGGAGTAAGAAACAGGCCAGATAGGTGCTAAAAAAAAGGTCCTAAAATGCTCCAGCTAAAAAATTAATGTGTACACTATGTTAAGAATGTTTTCACCAATTTACTTTGCTGTCAGACAGCCTTTTTCATCTCACCAACCCAACCAAACTCCATAGGTGAAATCAGTGATTTTCAACAAGGGAGTTGTTGGTCCACCACTGCCTCAATTGGTTAGTTTGTTTGTATTATTGTGTGACTTCAGTGAATCCGAACCATCCTTACAGAACACATAATAACACAATAACACAAATATACAAATAAATTGAGGCAGTGGTAGACCAGGAACTCGTGTGTTCTGTGAGGTAAAACGGATGATTTCTCCACTGGGGTTTGGTTGGTTCGGAGAGAGCAATTTTTGTCATATATATATATATATATATATATATATACATATATATGATATATATATATTTTTTTTTTCAGGTGGACCTTTTTTAAGTGTTAAGTGCTGCCGACCCTGTCCACAGTAGATCCACAGTAGATCATTGCTCAGCTTTATCAGGCACGCTGACTACCATCTACTGAAGGTAATACACTGACTATGGGTTAATACAGCCCCACCTCAAAAAATCTGAACTATCCCTTTGAAGGTTACCATGGAACTTTTGGACAACGGCACACACAAAAAAGTGCCAAGCCCAGGATTAATCCTCTAAGTTTCTCTTGCATCAAAAAACTGTTGCTAAAACAAAACTACAACTGCTGTTTGTCACTGCAGAACAAAACCTGTCTATAGGGAGAAAGGAAGAGGTTTCACAACATAAAGTAGTGAAAGATATATTTCAAAACTGTTGCTGAAGCAAAGGCAATACCTGCACGTAGAGGACTCAATTACAAGTAAAACAGACGCATTCAAGCAGTGAAGTTTTATCAGCAAAAAATGTTAAAAGTGAAGTTGCATAAGATGAATCTCCAAAACTCAGCAACTCACACCAAACAATCTAGATAATAAATATGTATTTTTGATTTTGAGGTGAGCTGATTCTCTATGACCCACTTTAGAACCATATTGCAGCCACGGTTGCGGTTTTAAACAATGATTCCTCTTTGTTGTTCCCCTATGTAAAAAGCACATCTCACTGGAGGTATGTTTTTCAGTTTCAACGCACAGTAAAAAGACACAAACAATAGCAACGTGGTTTCATTTCCACATGGTCATGGTGAAATTTTGAAATTGACACGATGAACAAATTAAAGAAAATTTATCAATATTTCCATACAGAAAGTCACATTATATTTTGTTTTCTGTTCACTATTTGATCTATGTGTGCTTGCTTTCTTAGAATGTGAAAAAGTCACATAAATCACATTACTAAATGACGTTAATACTAATTGCTTTAGATCAGCTTGTTTGTCTTGAGCGATTGTTATTTGTAGAGGGTGAACTTACAAGGAAACTCTGCAAGTATATTCTGATCACTCTTGCTAAGATCATCTCCCACCCTGTATCTTAAAATATGTTCTTTTTTTCTTTCACAGTAAAACTGAGATGGTGTTAGGGTGTGTTTGTGGCCAGTCTGTGACTTCCTATTAATGAAGCTGTGTACACCAGAGGGGACAGGGGAACCTCTCTCTCTCTCTCTGTCTCTCTCTGAGAGGAAGATAGATGGTGATACTGTATAATTATCTATGTCTGTCCTCCTGTGTGTATGCATGTGTGTGTGTCTTTTCCCCAAGTCATTATTCTTCATCATTCTTCTATTATTCATTACTCATTCATTATTCTGCTTGTACCGCTGGCTACAGTTATGCCCGTTGGTTTGCACTGCAGACACGACTGTGGCCCCCTGCCAGTAGATGACAGCAGGATGAACTCTGTGTGATGTGTGCATGTACTTATACACACGTGTAATATATTGTCCTGTATGTTTATGTTTGTTTTTTATTGACTTAGACAGATGCAAATAACATATTTCATGTTATAACTTGTTGCCTGCCTCTATGAATATTGACTATATTGATCTCAAAGGGGCAGTATTCGCCTGGTAACTGAAGAAACTGATTTGTACCCAGTGGACAGGGTGGGTCATTATTTGACAGTTTTCCTTTGATTAATAATGCCAAACAAAAACAGATGAATCTATATTCCTTCAGTATGTGTGTCTACAATATCAGGGTGTTGTGGAAAGAGAAAATTAAAATTAATTGGGAAAGTCCTGAGCAATTCAACAATCCAGCAGGACAGAAAAAAACACCATGCACATTCTCATTAAACTAAATAAAGAAATCAATAACAACAAATAAACAACTGTGATTGGATTATGGATCAATGTGGTCCTTGCAAAGAGCAGATGTCCAACATGTTTTTTGTTTTTTTAAAACAGAGATCCAAGGTCTGAATTATCTCTAAATCAGTGCTCAGAGGAGATTTGATCGAAGATGTATTGGTTGGGGAGAGAAAACAAAGTAAATAACTTCTGGCGAACAGCAGACACACTGGTCACAAGAGACAATCACAGGTTAATGATTAATGCTAAAACCTAATGTAGCAAAATTAGAGGAAGAGCTCCGAAGTCAACAGAACAGACTCAGTAATGTCAGTTGCACAGCAATATCTTTCTGAAGTTTGTTATCTTCTGCTTTCTTCCAACAAAAGAGGAAGTTCACACATGCACCATCTTAAAAATTAACATAACTTGGTGAGAAAAACATGCAAATCAGTATAAGAGAAAGAGAAAACCAGAGCAATGTCCGTAGCCATTTTAAATACAGGCGAGCCAGATGGTACAGGTGTGCCGCATCTCCTCGATGACCCTGGTCTTCACTTGCCTATAAGCAGCCTGGAGAGTTACATGATAAAAGACACACACATCAAAACAGAAGATCATCACAGCTAACATTAGCTAACGTTACCTCACATGAGCTAAAGCTTTAGTAACAAATTCCCTTTTAAGATTGAGCATAGGCATATAAATAAGTAACTATAATTACTGTAAACATTATATTTTTGGGTTATTTTTATTATTAAATTGCTGTATAATTTTCTAATTCTTAATAAGCTGTACAGTGTACTGGGTACTTTGACAGCAATATTGAGTTACTGATAAATTATTTCATTGCCATTTATAGCACTTTGGATGTTGTTTCATTTGTATGTTTTCATGTGCAGTGTTTAAGGTTGGTTATGACCTATTTGGTTCCTACCTTCCTTTGTTTTGTGGGGACATGTAAGTGATACACAGGAGAGTGCCTCGTGCAAAACACTGGGGAGGGAAGTTGCTGTACCCGGAAGTTGGGATGTGTTTGCACTGTCTCGCCGTTTCTGTGAACAGTAAATGCAGAGAAAGAACGAAAAGTTGAAGCCCGCTTATCACTCACAGCCCATAAGAACTAGGGTTACAGGCGCATTTATTAATTATGAATTCAGCTTTCATTTGCATGAGGAAGAAGTGGTATTTCCTCTTTCAAAAGCAGCAATAACATATCTATTTTGGCCACTTGGGGGCAGTGAACATGGCACTGGTTATATCAAGTTTTAGGTAAACATGGCAAACTTGTTAGCAAACAGTTACTTATTAGTTATCCAACAGATATGGACATTAGCATTCATTTGGGGCTGTGATTCTGGCTTATGACTCTCAGTTCCAGCTTGTTGATAAGTCTCTGTCCTCTTTTTGTTTGATGAAAACAACACTATGAGAGAGCAGAAATGTCACTGTCTTGCAGGTCAAAAGTATATCTCCAGCCTTTGCACTGAAGTCTCAAGTCAAAACAGTTTAAGTCCTTATCTTGAACAACAGTCAAGTTCCAACCTCATTTTACGAAATTACTTCAGCTAAGCATTAGTTCGCTATGTGTTAACATTAGCCAACCATTCAACATTTTGCAGACTACAGTTGGTCTTTTTTTGACCACGTCATTGTTTTTGTGAGCAAACGTAACGTTAGTTCTTCACAGTTCTCTCCTGCAACTTGATGGATGCTGCTGAATTGGTTTAAATGGAATTACATGTCACCGGGAATGAATAGTGTTAGCGTTGGTTAATTCAAGAAATGAAGGGAAATGAATTAATTTGTGGCACACTTTCTTAATAACATGTTTGGGCTTGGTGTAAGGCAGTGATTTTTAAAGTGGGGGCCTTGGCTGACCCTATGAGGGCCTCCAGAGGCATACAAAAAAATCATTATGTGAATTACCACAAAATCCTGAAATTTAGTCATAACTCACACAAAATCGACAGGAAAAGACCCGATGAGCAGACCAAAAGCCTAGGTGACAAATATCACCATCAAGAAATATGAAAAAACCCTGGACAATTAAAACTTGCAAGTATAATGCAGCATACAAGTATGGATTTACTACTGCACACAAGAACTGATACGAGTGCCCCAACTGTGATCTTTCCTTTGAGACCTTCTCAAATGAGTGTTTAAAACTGTCAGTACTTTAAACAAAAGCACCCTCCAGAGATTGAAAGAAAAAAAAACACTCTGGGTTTTTAAAGATATCTTGCAAAAGGGCGGCCCTGTCCATAAGCTTTTGCACCTTGGTGTGGGACATTTGCAAACCCCTGGTGCATGGTATCAAATATTTGTTTATGTCAAAAGGCTCAAGTTGAAGTGAAGTCACAAGTCTTTAGTGTTATTGTGTTGGTGTGATACTTTTTGTTGGTTCATTGCTACAAGTGAGACTTTTCTTACTGTCACACTGTTTTCACGTTATCATTTGATACACAAAATATCCAGTATAGCTGCTTTACATATAAAGGCAGACAGTGGAGCTACAAACCATACACTTTCATTAACAGGTTGCATTGAGGTTGCATATCAGCAGGCACCCCTGAAGGTCTATTTCATCATTTAAAAGATGTTTAACTGAAAAGTCTTCAATTTTCCCGAGCTGCTAGAGGCCCCTACATCTGTGTTTCCTCTCAGTGAGCGCTTTGACTGCACACATACAGTAATCAACCACTGGGTGGTGCTCAGTACTCAGTGTTCTCAGCCCTTTCCGTTTGTTCATGCCTCAAAGCCTCAGACTGTACAGTAGCCTTCACTTCAGCCTTTTTCCCGAGATCCCCAACCGTCAGTGTGCAATCTTAGCTGCTTGATATGAGTGGCCAGTTCCTATAAACTGTATAACTAAGGAGGAATCCATCACACAGGTTTTTCAGTGCACCAGAAGATTGGAAATGGTCATTTTACAGCAGAAAAACTGAGTGTATTTTTGTAAAACACACATTTCCTTTCGGTTTTTATATTCAGACATTGTGGTATTAGTCAGATTTTTAATTACACTCAGTTTGGTTTTAGATTATGTAATATATTTCGAGGTATTGGAAGACTATTTTCTGGTTTAAAGGTTAATTTGCTTCAAATGAATTCATGCTTTTGTCTGCAGCAGAATAAGACGAGTTCAGTGTCAGTGTGATCGTCTCTGGCTCTGGGGTGTTTTTCAGTTCACACTTGAATCGCTGTTTTCCCTCGTCTTGTGCTTTCAGTTTGTCTGTGTGCTCTGAGCATTAGGCCTATGGGGGGGTTACAGCCACTTTGTTAAAAGGAGGAAAATTCATTATTATGTCACTGAGTGGAGAAAACATGAGATTCAGCCAGAGATTTCCTCTTGGAGACAGTTGTTCTTGATGACCCAAATGAAATATGAAGGCATTGTGCGTGAGTGTGTGTTTGTGCGTGTGTGTGCGAGCAGGAAGATGAAGGAGTGCACTCATCCCTGCATCATTTTTTGATGGATAAGTTTCCTCCCTCCTCTCGTCACGCGTTGGTTGTCACGGCAATGACGAGTGGCTTCCTTCTGCTTTTCTGGCGGGTGGTGGGATGTGACAGTCGTACGGGCAGCTGCCAGCATGCGTCTCACTGCTCTCCTCTTCCTACAGACTCCCCATTTGCCTCTATTACCCTCCCTCTCCCAGTTCAAGCGATAAACTCCTCACTTATTTTACCAGTCTTCTTCTCAACGATCCACAGCCTGGGTTGAGAGGGTTAGTTTACACATGTATTCCTATACAATTACTAATTACTTATTAAAAATGTAGTCAGTAACCCAAACCAAATGCCACAGTGTTTAGCCAAATATGTTTTATGCTTGTTGTAAGTTTATGAATTGCTTGACCAGATATTCTTTCCTTTGTTGTGTGCAAATGCATGTTGTAATTATGAATATCTCATATAGGCCTACGCACTCAAACTTTGAATAAACTGTCATAAACTTATTCCAATTGGGGGCTTGTGTTTTAACCAACACACCATCCCGGTCACCAGAATCACCACCTACAGTCCCAAAATATTTTTTTTTAGAAGTAGTATTGACAGGCTAGCTAGGTAGCTGGATTTCTGTTTAACTCTCTGTGTAGTTAACACTGGTGGCTGGTTTGTGGAGCTAATGTTAGCGTTTGGTCTGTGTAGCTAATGTTGCAATTAGTCTGTATAGGTAATATTACTTAACGGTCTGTGTAGTTAATATAAGAGCTGATAAGAGTATTTTCCAGGCCAAGCTGAAGGAATAACTTACCCTGTACTCTGATATTGTTAGCCTTTTCTGATTTCATGAAAACATTATTTCACCAGAGGCCATGATAATGAATTGACTGCAAGTTTAGCTGGTTTCACTGAGGCCAGTCTGGTGTGACTTGTGAAGTGAAGTGTTATGTATTTTAAAATGGTAATCCTGCTAATAATCCCCACTATTACAAAATGTATCCATAATCATATTATGTCTTTTTAATTTGTAACTATAATTGACCACAGATACCTTTTATTTTTTGTAACTGAATCACATAATCCTGTTACATGTAATACGTTACTCCCCAAGCCTGTTCACAACAGGCTTAAATCATGAATATCATTTCTTTCTCCGCCATCTCCCCCAGCTGACCTGTGCGGTGCTTCAGAAATAATAACAGCATTGAGAACCAGCAACAGCAGTGACAAGAGCTATTACAACACCATGCAACACAACAACAGAGGACAGACAGCACTAAACTCCAGATGGGCGCTTCCTGTGCCAGGCAGGAAATGGCACTGAGCTCCCTCGCCATCATATTTCATTTTAGCAGAGAACAGAGATGATCATCACTTCATCTTCGGCACATCCGTCCCCCAACGGGTGAGCTGTAAATTCATTTCAGTCTTTTTGTTCTCTGTCTCTGCGTGGATCCCACTTGGGTTGTTGTCATCATTGGCGAGAAATGCCGGGCATCCGAACTCCAATATTTTGCCTCGGAGCCTTTCCTGCGCCTGCTGTGGCGTCTCTCTGGGTGGAACAGAGATGATTCCATCACGGCTGACCACACACAGATGCATGCGACTGCATGACATGTGTGCTCATGTATACAACACAGACGCTCTGTTACAATCCCGACAAATAAACTGTGTCCCACGTTATTTGGGGCACTCCACTGATTTTACTCATGAAGGTCGAACTCGTCATGTGAGTTCAATTCAGCCTGTGAAAACAGTTGTACGATGTCTTTTGTTCCTCTGGAGGAGCTTTTTAAAGTCTGATAAAATAGCCCTGGTGATGTTTTCAAGGTTATTTTATATTTGAGAAATAGTATTTTGAGAGTATCTAGCTTCCATATTGTGGCATATTTCAGAGAGGGACAGGATAGACAGGCAGGAAAAATCATGTTTTGTTTTACAGGAGGAAAACAAGATTGGATTTTGATACATGAATACAAACATATTGATTTTCTTTTTTTTGTATTTTTTGGCATATATTGATAATAAAATTTGATAACAACAACAATAATATGACCTAACAGAGTCAAAAAGGTATTTTTCATTTTATCTTGACTTTAAATTCTTAACAAGTGTGTTATGCATTATGACAGACACATAACATACATGTTATGTGGCGTAAAGAACAAATATGTCTTTTTGAAATCTCTTGTGTGCTATATCTCTTTTTTGAGAAAGCACATCAAAACAGAGCCAAAATTCAAGTCAGGTCAATTTTAGTCATGTAGCCCAACATTACAAATTTGCCTCAAAAGAAAGGCACAAATCTGCACAAACAGTCTGTTTTTCTTTATTCTTGGTTCGGATAAGAAAATAAAAGGAACAAACTCAGGAGGAGCTACGGAGCACGGATTTCTCTTCCAGGACAGACAGACATGCAATAGATGAGGTATGAACACAGTAAACAAAAATAACAATGGTAACAAGAACCTTCAAAGAACGAAGAGTCTGCAAAGAAGGAAAAAAAACATTAAAGGCTTTATAACAGCTGAAAAACACATCAAATCAATATGTATGTGCATGTGTTTGTTTACTTCTATGCATGCACATACAGTATGTGTGTGTGAGGGCATGCAGTTAATATGTGTGTGTGTGTGTTACTATGTGTGTGTGTGAGTATGCGTGTGCGTGTGTGTGTGTGTGTGTGTGTGTGTGTGTGTGTGTGTGTGTGTGTGTGTGTGAGTGCATCATCCCTGTGCTGCGCGGTGCAGATGATGTGCTCAGTTCTGCTGTGTAGGCCCTGTGTTGAACAGATGTCGCGGACGCTGATACTGTCCCTGCGCTGAGCGGGAACAAATTACAGGACGACACACACACACACACACACACACACACACACACACACACACACACACACACACACACACACACACACACACACACACACACACACACACACACACACACGCTGCAAATATAACCTTCAGATTACAGATGGCCCCTATCAGAGGCCGCCGGCTGGATTTGCAAGATGTAAATACTGAGGGGGTAATCCAGCACGGGGCAGAGGGGGTTATAGCATGGGGCAGGACTGGCACCAGATGGTGGATGTGTGTGTGTGTGTGTGTGTGTGTGTGTGTGTGTGTCATAGAGAGAATGTTAAGCATGCTGAGGCACTGACATTGGGATTATGGTAGTCTGTTTTTGATGTGCCACAGATGGACTTGTAGTGTTTTGTTCTCGACACTAAACGCAGGTGGATAATAGCCCTCAACATGAAACACACCTGATTCTGTTTCACCTCTTCTTTACCCACATTGCATCATGGCAAAAGGTTGTGAACCTCCATTTTTAGTTAATGGGAGGCCTCGGCTTAGAGTGACCTTGAGTAGCATGTGAGCAGTAAGCCGAGTAAGAGAATGTGAGCATGAGTGCTTTGACTTTCAACCTTGATTTCCCTGTGGTGTTTGGCGAGTGATATCAGACAGACACGGAGGAAGAAACGCAAACCGAGAAAGAGAAAAAAGGGGCAACAGTGCTGACATATGAATGAGGCGTCGTTTAATTCTTTGACTCGCAGAGGTCACAAGCCAATCGAGCTGGCGCGCTATGATACGGTGCGCCATCCTGGGGAGCATTTTCTCCTGCACATCCTTTTTCATTTCACCTCCTCCCCTCCTTCCTCCCCTTCTCCCGTCTCTTACATCCTTTTTGTCCTTGCCATAATTTCATCTCTTTGCACGTCATTAGCAAGCTGGCGCCTAATGAATTTCTTATCTCTCTGAATTCAGTGGCTGTTGTGATAACGTTTATTGTGTTCAGTTTTACTATTCCCCACATCGGAGGCAGCGGTGTGTGTGTGTGTGTATGTATGTGTGTGTGTGTGTGTGTGTGAAAGATGGGAAAAGAAACAGAAACAGTGAGATAGGCAAATATTTAGACAGAAAGACAGAGGCAGAGACAAAGAGAGCTCTCACCAGTGGTAGCATTTTTGGTGTTGTATCATCTAATATTTAACTTTAAAATGTGAACAGAAAATTAAAGAGATCCACCGCTGCCTTGACCTGTTTGTTTGTTTGTGTTAATCTGTGACTTCTGTAAACCTGAACTATCCTTTTAAAACACAGAAGTCATACAATAACACCGACTTGACTCTGGACAAAAGACTCACTCACTCAACACACACTCACATCTGGCTTTGGTCTTAAATGTAAAAAGCTACAGTTGACATTAACTTCTGGTTCAAATGACTTTGCAGAGGTCATGGGTATTTATTGGCTCCAGCTTTGAATGGTGGTGATGGAAACATTGCACACACTTTATTTGCCCCTTTTCCAGCAGAGGCAATGAAAGCTTGGCGCTTCTATCTATGTCTCTTTTTTTTTTTCCCTTTTCCATATACACATGTGCTGCTTGGCTTGGCTCGGTATGACTTGGTGCGTCAGCCCAACACAGCAGAGTCTTCACCCTGCTGGATGGTGTGTAATTAACCGATGACAAGCTTGTGTTGTGCTGAGCAGCTGGAACATGGAGGATAAAAACACAATCATTTCCTGATATTCTGTTACCTCAAAGCTTTTCTTATGAAACAGCAAAATCAGGAAATGTTGGGTCAGCAGCAACTTAACATGACTCTTATACAACTGAAAGAAAACATGAAAAAGTAAATAAAGGAAATAAGAAAGTACAAACAGCGGCGCAGGAGAGAAACCAAACTTTAAACCACAGACATTCAGTTAGAAGCTACAAAAATGCCGAGAGCTAAACACAGACACTTTTAAAGCCCCTTTCTCTCTGCTCTCCTGCACACATGAGTTCAGTCTCAACTTTTGAGCACATCAGAAAAAAACAGAAAGGCAAACTCGTCTGTTGGCAGTTGAAAAAGGATCAGTTGTCTGTTTTTACCCAGTTTAGCTGCATTTAAAAAGCCTGTACAAATGTGCTAATTTTGGTGTCAAAACAGCATAATTTTACCTCACAGAACACAGGAGTTGCTGGTCTCCTGTTAGTTTGTTTGTGTTATTGTGTGACTCCTGCAAATCTGAGCAATGGCAACAGTTGGGAGGACAGCCGGCATCCGCGGGAGTTACGTGTGAGATAGGGAGAGAGGCAGAGCTCGGCACACGCACCGCAGTGAGACACGCTTTGTGGGAGAGCAGAGGGGTGAACGTGCGCCTCAATCCTTATTCAGTAAAGTCTCACTTACTTAATCTACCTTTGAACTGTTGGATGTGAGGAGCAGCGCTGGTCCATACAGTGACCCAAAAACACAGAGAAACTGACAGCAGCTATACGCTGAATAGGGGGAGAGCTTTCTATATTGATCCCTTCTGCTTTTGTTTGCTCCTTTGATTTATTGGCTCCACTTAGTAGTTATTAGATATTTTATTGTTCACCTTAGCATCTGCTGTCTGTATGCTGTCTTGGGTCAATGTAATTCCCCATTAGCAATTGTTGAAATTTCCCTTTAAAGCCACACTCCCTACATGTGACAGCAGACCATCAACTCCTGTGATCTGTAAGGTAAAATGACTGATTTTACCTGTGGAGTTTGGGTGGTTTGAACATATATATATATATATACATATATATACATAGAATGTCTGACAGCAAAGTAAAAACAGTCTAAATTTAGCGTACTCTTAAACTGACACTGATTATTTTAGGTGGACCTTTTTTAAGTAGCTAAAATACGTTTTGTTGCCTGACCCTGTCCACACCATCACTTTGCTTCCATGCTGGTACTCGTCTCTGCTTGGCCAAACGCAAAATGAAGAGAGGAGATGGAAAAAAGAAATAAAAAAACACACAAAGGAGCAGGTAAACCTCTTTGAAACCAGAGAAAAGACACCTTGAAAGCAAAAAAAGGAATAAAAAATAAAAAATAAAGTCACTGATTGGAAACTGATATGGCGAGGGAGTGGAGAAGAAGAAGCTTAGAGATGATTAAACAAGGAGAGGAAAAAGGATGTGCAGCAGATCGAAGGACAGAGCAGTGGCAGATGGGAGTGTTCTGGTCTGCTACTAATGTTCCTCAGAAGAATTAAAGTCCAGGAAGAGGTTAGCACACACACAGCGACTCATACACACACACGTGCACACTGTCAGCTCAGTATAGGTGATAGCAAGGGCCCCTGTAAACATCAGCAACCCCTTACTGGCTTTCCCTCGGCAGTAGTTAGTGACTTAGCGACCCATGCAACCCCCTGCACGCCGGCATCAGCCCCCGTAGCAGCGCATGGTCGATCCAAAGTGTCACCTCGCTAAATACGGGCACACACACATACATACCGCTCGATGCAAGTGTTAAGCACATTCTTCTGACACCTTTCCTGATAACAGAAAGCATGCGGGGTGTGATGAGAAGAGGAGAGCAGGATGGAGAAGAGGAGAGGGAGATTGGATGAAGAGCTAATAGCAGCTGTGTCACGCTGTCAGCATTAGTGTAATGTGGTGTCAAAACAAGGCCTCATTGAGCACTGGAGCTGTATTTTTAATGCTCACTACTACAGTAGCACTATTGTGACTTGGAAATATGATTTCTTGTACAATGACATCATGCTTTATGTAATGGTGAGCATGTGGCCAGTCGGCCAAGGCTGTAAATTAAGGTAATTTTCCCTTTGTACATTCAAAGGCCAGAAAGAATCTAATTAGGGTGAAATAATTCAAGGAAACTGTAGCCTTAATTTGGCCCTTTCTTACATAAGGAAAGTCACATAACTCCCTTCTAAAATCTGACAATTTAATGTTGCTTTACTTGAGCAAACATTTCATACCTTATGAAACTTTGCTTACACCTTGTTTGCATTTTCTGGTAGACTTGGTGCAAAAGTAGTACATCACATTAAAGTTATTCTGAGAAACATCCAACTTCAAAATCGGCTTCCTTCTGTTCGTTGCCACCTGCTGCAGTTCCAGTTTTTCATTGTGCAGTTTTCAGCAAATAATTCTTACTCACGTTTCCTACAACTAGCAGATGGTGTTCATGGAAATCCCATGAAAAACTGAGTTAATTACTTAAACAATTTTTTTTATAACTGGTATACCACAGGTGACAGGACTGAAATGCGTGACTCAGACAGATCTTGATTTAAATTTTTTTGCTTGCCAAAAAAACAGTTGGGTGCACTGGTAAACAGTCAGCCAAGGCAAAGAAATCCAGCAAGTAATCTGCAAAGGGTCATAACGCAGGCAAAAATCCAAAAAACAGAAAACTCACAACACCACCACTACAAAAGTATAAGTACCTTTAATTTGTACACAGTACTTGAGCAAATGTTCTTAGTTACATTCTACCACTGGTGGCCTTTCACCTACATATTCTAACCAGTGCACACATGCCGAGACCCAGAAACCAGCCACATATGTGGGAACTGGAACATTTTATTAAATGCAACTTTGTCCAGGAATATGAACCATGTGAGCACAATCTAAAGTAATATAACTGAGGCCATAAAACAAAGGCCCAATACAAGTTACAGTCACAAGAATATGTGCTAATGTTGGACCCACCTTTGTTGATATGTAATAGAACTTCTGTTGCAATAATCAATGATTAATTAAATTCAAGCAGTTGACACAGAGTGAATTTAGGCCTTTTGTGGGTGAGTTGCCTTTGCATTGCTGCAAGTACAAAGACTGCTACAGT
This sequence comes from Lutjanus erythropterus, assembly GCF_056507025.1. Lineage (NCBI taxonomy): Eukaryota > Metazoa > Chordata > Actinopteri > Lutjaniformes > Lutjanidae > Lutjanus > Lutjanus erythropterus. The sequence goes on from NC_139334.1 coordinate 15,863,392, forward strand.
AATAACTTAAAACTGACAGAATAGTCTGTTTAATGCATTCATGAAAATAAAAGCTTTATGTGTCAGTTTCTGAGGACAACGCAAGAGTGGTATTAGAATATTCTAAATCTAAATTCTTTGGGTGCTATTGATATTTTATAAAGAGAAAATAAAATTTTGACAGCCCAGACAGCAAAAACATTGTGTTTTTTCTGTACTGGTCAGTTTTGCTTCATCTTCTTCTTTGCTGTCTTTCTTTCAGATGAAAGAAAGAGATATCTAAAATCCCCTCTTCAAAAACCTTGTTTTTATGTTCAGATTTGTTTTCTGGAAATGTATCTTCACTGAATTAGAAGATGAAATAAAAAAAAAGCTAAAAGTCACTCTGATGCTAGAACCACTTGCAAGGACTTTTTAAACTTTTTTTCCACTGTCATCATGTTTGTGCAACTGTTGTGAAATTTACCCCAACACTCTCTGCAGCATCTGCTCTTTGAAAACACCAGTACTCAGTACATGGCAGATTGGTCTCCAAGTACCTTGAAAGCACATTAAATTATTCTGTAATACCTCAAGGGTCAGAGGATACATTACAGGTGCTTTAGTCAGAGTGTCCAACAAATTGAGCTCTTGTGCTCTGACCTCTTTGAAGGGAAGAAAGAAAGAAAATGTTACTCATCGATCGATATGTTGAAGGACAACAAGCGATGAGTGTGAAGAGAAGTGACACATGCACACACGTGTGTAAATCTCTCCTGCAGTGAAGGTCAGGAGGACGCACTTTAAACTGTGTGTTTAGAAATTATATTAACCCAAGTTCAGGCTATGAGGAAAGGCGAGGAGGTCTCTGGAGGGGCTACCACTGACTTTCACAATTTCATTTGATGCCAGAATTCCACTTTGAAGACATTTTTCGTCTAGCCACAGAAGAAAGTACTTGTTTGAGGATGCAGAAATGGGTGAATTAGAGCAAGTCTTGAGCCTGTAATAAGCACTTTTTTTTTGTTATTTTTCACTAATAGAGGCAGGAGTAGCTGTGGTACAGTTCAGCTCCTGGAGCAAGCAGTGAAACTCACCAAGTTCTCCTCTCTTTGTCAATATTGGGTGTACCCAGGTCTGTCATTTTTTTCTTTTACACCTCAAAATATAAGAAAATGACCTCCTTGTCGCCACTGCTTGAAGTCTCCGTGATTTTGTGACGGTGTATAGATTCACTTTCCGGTGGAATGCACAGAATGTGGATATGCGTGTTTGACTGGGTTTGAAAGGTTTGAATGTGAAAAATTGTCAAGGAATATTCTGCATTTTCGTTTGTTTTTCTATTTCATCACCAGTGTGAAAATGCTGTTATAGCTCTAAATGGCTCTGAAGTGACACAGAAGCAGAAGCCAAGTCAAAGAGGGATTAAACTTAACATGAGCTTTCTAGCTGTTATTTTAACGGCCAGTAAGTTATCTAAAAAGACGTGTACCTGTGGGACGTGTAGTGAGGGATGAAGCCACATCCTAGTTGGTTGCCAGGTTTGAAAAATCACCCAATCATGTTTCAAAAACAAAACGACTTCTCAAAATATATAAGATGCATATGTTTAATTACAAATTCAAGTTCTGTTAATTGTGTTAAATGCATCATTCTGCCAGTAGGGGTCTCACATTAAAACAGTAACAAAGGCTGTAGTTTGATAATGTTGTGAAGTACCGTGGGATTGTGGGAGCTGTTATTTTAACTTTTAATCAACCACCATAGCAGATAAAAATGTATCTGACATGACTCAGGCTTCGCATTATGTTTAGTAATTTTCTTTCTCACTCTTTGATGTATCTGATGTATCATGTGTGTGTTTTCCCGGACGTTATAGCAACTAGCAACGAGTTAGCAATGGCTAGCAGGAAATACGCCATTACACTGAATAAACTAATTTCTCTGTGTTTTAACATAGTTGGAAACATTTGTGATAGTGTTATCACACAACTCAAAAAAATATCTAGCATGTTTCTAGAGTTTTTGGACATTTTATTTTGGAAATGCTACATATTATAGCTTTAACTCTAAATTCAGGAATACCAAGTCAAATTGAAATTGAGTCTTTTGGCAATTAATATAATCAAGGAAGTCTCAAATCCTCAACCCTCACCTGTTCACTGTACCCACAGTGTGTGTGTGTATCTGTGTGCTTATGGACACAGGTCGTGCCAGTCACCCTTTATGAAATCTTAGGTTTTAGGTTTTGCATACATATTTCCATCTCATCCACATCGTCCTCTGTCCTCTTGCAGAAGGAGTTCACACACCTCTCTTCAGTTCTGCTCCAGCACCTGAGACAGCCATTGTACACGGGGTAGCGAGTCTACACAAGGACCCAGAAGCTTCATTACACTCCCGGTCTCATCACAGTACACACAGCCAGAAAGCAGCCACCGTGTTGTTCGGCACTGCAGTGCTTGCCAACTGTCCACATGTCCTGGGCAGGGCTGAAGTGGGCGCGGCCTGCAGAGAGACGCTTAACTGCCTCAGCAGGAACATCAGGGGCACAATCCTGCTCGCTGTCCCCGCGCATATGGCCCTGTTTTTCATTTTTGGGTGTACACAGTGGAAAGGAGAGGAGAGAGAAGGAGCCGAGAAATGGATGAGGGGAAAGTGACAGAAAGACGGAAGCAAGACAGAAGGATGGGTTGAAAGAGAAAGATGGCCAGACAAAGTAAGACTGAGAGAAGAGAGAGACAAAGATGGAAAACCAGAGTGGCAAGAAATGAGTAATTGAGGGAGATAGAGAGAAAAGGGTTGAGAGGGTGTGAAATGCGAGAAGAGAGTTTAATTTGTTTTTTCGGCAGTGTCGTGCCGTCACAGAAATGTGTTTACCAGCCCCTACTTTGCCATTAGTGACACTCGGGTGCTCCTGTAGAAGAAACCAAATAGGTTCATAACTGCCTCATGTATCCTCCAAATGTCCCCATAGCTCTCCGTCTGTTGGACTGTGTCCGTCCGTATGTCTCCTCTTCTCACTTCATCCATCCCCCTCTCTGTCTCGCACTGACTCCCGTCCTCTGTTTGTTTTTTTTTTTCTCTTGCTCTCGTCTCTTTCCTCCTTGTGCTTGGTCTTTCTCCAGGTTTGAACCGCTGCCTGTTGTCGTGATAGAAGGCTGACCCAGAAGTGCCACAGTGCAATGAGGGGTGGAGGGGTGGAGAGCATGCAAATGAGACAGAGCAGGACAGATACAGACGCTGTGTCCCTTTTTAGGGGCTGCCTCCATGTGACAGATGTGGCCTCCCAAGTTGTAGCATCACAAAATGAGATGGTCTACAGAAGATTCATCGTAGCATTAAAAGTTTCTACCCATCAACTCTCAGGAAATAGTCCATGAAAACAAATTTGTAAAATCGTCAGTTCTGTTTCTACCAGGAGGTTGCACTCTAAAGGCCTTCACATAGATTGCAAGACTATGCTAGCAGTGTTGTGAGATTGAACTCGGAGCAAAACATTTACTCAAAATGACAGTGGTGATGTTTAACATCCATAATCTTTGCTGTCCCACTTCAGCATGCTAACATTTGCTAATTAGCACCAAACACAAAGTACAGCTGAGGCTTATTTGAATGTCATTAGGTTTGCAGGTGTTCAGTCATAAACAAAGTCATTACAATTCATCCTGAGAGGAACATGAATGTAAATTTCACGGCAACCCATCCAATAATATTTCACTAAAAACGATAGTTGGACTATATATAACTATTGGATGGATTGCACTAGGAAAAGTCAGGGGATCATGAAAGTCATTAGGACTGATGCTGTGGTGGTCTGCTATGACTGATTCTCATTCTCAACTCATCAAATACTGACATTTTGTCACGACCAAAGGTAGTCATTGGCCGCTGTACAGTTTCACGTGACTTCAATTAAAACCCATCTGCAGCTGTATGAGATGCACAAGGCTTACTTACTTTTAATCTTAAGTATGTTTTCATTAATGTATAATCAGCTGAAAAAAAGAATGAGCTGTTTATTTCTACAGAGGATGCAGTTGTCTTCTACGGAGGCTGCCATGTTGCACCACCATGTTTGTACAGTAGCCCAGAACAGACAAACAAAACACTCACACTAGATGCCGTATTGCAACCAACTTTGAATGAAGCAGCCTCTTGGCACGTTTCACTGACATGAACAAAAATCAGGAGGCACAAGTATAATGTACAGAAAACAAAAAGGAAGTTGTTGCAACTTTACTATAAATGCTGAGATCTGCCCCAAACTTCACATTTTTGATAAGAATCCCAGCCTGATGAAATCTACATAACATTATTCAGTCACAGAGCCACCTGCTCACAACAGGAAATGACAAGTTTTTTACTGTGATGTGCTCCTCCTAGTAGGTTGGTCAGATCATCGCACCTTCGAGCTTGGGGGTATTGTTGTTGTCATCCCTAGAACCAGGTAGCTAGCGTGGCTAAATTATTAGGTAAATCAGCTTGTCCAATAACACATACTGGAGCAAATGCAATTTCTTTATCAAATGTGCATAAATGATTGCAAAAGTCTACATATACAGTGATTACAAGCAGGTTTAGGTTGCTCAGTAGAACAAACATAAACATTTCTACAGTGGTGACACAACCCACCTGAATTTATGTTGTGGCAAGTGATGAAATGGCCACTTCTTTTCTCCCCCTCCTGAACATCTGTCTTTAGTCCCATCCCTGTCCCTGTGACAAATCAAAACACAGAACCCAGTAGTGACGACTGTTTTAGCTTAAATAGATTAATTCTATCGCTGTTCGCATAACACCTTTTATGTCTTGTTTTTTCTTTAATTACTGAGGCATTGCCGCTCCATCTATCCTTTGACACTGTCAGTCACCTTCATCCTTCACACAGTAGTACCTCTGACTTCATAGCACTTTTGTCTTTCAACTTGGCTGCTTTTATCTCCTTTGCCTGCATAATAGCCCTTGGATCCATCTTGCTGCCATCCTCTGCAGGTCCTGTATTATGCCCTTTAGCAGCCTGCAAGGGCCGCTCTGTGTCTCTGCCAGCCCGTCGGCTTGTTCTCTCCTAACCCAAACTGAGCTTGTACAGCCTGCTTTCACAACAAAAGCCCCTCTATCTTCACTTCCACAAGGCTGGAAGTGACATTATGTGAGGAGCTTACAGTAAATCCAAAATATAACCAAAAATCTAGTGACACAAATGACTTGTGCAAAAAGACAAAGAAGATGAAAGCAGATAATCTAATGTGACTGACAAAAGACTACCAGTTTTTCAGAAGAAATCTTGGCAACAGTTTCAATGAAGCCCATTACTATAATGCATTATAATGCATTATAAAAAATACTTATAATGCATTGTACTGCACTTATAGTAATGTATAATTATGATTGCAATGCTCTGGCTTTTTTGCAAGACTAATCACAACACTATATAAAACATTTTATAATGGCTAAGGTCAGTTATGATAATACTTGGAGCATCACTAGGATCATTATGTATTATAACTCTCATAGCTGTAATAAATTATTACCATTTAAATGTACTATGATTAGTTATAATATGATTATAAGCTGCTTGAGGTGGTCACTGAGCACTTTAAGTAATGCAGTGACATTCTTGAGGTATAGACATGTACACTACAAGCAGGTTATAAGAGGTCATTTTTTGTTTTGAGTAAAGTGAGAACAACTGCAATCTTTGCAACACACAAAATGTTGTCAAAATAATGTATTACTTTAATGGGTCATAACAGAAATGTGGTTCTCTTGAGACAACATTTCGATGATGAACATCTGAATGATGGACATTTATATATCACTAATGTCATGTAACCAATTATCTTACATTATAATCATTTTTAAAAATGCATTTACACTAAATTGCATTATAATTATGTAATTATATAATTATTACATGATTTAATTAATAATTATGAATTGTTATGATACTTGACCTCATAAGTCATTCTAAAACTCTTTAGAAATGATTATTGTTCCAAACCACTGTGAATATTAATGAGTGTTTTTGACTGTAATTATACATTGCGATAAGCACGGCATAATGCACTGCAAGTATGTTTATAGTGCATTATAATGCATCATAGATATGGGTGTCATAATGTTTCATGATTATTGCTATAATACATTATGAATAATAATGAGTGCATATAAGTATATCATATTTTGTTATAAGCACAGTATAATGCATTATAAGTATGTTTATAATGCATTATAAACACGGGCATCATATTGTATCATGATTATTGTTATAAAGAATAATGAATATTCATCAGTGCTTATAATTATAATTATACTCTTCTATAAGCACAGTATATAGTTTATAGTGCATTATAGAATTATTCTATAAGCACAGGATAATGCATTGTAAGTATGTTTATAATGCATTATAATTTGTGTGTTGCAGAAATCTTGAGTATATTGGAGATAACGCTGTTGTTTTCCTTCCTGCTTTGTGCTTGCTTGCTTTTCAGGATAACACTCCTGACTTCTCCAGCACGGCAGTGAACCAGCCTGTCAGGCAGCCCCGAGGTGAAAGGTGTCACTACACTGACTCTCGCTGGGGCTGCTGCCGCTAAACTCTTTAAAGGTGTTAACATCTACTCATATTCTGGTGTCAGACCTGCCACAGAGCACCGCTCAAAGAGCGAGACAGAAAATACCCTTTGTTAATATTTTAGTAGCTCAAACACTTGGAGATCAGGCAGAGTGACAGATACAGGTAGAGCAAATTGAATCCAAGGGTCAATACATGGACCTAAGTGTGCTAGTCGGAGGTCTTCTTTTGAGTGAATATTCGGCATTGCTGTGTTGACTTAAAAGTGTTGACTTAAGGGACGGGGGAACAAGAGAGAAAAAGAAAAAGAGAGTTTGAAATATGGTGGAAAATCATCAAAGGAAAAAAAAAATCTGTTCTGTGGGTGTATGTCGCCATCTGTATCTCTGTATGCATGTGAGTTTGTCTGCAAGAGTCTGTGAAGTACTGTGCTTGTGCATGCACGTCTGTGTGTGTGTGTGTGTGTGTGTGTGTGTGTGTGTGTGTGTGTGTGTGTGTTTGTGTGTGTCGTGGGAGCAGCTTGTGAATGGGAGGATTTAGGAGGGAAAAGTTGGAGCAGAAAGCTGCTGGAGGTAATCTTGTGGCCTACAGCTGATAACAGCTTTCCACCTGGAGCCTCTTAACAAACGCCTGGACCACCATCAATCAACCAAATGTCCTTCACAGAGTGGGAGAGAGAGAAAGAAAGAAAGTGTTTGAACTTCAGAGAAGACTGGTGACGTAATGCAGAATGTAACAATACTCTACATATAACTACGACGATTAAATAATCAACAAGCATGCAATATTTCAAGATTTTCACACTTGCTTAAAGGGGTACACCAGTGATTTTAGTCAAATGACTAGTCACATGAAGAACCACACAGCCTGTGAAAATAGCTGTGTAAGGTCTTCTGTGGTTCTTGAGGGAGCTTTATCGAGAATGAGAAAATTACTTAAGTGACATCCCTTGAGTATCTCAGCTTGGGCTTGAAAATTACAAATTTCTGACACAAAGCCTCTGTCACAAATTGGCTGTGTGGAGAAAAAAAGAGGGGTTATCTGGTTGCTTTTTTTTTTCTTGTTCAAATCTGCTGTTCATAAAAGCACAACTGTGCTTCAAATTAAGTGCTTACTGGATCACCGAAGAGTGCCTGAATCCCGCACTCCCCCACCACCGATCCTCTCTGATGTCAGGATCTGGGGGCCACGTCCTACACTTTTTACAACTTTCCAAAACCGACAATCTGACGATCACACCAACTTTATGCAGTGATTGGCAAGGTGTGAAAGTAGGCAGGCAGGGTCTGGACTCTCAACCTGCAAAATCATGAATGCCTTTGAGGAGTGTCCAAAAGTGTCGGCTGTTATCCCATTTGTAAAAAAAAAAAAAAAAAACCTCTCCTCTATTATCACCCAGTGTGATCTCATGGGATAACATATAAATAGCACTCCAGTATTAAAGCTAGTCTAGGCGGTCATTGGGCAAAAATTCTTTAATAACCATTAAGCACTGAATGTAATTCAAGTGATCTGAGAGAAAACCAGACTTCTGCTCCTCCTCTTGTCTGTTTACAGGCTTTAATCATAGGTCAGTAAGATAGGTGATTGTTGGGTCTCTTTCCTAAAGCACAAGTTTTCACAACCTGGAACTGAGACTCAACAATTAACTTTCTCCAGAATCGCTTATTGCTATTTTAAGAATATTTTGTGGGTCATGTCTACACATTTTAAGCTTTTTGCATTTCATTTAAGGTTGTTCGGTCTAGTGCATTTTATGAGTTTTGAACACGGTAACATTTGTCAGGGTTTGTTGTCAGAGTGAGCTTCCTTGTAGTTAACCTTGTTATAACTAACCAGGGTGAAAGTCCAGAGTTTGTTTGACCCATCCATCCACCCTGCTTTCTGCATATGTGCACTCTGCTGCACTTAACCTGTACAGACTAAATAGAATGAAATGAGCCGCAAAAGCAAAAAGGCATTGAGATAACGCACAAAATGACTTGCGTGACTGGTGTGTTCTTCATACGCCTTTTGGTGAGACCAGGCTGCAGGGCCGGCTTTCACCCCACCTTTGAGTGTGGCCATCCAGAACTGCTATAAACTCTTTCCAACTCAGTTCATTTTAAACATAGACTCGTATTATAAGCAATTTGTTGGGTGTAGTTACAAGTGCAACAAAGCACACTGGGTGTTACCAAACCGCTGGGTCGCCTAAAGTGACTCATGTGGTGCATGTAATATTATGTACCTTTAAGCTTTTCATAACCTTTTAGTTTCACATGGGAAACAAACTGAAATGACTGAAAGTCATGTGCTTGTCTGAGTCATCCATTCACTTCACCTCTTCCATATCTCCCTCTCGCTTCCTAATATAACGAAAGCCCAGTGCATCTCATACAGCCACAGATGAGTTTACATTGAAGTCATTTGAAAGCCTGGTGCGTCTCTTTCAGCCGCTAACGGGCACTGTGCACTTCTGTATGAGTTGCTGTGGGGTGATGACAAAAACATTGGTATTTGACAAGTTGGGAATGAGCACAGGCTCATATTACTGGGTGTCAGAATTGAAACACAGTTAGATGACAATGAAACACTGTTTTGCTCTTACCTTTTATGTCCCCTGACATGTAATACTAAATTGCTGCAGATCTCTTTTAAGTCTGCCTGGTCTAATGCAACACTGGAAATACATGGAGGAAAATTTTACGTTTTACCAACAGAGTTGATTTGAATGCATGCGGTGGCACATCAAATGGCCTAACTTTGTGTGTGTGAGTTTGCGTGTGTTCGTGTGCACATCTGTCTGTCCGTCTGGTCCCGGCCTAATGGGCCTCCAGCCCTTGCATTGCTGACAGAAAATCAATGACCCACTCGGTAGGCCCAATACTGCTACCTCTGTGCATAGAAAGAGGAGGAGGAAGGGATAAAGGCTGGTGGACGGTTGACCCACTGTAAACACTATGGATTCATGTCTGTGGCTTATGACAGAGTTGTCACACATCTCCTTTCACTGACTCTTGATTTCCATTGTGAGCTCTAATCTTTCTTGGTTCTCATGCTGGCACACAACCTTGTGTACTCAGACACAACATACAGATTAGTACACCAGATGCACAATGCCATTTCTATTTCTGAAAAGCATTAGGCCAGAGACTTCCAGCATAACAGTTCACAATGGGGTCAGGTTAACCAGATTACTCACAACTTTAGAGAGTCATTAGAGGAGTATGTTAGAGAACAGTACAGACGGACAAAAATGATGGAAATGGAAAGAGGAGATCAACAGAATTAAACAGTACATGTGCAGATTGTGCACAGTCCCATGGTGCATTCTGGCAGTCAAACATGGTTCTTTCTGAATCTGAGACAGGGAGCGTGGGGGCTGTGCGAAAATCTGCAGTGAAGGTGTGAGGACTCAAAGTTAAATTTGAATTTTAAGATAAGAAAAATGAAACTTTAATGATCCCTGTAGGGGAATTAGTTTGGTGCAGCAGCAAAAGTAATATGATTCAACAGCAAAAAGTGGCTCTATAGAACATATTACATAAGCAATAATATAGCAGAGAAAATAGAAAATGAAAAAGCAATGAAAAACATCACGAGTTAAGTAAAGAACACGAGTTGACTGAGCTACTGTTATTGCATTTACTTATAGTTTTCATATAGACAACTAGGGATTTTCAGCTAAAATTGATTTTGACATCAGAATTGTGCTTTATGCAACATGTAGATGATAAATAAAATGTAATTACTGAGATCCAGAGTTTATTCTGCACCTTGGTAACAATCATGTCATATTATCCTCATGAACAGATAAAGAAAAAAAATTAAAAAATCAATTAAGCAATCTCCATCTGCTGCTGAAGCTTATGTAATATGTATGAAAAACCCAAACAGCTATTAAATGGACGTAAAGTAATTAGCATGAATGTTTATTCTTGAACTTTGAATTCTTAAGACAAGGTCTCTTTTAACTTTTTTCCTTGCGTAAAAAACTCCATCTGCAGAAGGCCTTGAGATGTAGTTGAAACCAAGTAGATGATTCTTGATTTAGGATTTTAATTTAGCATAATGTAATGTATTATGAAACTGTCCCCCCAAGAAAAAGTTTTAGTAAAGGCCCAACAACAATATATGTTTATTTTCACTGTTGTAGAGCCACAAAGTGAACAAGGGAAGGGTGTCAGGGTGGTGTCATGGGTCAATAAAATGTCAGACTGGTACAGACCACTGTTTGCTTCCTGTTTCCTGCTGATAGTCAGTGTTGGTTTCTGTTAACCAAGAAAAACATTTTGTGCCTTAATCTAACCTAACCTTAAACAAAACGTTTTTGGAAATACACTTAATTGTTTTTTCTATGTACCTGTATATGAAGGTTACCTTGCTGAACTGCTGTGGTTTGCACATGTGTGGTGAGCGCACAGCTGGCCCAACCTTCCTACATGAATTTTCAGAAGAGTTGTGAAAAGAAGAGCTGTTACCAAAAACCAGAGTGAAAGACAGAAAATGAGGGAGCGCAACAGAAAAATACTGCACTTCACATTTTTTCATGTCTGTGACATATTCTACAAATATAGACATTGAAACTGTTGTCAAAGGTGTCGTGTTTAGGCGTGATGTCGCTATGATCGACAGATCATTTTCGCTGTCTATTTTTTGCTGAGAACAGTGTGCTTCATGAAAAAAAGACTCTCTGGATGAAGTGTTGCTGCAGCCACACATGACACACAAGTGAGCTGTACTGCTGCTGTAAACTGTTAATACATGCACCGAAACTAAAAAGGCAAGAGGTTCCACGATGCTCAAATTCTGCTCAGACAGGAAGTGTGGCCCAGTTGTTAGATGGAGAAGAACAACATCACTCTCACATCTGTATAGTAGGTATATAGATGGGGGTCCAGCAACATCTATAGACTCCCAAATGCCCAACTTTACAGCAGGTTTACAGCTTGGTACAAGTAACAGTTCAGTTTTGGTCTCAATAGCTAATTTCCTCATCCACGACAACAGGTGGCTGGCTGCTAGGTAGCTGCTTCATTTGGTCACCTCAGCTCCACTTATGCTCGTCATTTTTGGCCATTTTTTGGGAGCTAGCCAAGTCAGGCACTGCCAAGATGACGATGGCCAGAGCCACCACACCATGAGCTTCAAGATGGCTCCTCAGAAATGTGTGACACAAATGTTTTGTCCACTAATTATAACTGCGTATGGCTGTTTCCACTCTTTATTCTGAGCTGAGCTATCTAGCCGCTGGCTGTGTATGCACCAGTACTGGTCAGACGTGAGAGCGGTATCAATCTTATGATCTAACTCTCTGCGAAAGAAAAAGAAGCGTATTTGCCATTTACTTTTGCTGTGGTGATTTGTAATGGTTTCAGAAGGCACTGACAAATGGTATCATCCTTCTGATGGAGGCGTCAGATCAGAAAATCAGAACCAGCAGGATCGGGATGGACTGTATTTGGTTCTTGAGTAATGGAACAACATGGAATTGAACAGAGGAGAAGTGGACTGAGAATAATGAAATGGAACATGCCGGAGTGGATAGAGGCAGGTGAACCAAACTGAAATAGAGGGAACAGAATAGAATCGAACAAAGTGAGACAATATAGATTGGAATACAATAGAGGAGAGTGGATCAGAACAACACAAGAGGATAAAATGAATTCAAAACTAAAGACAACACAATTCAAGAACCTAGAACACTGCAGACCAGAAGTGAATCGAATCAAGCAGTGCACAGGAGGTCAGCGGAGTCCCTCTGCAAGCTCTGCCTCTCACTGCTGTGTGGATTTCCCTGCGAAATGTTGGATCACATGGTAATCTCAGTTTAATACACAAATCCCCAACCCCAATCCAATCAAACCTAATACCCCCGCTGGGCCAGGCAGGCCAGGGCCCACCTACTCTCCATCCCTCCGTCATCTCATCCAACACTGCCATCGCTCCACGTTCATAAGAGTTGGAATATCCTTGTCAACTGCTGTATATTCATGAAAGGATTTGGGTGTTTGGCACGAGAGAGGGTGTGCAAGTGAAAAAGCTTTTGTGGAGATGATTCACTCTTAAAAATAACCACTTTTTATTGAGGGGTTTGGATGAAATGGGTGTGAACATTCAATACTACAACACTCAGATCAAAAGATAAATGTAGAGCCTGAATTTATTCACGCAAATGTGCTAACACAGATTTAACAGAGGAAATACACAGACAGAAAGTGTGTGTGTGTGTGTGTGTGTGTGTGTGTGTGTGTATCTGTGTGCGTGTAATGCCCAGCCGGCGGTGTTTAATGCTGTCCCAGAGGGTTTTAATCCAGATTATCAGGAGTATAAAGTCACTGAGTCTCCCTCTCAGCTCGGCCTAGCCTACCGCTTATTGCGCACACACACACACACACACGTGCACGCACGCACACACACACACACACACACACACACACACACACACACACACACACACACACACACACAGCCTTTCAGTCTTTTTCACATATACGCACACACACAAGGGAAGTCCCTGTTTTGGATTATCCTCTAGGGGGTGCTGTGTATCCAGACAGGAGTGGTCGTCCAGTTGGTGCGTTTTCAAAGCAGACACAGTCGCCTCACAGATGCAGCTCACCCCGCTGCGTAAAGACCTCAGATCAACTGCACTCAGCTTGACCTATTTCAACATATTCACAACGTTATTGTTGCCTCATTTGACATTTATATGAAGCCCTCACCCGAGAGATCCTGCTTTGTCTCGCACAGTATGAACATTTGATCAGGGCTGACATCTATATCTGTGACCTCTCTGACTCTGGGTTTCCATCCACCTTTAGAGACAGCTGCTCCATCATTTACATATGGGAGGAGTGATCTGCATATTGCCCAGTTGCTCTGGATTAATTTCAGCATGTTTAATCTGATGCTGGAGATTGATGCTTGCCGCTGGGTAGGCCGGTGTGTATACGTTTCCTCATATTGGCTCGCTCAGTCACACGTCTCAGTGACAGGCCGTCTGATTGGATCACAACCAGTCATTTTCCACTCAAACAGACAACAAATGAAATGTCTCTGCTGCATGCAGCGTCACTGCCTGGTCAAAATCCAGGAGGAGCTGAGGTCTTTCTCCTGTTTTCCCCCTCTTTATATCAGTATTGTCATTTATTTCTTTCAGTCTGTGCCCCTCTAATCTTGCCTCCTTCCACCCTGATCGCACCACTTCTGCCTTTTTTCTCCCTCTTTTCGCATTCTCCCTGCATGCATGTTTCCTGGTGCTCTGTAAATTAGGCTGAAAATGGAAGATTAACCTCTGGAGATGAGAAGCTTCTTTAATGCGCTCTGTTCCTTTTCGCTCCTGTTCTCTCTTCAGTAAACCGCTGCATTACAATATTATTTAATGGGAGCATCTAATTGGAATCAGCTGGAAAGCAGAGGCTCTGGGTGGCCAAAGCATTTAGGAGCCTGTGAGATTCAAACATGGAGGATTATGCTCATTAAGAGACTGTGGTGCAGAAGTTATTTTATATGTACAGATGTGTGTGTTGTGTGTGTGTTAAGAGAACCTTGCGCTTTCAGTGTGGGAGGGATCGGGTGCTGTGAGTGTTTTCTTTATGAGTTTGCATGTTCATCATTAAAGGAATAGTTCAGATTATTTGAAGTGGGGTTGTATGAGGTACTTGTTAATATTCAGTGCAGTACCTACAGCAGATTGCAGTCGGCACGCCCCCAATTAGCAGACGTAAAGAGGGGCATCAGTGTGGAAGCTAGCCACCTAAAAAAAGGCCCACTTAAAAGTGTGCACAATAGCTGTCAGACATTCTTTCCTGATGGGAAACTGCAGTCATTTAAGTCAAATGTCGCTCTCTCCAGACCAACCAAATGTAGGTGAAAACTGTGATTTTATCTTGCAGAACACAGGAGTTGCTGGTCTATTGTTGCCTTGATCTGTTTGTTTGTGTTATTGGGTGACTTTTGTGTTTTAAAGGGTTAGTTTAGATTCACCAAAGTCGCTCAATAACACAAATAAACAAACAGATCAAAGCAGCAGTAAACCAGCAACGCCTTTGCTCTGCGAGTTAAAATAACAATTTCGCCTATGGAGTTTGGTTGGTTTGGAAGTTTTGTTTTTTAATGAAATTAGTTTAAAGACATAATAAGATCAAAATACTACAAAAGTTTGAATGAAAATAGAAGATATGAGATAGCTGAACTGTAATTTAAAATAAGTTTTGTGTTCCCTGTATTTTTGTTTTAATATCAGCCTGCTATATAGTCACAGTAACGGACGTACTGTAATGCTTTCAAATCATTCATGATTATCAGTGGTTACAAGGTCAAGACAAGATAGTAAGCAGAGGTAAAATGAAAAGATGGAAAATGAGTGTCTCAAAAACGTTGCAATTCTGGCTCCAAACAAGAACTATTACAGAGAAAAGTGCAGATCAGGAGAAGAATATTTCGAGCAGCCCTGTTGAAAATGAAGTGGACGACAGTGAACTGAGCACAAGTGGCTACTTAAGAAGTGTCAGTGAAGTGTTCACAGCACCAAATGGCACAAAACAGTAAGGTTGGAGAACTCAATAGTGTGAAAAATGTGAGGAACACTGTACTAGGAAACACACTGACTATTGATAAGTACCTTACACAACCCCACAAATAATCTGAACTATCCCTTTAATAGACTCCCAAGCAAAACAGGGACATAGCTGTGTGATGTTTCTTGCATCACTTAATAATTTAACACATTATTGGAACCGTTCGGCCTCTAAACACTTGGCATCAAGCTGCATTATGTGTAAATACTAATTTTATTGTCATTTGTTGCCTTTTTGGACCTCTAAAAACATGTTTTCACCCACCTCAGTGAATTTGTTGACGGCTTAAACAAAGCCGTGCAGCTGACTTCCTGTATGGTTTACTGGCATCAGTAAGCCCCGCTGTGGTTTCCACTGACACCAGGATGAGTAAATACACTGTGTCCATGTTTGCTGTTCCTTTAAACAATCACAAAGACGGTGTTTTTAGCAGCTGTGGGCGGCCTCTTCTGCTCCTTTTCAGAGTGAATTTTGCAGCGCAGTGTGACTGTAGATGTTGCAGTGTTTAAAACTGAGCACAGAGCCTTCCTTTATTGCTGTCCTATTTTCTTCTACGGTACAGTTTGGTCAGCTGAAAGGCTGGACAGTGATTCACAAACATGTAGAGGAAACTTGTAACTACAGTGTCGTTGATGACTATTTCACAACTTCACACAGTTGAAGTAAAATAATTGTACAGTAAGATAACTGAGTCAGCTGATTTCTAGCAGTTTGTCCTTCATATTATGTCATCTGTCATATTCAATTCAATTAAACTTTTTGTCATTAAACAAATCAAGGTTTATCACACCTGTGATATACTCTACACTGCATGTGCTGGAATCTCTCTGCAGCTGGAAACACTGATTAGTAGGTTGTGAAGCCTGAAAGAGACCAGACCAGAGGCCCTTGGACCTCAGGTTGACATTTTTGCTTTTTAGTCATTTGTCTCCACAACTATTTCATACTGTCTTTAAAGTTCAGTGCAAGCATTCATGTTCCCTACAGGATGAATTGTAATCATAGTGATTCCTTAAAGGCCCAGTATTTAAGATTTACAGGGAATTATTGGCAGAATATGTCAAAAAAATTAATATAATGAAAATAGGAATAATTAGAATCATTGTGATTTGGTTACCTTACAATGAGCTTTTTAGATCTACAAGCAAACATGCTGAAATGCCATGTTATTAGCTTCATTAGCCCAGGATGACCAGACCAAACACTGGCTTTAGAGAGGGTCTTTCACATTATTCTGGTGTGACCATGAGGTCAACATTATAGATCCAATCATTTGGTTTGTGACAGTGCTAATTCTGTGCTAATTTGCAACCTGTAAGCAAGCTAAGATGCTGAACATGGTGTAAAAACTGTGTAAAACACTCCTGGTAAGAAAAATCCCCTGCAGCTCAAAAACCATTCTCCTCATAAGTCACCACGATAAAACAGATATCTTGAAAACTGTTGACGGGACACCTTGAATTTCAAACAAAGTCATTTGACCCTTTGCTAAGCCCCACCTCCAACCAGCAACTGTCCAATCATAGCTTAGTGACTGTAACTAGAGCTGTCAAGCTTTTCATTTCTCTACATGTTGAAGGTGTGCAGGAGGCTCTGAGAAGAGAGATACTCGTCGTTTCATGAGTTTGGACAGTGTCTTCATCTGCTCTAACATAAGCTGTTAACATGTGAACATGTCTGGCTAACTAACACTAGCTTACTAGCCGCAGTAACTTTACTTCCTGACAAAATTGTTAGATATCGCTGCATCTGCAATTGTTATGTGGGGGTTTGAGGAGGATGTGGGCTGATGCAGAATCGACAACGATGCATCTCACTCTGGTATCAAGGCCTGCTGCACTAATCGAGTCCCTGCACTTCCTTTCCATGTTAATGAGTGTATTTCTGTCATCTATCATGTAGATGTACCTGCCGTATTTCACCATCCGACTGACGCCTGCTGAAATGTAAGCTAGCTTTAGCCTCAGTCTTTTAACATTAACATTATATTATGTATGCAGTTGCTAGGTAACTTTGCATAAACACTTACATAGGGTTCTTGTTTTAAAATATGTCAGATGGAAATATTAAAATATCAGCTGGAGACTTCTCAGCTGATTCAAATCGAGTTAGCAGGAGCTTACATTAGACTGTTTGTGAGTTATTATTTTAGCCAATAAATTCCACTGTTGTAAGCTAGAAATGAGAAGCTGCTTTTGTTTACATCTCTAAGGATTCAAAGACCTCGTGTTTCAAGAAATACTTTCAATTTCGATATTAAATCCGCCACTGTCAATTTAACTGCATAAATGTAGTGCGAGAATGGGAAGTTTTGCATAGTGACAGTAACTAAGGATGGCGGTGCTTAGGGAAGGGTCTATTAGGACTATATATTATAAATTTTGAGCCATTTTCATGAAACTTTCCTGGAGCCGAGAAAAGCAATTTTAAAATCTGTGACATCATCACAATATTAAGTCTGTGGGCAGGGCAGGAACTCGTGAGCGTGGCCAGTAGGAGAATACATAATAATAATACTGTTTATATTCAGTAAGTAAAAGTAAACCCAAAAGCCAGAAGTTTAAATACCGTATTCTACTATCTACATTGTGTCTGTGATTTATTTATTAGAACTCAAGGTTTTTAAGTGTACAGACTACTACTTTTTATCTGGGTTTGAATTTAATTTAAATGCTTGGAATAGCAGGTCAGGTATGTCTCATCATCTTAATGCAAGTGCAGAAGTAAACCTTTGTGTATCAACACACAAACACACACACACACACACACTGCTCTCAGGTTATTACGGGCTGTCATTGTTTAATTCTTGCTCATTAAATGCTCCAGACAATGACAAAGCGCCTCAGTCTCTGACAGCCTCTTTGTTAACCCTCTGCCTCTTATCTCTTTCCGCCTACCATTCTCGCCCCTCTCTACTCTGCTTTGTGTCTATTGTATGACACTCAAGGACGATTTGACGGCGTCCCGAGCCACCACTTAAACATCCCTATTCATCTCAAACTAAAACCTGTGAGAGAGAAATACCAACTCGAACTGTCGAGAGAACAATTTGCAAAAGCCTTGGAATGTCAGATACCACTTGCCACTTACTGGTAATATAAAACTCGCACTGATGGAGACAATGCTGATGGCATTGGCGGCAGCGACAGCGGTGATATAAGATGTCATAACCTTGCGTCCTTGCGCCAAGCGGTTTAAGACCATCAATCTGTTTGACCTTTATCCGGGACTCAGGCCCATCATAGACTTGGATCCTTTCTCTCAATTTCTTTCACTCTCATCAGACCTGCCTTGACAATGATTGTTACAAAGGGCTCTGGGAGTCTGCCTGAGGTGGTACACACATACAAGTACACACATTCTTTACTCAAGTAGAAGTACAGATACTTGTGTAAAAAAAAACTCAAAATATAAAAATAAAAAGCAGCCTTCTAGAGAACATTTGTACTGACTGTTTTTCTCATTCTTGTCTTAAGTCTTTTATGTTGTTTTCATCTTGCTGCACGTCTCTGTTGCATCTTTTTATGCTGCTTTATGTCCCGTTATGTCTTTTACATTGTTTTCATTTTGTTATGTCTTTTATGCTGTTTTCATCTTCTCATCTTGTTTGTCTCGTTATGTCTTGTTACATCTTGTTGCTGTGTCACTTTCCTCTTGTTATGTCTTTTATGTCGTTTTTGTCTTGTTACATCTTGTTTCATTGTTTTTGTTGCATTGCAGCTTTTACGCTGTTTTCATCTTGTTTTGATCATCCTGCTATTGTTATATCTTGTTATGTTTTTTATGTTGTTTTTGTCATGTTACTTCTTTTAAATCATTTTCGTCTTGTCATGTCTTGGTACGTCATTGTTGTCTTGATATGGTACATCTTGTTATGACATTTTGTTACATCTTGTACATAGTTTTACATTGTTTTTGTCTCTGTGTCTTTTGTGTGTTATCATCTCATCCATTTAGCTTGAAATTAGCTTTGATGCTGGGAATGTGGCCCACAATCAAATGAATGTAATTAAGTAATGAGTCTGTTTAAGAAGAAGAAAGTACAGATGTTTGTGGTAAAGTAAAAGTAAAAAGTTGTCAGAAAAATAAATACTCAAGTAAAGTACAGATATCTGCAAACTCTACTTCAGTACAGTAACAAAGTTTTTGTATTGAGAGACTCCTCACCTTTGGAGTCTGCATATGCATGTGTGTGTGTGTTTGAGAGAGAGACTGAGTAAGATGGAGAGACAGACAGAAAGAGAGAGGCTGCCCCTGAGTGCATTCACGTAAGAACCAGGGCCACCTGAGAGCAACGGAGCACAGAATAGTGAAGATGAGAGAAAATGAAGAGACAAAAGCACTTCCCTGGTGTAATTATGCTTTCATTTCATGGCCAAGTATCCACATGATGTGCCGCGCATGCAGAGACGCTCATTAGAGTTATTGCACACCAGAAATGTTACTGGCATCTGCCTGTAGAGAGCATGTGTGTATGTAAAGTGAGGGTGAAATGGCAGAAATAAGAAAGATGTGGAGGTTATAAATGAGTGGATGCATCTTCTTGCTTTTGATGAGCTGTGAAGTTTGGCACCCCTGAGCCATGAAAAAGAGTGCTTTTGCTCTTGTTAGTAAAAAAAAAAACCAGCACAAAATGCAATGAAATTCTAGACAACAAATAAAGGTATTTACACGTTAATAACAGCAGTTACACGCTTCACTTTTATTTTAGCAATCGTTTTGTTCGAAAAAAAGAGCCTTTATTTTTCATTTCAAAGAGTTTATATCTCATTTTTTGGATCACAAAAGTCTTGCCTGTGATGCTCATGAAAGGAAACACCGCAGCAAACAACAAACCGTCTCAAAGCATTACCACAAATACAAACAGAGCTCAAAGCGAATCCGCAGAACTTACAGTACTTCAGTATAAAATTCCCCCTGTATCCCCTCTGCTAGTAAAGCAGCAGCATCCTGATGCTTGGATCAATGTTGCAACAAATAACTGTAATGTGTCTGACTGTGAGCGCTGTCATGCCCTACCTGATGCACTGTTGAGGAGGAATGGGATGCTAATGTAGTTAAATCTGCACACTCATTACTGCAGCAGGGACTCACTTCATTAACAGCCCCCTGCTAATGTGCCACTCCACTTTTTGTGCTTTTCTGTGTGTTTGCCAGCATCTGTGCGTCATGTCAGTGAGAGACATAAAGAGCCAGACGCAAAGATAGAAAGACGATCTGTGTGTGTATGAATAGATACTGTGTGTGTCTGCGTTGCACAGATATATAGGTGATATGGTGGGAGAAACAACCACCTTTGTGCCACTGCTTTTGCTGCAGGAGTTAGACCACTATTGATTGACTGAACAAAACGTCTCAAATGTCTCAAAATGTGAAAATCTTTGCCTACCAGAAATGTTTTTTTCTTGCACGTATCACACAACAGATGCGCTCTCATTTTAATCTATGCACCTGCCTTCACCGGCTCCATGCAGGCTCATGTCTCAGCTGCATCTCACTGGTGTGACTGTGACCTGAAAATTTAATTCACACTACAAATGTTTTTGTTTTGTTTTGTTTTTTTTTTTTGTTTTTTTTTTTGACAATATGCGTGTGTAACAATGCATCATGTAATAACACAGTTCTCAAATAAGTGTATAGGGACATCCAGGGGTACATGGGTCCGGGAAAAGTTTCCAGATTCATTTATTTAACTAATCATGATTTAAACAACAATAATTTATTTACATATTTACAAAAGGCTTCATTGTAGCCACATCTAAAAAACATTTTAGGCAAGTGCTGGACAAAATGGCAGCTAAGAAAATAGTGAAGAAAAGTAAAAAAAAAAAAAAAAAAAAAAGGGCTGCATACTGTTGCCCACTTGCATGAAATTTACAATTTAGGACAAAATTATTAGGCCCCCTATGAAATTTAAAGTTTTTGGGTTTTTTTTTCAAGTGCTTTTTTAACAGCAACGAATTTCCAACATAGCATTTCTAAACATACTAGTTTTTTTTTTTTGTTTTTTTTTTTGTTTTTTTTGCACACAATAATATAATTATTTCAGGAAAAAACAAAAATTACCAGGGTCACTATTATTAGCCCCCTTAAGAACTGACCTTTGTATTGAGCCATTGCACAAACCACTGCAAGGTTGCAGACCAAGAAAAACTCCACTTCTGCAGAAGAGACACCTTCAAGCCAGACTGAAGCATGCTAAGGACAACCTGGAGAAAGATTATGCAAAAAGGAAGTGTGTCCTTCGGTCAGATGAGTCAAAACTAGAGCTCTCTGGCCATAGAGATGTTGCTTATGTTACAAAAAACAAAACATAATAAATCAACATATAAGAATATAAGAAAATATATGAGAACCTCAGAGCGCATCAGAATAACATCAGGCCAGTGGCTGTAATATCTTCTACATGGCTGGATCTAAACAGAAGTAAACTAAATTGGATGTTCCTGTATGGAAAGGAGCCACAGGAGAACTTTTTTCCAATAGTTTCACATTGCCTTCAGGCCATATGCAGATTACTACAAAATATTACATAATGAAATGAAAATGTATTACATTTTGACGAGTTCTTACATAATGTGGTATTTTTACATAATGTGTTGATACAGCATGTAAGCTCGAGGTTGATGCCCAATAAAAAGGCACGGAATAAATATATTCAACCTGCGTTTTTTGGTGTGTTTTCTCCTTTCTGGGGCGTCAATACAGACAGTGCAGACAGCGTGGTTTCACTGGTACCTGTGGAGCGGGGTGGGGGTCCTCCAGCAATGTGTTGGGTGGAGAATGGCCCTCAACCTTGCGACTGATTCAGACTGCCTTCTCCTGTGTTCAAACTAAATTAGAAATGGTGCCATTTGCTAAATATGCTATAACTATGCTTTAAAAAAAAAATCAATTGAAGGTGGATGAGATGTTTGCAGCCTAGACACAGTGTAGCTCCCCTACTTTTCTTCATCTCGGCCTTTGTGACTAATAGAGATTTAACATGGGAAATCAGTGAGGCTTTTACCAAGATTCATCTCATCAGTACACTTTACTGAACAAATCAGGGCCACTTATGTTTTGTACATGCTGTATCAGTTCATATAAGAAGGTTCTTTTCCTCAGCAAGGCCCCGTGTGGAGGAGGTTTACTGTCAGTGACACATTCTGGGTAGCCTTTCTGCTACTTCTCCTTCCTCCCTCAATACACTGCCGCTACTTGCTAACTTCACACACACACACACACACACACACACCTCTCTCACCAGTGTCTAGGATTCCAGCAATTAATGGGGCGGTAAATGAGATTGTTACTGATGTGTGGTAGTGAGGTGAGCGAAGGTGTGGAGGTGATGGAGGGAGACAGGAGGAAGACAGAGGAGAGCCGGGGGGAGTGGGGGGGAGGCAAATGCTGTGAAGATGTTGTGATGCAAATTAGAAACTTTTGCATGATTCAAATTTAGGTTAAAGTTCTGAAAATAGACTTTTTATGCAACTTTCATATCACTGCAAAACAGGTGTGAAGCTAAAATACTGCAGAGAGCAGCAACATTGATGAGTAATAACTTGTGTTTCCATCGGCCTTATATGATCTTTAATAAAATGCTAAACAATGTATTCCATAATTCCACAACACTTCATTTAAAGGGCGATGTTTAAGACTGACATGACACCATCAACACCATGACGGGACACTTATCATGAACATCTTTATGAGTGTTTATAACTGTTGTCGTCAAGTGTCATTTAGTCAATTATGTCATTTTTGACGCAAAGTTGAAATTGTTTGAGATGTCTTTGTTAACTTTTCAAAACAACTTGACCTGTCATAAACCTGTCATAGCAGGTTTAATTATCAAGCCTAAAGAAACTATTTATGTGATAACATTACATACATTAAACTGTATAAGACCATTATAATTTTGTCATGATGTCTAAACTACATTGATTTTGGACTTGTCATGAAGGTGTCATTGCATTTTATCACACAGTCAAATGCTCTTATAACAGTGTCACGAATAATTCTTACCCAACTAAAGCAGTACCATTTGGACTTGTCATAAGGATGTAATAAATTTTATAAGGCCAGACATCTCAAACCATGTCAACTTTAATTGACCAAATGGTACTGAATGACAACAGTCATAAACAGACTCTAATGACTCTAATGTTCATGACAGGTGTCATATCATGGTTATGACAGTGTTATGACTGTCTTAAGCTCATCCTTGCACACACTAAAAATGGTGAAGATTTAAGCAAAACTCTGCCCTCAGATACTAAAAAATATATAAACCGTCTGTGATGTTAAATGCATGTCATAAATAATTTGGTGATCTAGTCCTGAAATCTACTTTTGTGCTGAATCCTCTTTCCCACAGCTGCTGAATTCTGCTTCAGGTAGTGATTTTCCAACATGTCCTCAAATGCCTTTTGACAAATTCAAGAGGACAGCGGGAAACTTGTCAGGTCCACATGTGGTGGTGGAGAGTGATACTGTATGATGAGAGCACCACTGAAAAAAACACTTTCTAATCTTTTAAAAGTGTTGTAGCCAGATTTCATTATTGGTTCATTTTCTATTTTCGGTGGAGAAACCATTTTTCTGTAATGGATTTCTTCTTCAAATATAATACAGTAAGTGCTGAAAGAAGCTCTGCAGGGTTAACTCTTTAAAAAACAGCATTTGCCTGTGATGTTTTGAATTGCTGAACATTTTCTCTGCTATTGTGTCCATGCATGGAAATATTCTCCCATGATGTCACTGTATGCCTACAGAAAAATATGGCAATAGGATGCAGCGTTTTTCCTTTAAAATGAAAACTGTCTTGCTTGACCACAATCACCTTTAGTTCTTTGCTACATTTTATGAGTTTTGAACGTGATAACAATTATCAGGTGACCGTAACACAGAGATTCAGTTAGAAGCAACAAAAGTACTGAGAGCTGATCACAGACTTTCAAAAGACTTTCTTTTTCACCACTTTTCACACAGATATGGGTTCAGGCTCGCAGCACACACTTGTTTGAGGGGGAGAAAGAGGGTTGCCATGGGTTGAGATGGGTTACAAGATGCCCCCTTGTAATGGAAATGCAAATCTGTGCAGAACGGTTTGACTCAGTGCAGACAATGGAAAAGCCCCAAGAGTCAGGTGACCAAATCAAGGCATCTTCTGATAACATATGAAATGATTTAAGACATTAGCATGTTATTGATAAATCTTTTGGTGAGACCAGGCTAAGTCCTGCTTTTACTCCCTGCTGGTGGCGCATCATCCTATTGTCACATATCCACACAGATCCATATTATGACCCACATTCTCTGACAGCCAGACTGATCTGAATTGCTGATTTCCTCTGCTTCTCCATTTGTCTCTTCTCCCTCATTGCTGATCCTTGGTGACTGCAGCAGTGGCCCTGCAATACCACACACTGGAGAGGGGAGAGACAATAAGGGAGGGTCGGCCCTGTGCGGCAACAATGCTCCCCCTCGGGGGCCTATTTTTCCTGCAGGTGGATGGTGCATCAGGAGGAAAAGCTATCCATTTATATCACTTAATCCAGAGGACACACTATTAGAGCACTAGACAGGGGAGGAAAACACACACGTACGTGCCTGGGCACAGACAGTAAAACACACACTTAGAGGCACACACGCACCCATGTGAAAGTATTTAACCACACACACACACACTGATGCATACATTGCAAACATTAGCTCATGTATACATGGATCCGTCACGGAAAGCGCATCAGCACATTCTTGTAAGTCTTGTTAATGCATGTGAGTGTGTGAGTGTGAATTTGTGTGTATGGTAATGCAGTATGAACATGTAATTTTCATGTCATTAGTCAAGGTATAGATTTGCATAATCTGCCATGGCTTCATCCTACAACGCACCTTTACATGACTTATTTTATTATATTCCCTTATTTGCTCTTTCAACTGTGAAGCAATTTGTTATCCTATTATTCCACAATGTCCATACATCTCTAAAAATATATTTTTTCATCTTTATTATTTGTTTACAATCTGTTTTTGTATGCATGCTGCTATGGTCACACCTTAACTAGTTTAATAACGTGCAAGCTATTTAGCTGAGTGTGTAAACATGTGAACAATTTGTATGATGCGACTAAAACATGTGTTTTCGATCGTGACTGTGCAGCAGTCACCGTTCTCAGATGTGCGGTCGGCTGGCAGTGCTGGTTGTTTTTGTGTCACCGTGTCTCTCAGTAATCCGTGGGACTGCACACAACAAATGTCTTCAATCTGCTGTCTAATCATGGCTCAAACCAGGAGAACAATAACATGCTGACATCATACAGCAGATTATGGTGAATCTGCTCTGCTCTCACAGGGCTCCGCCGATCTGTTCCACCACTGCTGCTGCTCCACACTGCAGGGAATAGAATAGAATAGAATAGAACAGAATAGAATCCATTACACAGTACAAGATTTATTTATCATTATACAACACAGGGTTGTATAGTTAGATTAAGATGTAGTTCTCTTTATGGGACTCACAAAAAAACCTATTAAATTTATACACAGTGGCTTGATTGAATAGATAAAAGTAAAACAAACATTTAACATGGACGAGTGCCGAAACAGGTTAAGCAGTCTCACAGCCTGAGGGAAGGAGCTGCTCTACAGTTTGGTGATACGACAGTGTGTACTTATATAACTTTTTCAAGATGGAAATCTGGAAATCTTGCAGATGTCCTTAATAACATCTGTGTTTTCTCTTTAAGTTCGGGGGTCAAACTGCTTCTCCTATCTTAACTTAGATTTCAAACATGGGGAAAATCCTGTTCTCAAATCCTAAGCAATTTCAAAACTCATAGCTGTGTTTTATCTGTCATGCCTGTATCTGTGTCTAGAATGTACATGAGATTGTATCCTTGAGAAAAGCTTCGTTTGTCACTGGGCAGTTAGCTTAACATAGAGCCAGTCACAATGTTTGTTTACAATAACTTCTGAGTGGATCACTGCATCACATGCATACATTTTAATGGCAGCAACATATTGAATGTTTTTTTTTCATGATGTTATTTCAAAGTGAAGCATGTTTAATACTGTCATATTACAATGTTTACTCATATTAGGAAAGAGAAAGAAAATGACAGCTTGAATTTACCCAAAACTAGCTGTTAGGCTATATTCAGACATTGCAGCAATTAGCACAGAATGGGGATGCTTATTTCTGTTTTGAACATAATCACTGCAAAACAATCAGAAAATAAAGTTTTGGCTTTCTCCAGACCCAGACGTAAAGCTGGGTAAATGAAATAAACGAAGCAAGGACATAACTGGGAGAGTATCATCATTTGGTCCATGAACTTGAGCCTGGTTTCAGAGATATTTCAGGCTGAGATATGCTGCATTCCAGACAATGTCGGACGTTGGTATTTTCCGACCCAAACGACAATGGAACATTACTCAGAGCCATAATTCCTACTTGGGAACTTGAGGCAAATCCATTACCCCAACATCAGCAGTTGTTGACTTTACACATAAATAGCAGCACCCATGGGAGCATAAATAATGCATACTGTTATAACCTGTTCTGCATGTAAACTGGTGTCAGAATATCTCGCCAGTGTTACCAGTGCCATAAAATAAAATGGATAGTGGTATCTGTTATGTCACTATGTTTTTTGTTTTTTTTTAAACTTTTGGTGTCATGCATCTGTAACACACTGAGGACAGAGGTTGTGAATTTCAGCTGGGAAATTCTCATGAAAATGATGAAAATAAACAAGAAAATTTGCAGATTTTACATATCTCTGAAACTGAAATCAACTGTCACCTGTCTACCCAGAAGTGATTGTCTGTTTTTAGGGTGAGGTCACAGTGATTCCATCTATAATGGAGAAGAAAAGATGGGCGTTCAATTTTAATCGTGTTGGTGGAGGATACCCCACCGATTTGATCAACGTGTAGCACATAGCATGTCGATCGAATTCAACATTAATCATCTTGGCAGTCAATAGGTCTATAACCTGAGAAATTCAAAGCTTCATCATACTGTGTGAGTCATAATATGTCACAGCCACAGCCATGCCTCTGTTTATTTTCCCCTGTGTCTTCCAGTGTTCCCGTGTCTCCTGTCTGTTTGTGTCTGTGGGCGTGGGCTCCTCTCTCCCTTCTCCACTCTCTGCTCGCCTGCCCCGCATCAACCTTGTTAGCCCTGCCCTGCTCCCAGTGTTACCCCGAGGCAATCGGCTCCTTTCTTCTTCTCCTGTTTTATCACCCGATTTCTGTCACCTGTGCTTCTGCACCCATCCCTCCACCTGCACCTCGTCCCCTTGTCAGTTTGTTTGGATTTTATTCCAGCTTTGGAGTTTTTGTTGACTCTTCTGTTCAGTTTGTCTGTTCCTGAATCACAGTTTTTGTTACTTTTCAAATAAATATTCTGCATTTGATCCTGTCTGCCTGCCTTCTCCCGTGTTTGGGTCCACCTGGTTCACTCTCTGTGTGAGATAATACTTCAGTGTTCATGCTGTTTGCCAACTTCATTGTCATTGCCATACAGAACAGTGGTCCTGCCATTTTATTGTGAATTTAGGATGGGGCTCCTCTGTGCCTCATATTGATGCACAAACTATCCTTTAATGGCTGTTTGAGACACTGCCAGAAAGTCTTTTTAAAAACACACAACATGTAAGTTCCCCAACTAGAAGGTCTTTCTCACATAAAAAAAAAAAAATAACAAAAGACATAGTTTGATGATGTTGTTTTCTTCACTTTTATTCAAAATCCATTTCTGATGAAAATCTGACATGACTCAGACAGAAATCGATGTTCATGGACAAGGTCATGTTAAAGTTTTATTCATATTATGTCACATTCACCAACTTCCTTCCTCTCTGACTTATCTGACATATCCTGTGTTTTCCTGAAAGTTGCAGCAACTAGCAACTAGACAGAAACTGCTCACAGGAAATGCACTGTTACCTTGAATAAATAACATATATCTCTGTATTTGAATATTGTAGGAAACATCTGATTCTGACCATGTTGGGGTTACAATAAATATGTTAAGTACATCACATGAGGTCAGTGAAGCAACTCATAAGACAAAAATCACATGACACACATAATGTACCTCACAAGTTTCAGTGATGTTTTTTGTTTCATATGGAACATGAACCTTAGTCTCCTGGGTGAAGTCCTGCGTTTTTTTTTGAGTCATCCATCCACTGCGCCTTTTCCGGACGCAGACTTTTCCCTCTTTACGA
This sequence comes from Lutjanus erythropterus, assembly GCF_056507025.1. NCBI lineage: Eukaryota > Metazoa > Chordata > Actinopteri > Lutjaniformes > Lutjanidae > Lutjanus > Lutjanus erythropterus. Next base: position 15,891,717 of record NC_139334.1, read on the forward strand.
CATCAAAACCTGGGGCATCTCGTACAGCTGTTGATGGATTTACATTGAAGTTACAAATTGAGGATTGCCATTCTAATTTGTTATTCCTAAATTATGAAAATTAGGTGGGTTCTGTAATAGCTAAATTCATGTAAGATAAAGCATGTTTTTTCTCCCCTAAATTCAGTTAGGAAATATGTTTCTGTTAAAACCAAAAAATCCTAAATGTCATCCTAAACATGAAATTTTGGTCGTACGTGCTAAAGCCCACAGACAGCTGATTGGTGTACAATGATGTGAGCAAGGTATATTGAGTTTAAAATTTCATTGCAGTGAAGGTGGCTCTTTTTTAACCTGGCTGTAGATAACCATGGTAACTTATGCTGAGCTCATGTCCTGGTCGGGAGGTTATGTTCAGAGTTCTGAAGCTGTAAAAAGTGCCACTCTCACTAATTCTTTTCCTAATTATGTTCTTTATGAGCGATACAGATTCTCTGATGAGGGAAGACTTTGTGTAGAAGTTTGCCTTTTTTTCCCAACTTCCAAATATTTTCAGACTTAGAGGCTTTTTCCCCCAGAGTGACTCAGAGAAATGTATCCGTGTGTGTGTGTGTGTGTGTGTGTGTGTTATGAGCAGGATAGACAAAACAAAACTTAACAACAACAAAACAATCCGTAGATTACAACTCATTCAGAAGTCAGACGCGCGGGTCCTAACCAGAACAAGAAGATCAGATCATATAACTCCAGTTCTCTGAAACCTCCACTGGTTACCAGTTGAGTTCAGAATTAAATTTAAGCTCCCACTTCTGGTTTACAAAGCCCCCACCAGTCAGGCTCCACGGTACATCTCAGACATGCTGTCAGTTTATAACCCCAGCAGATCTCTCCAGTCGCACGATGGAAGTCACAAGCGATTCTTTAGTTTTGTACTCAAAGAAGAGAGCAGTCTGCCTGCAGATCTTAAACTTACTCCAACACCGTGTTCTTTTGAAACTACTAATACTACTTTTCTTTTCACTCTAGCATTTTCTTTAATGAAACCCCCACATTTGCACAGTTTTCTGTGTATGTGTGCATAGATATTTCTGTTCTTTTGCGCATTTTGTTTGTTTCATGTTGTTTTACATGAAGCACCCTGAACTGCATTTGCATGATATAGCACCACACAAATTAAATATGAATTGAATTGAATTAAACTGAGATAAGATAAAATTTCAGACAAAGGAAGTTTCTGTAATGAGGCTCCAGGTTCTTAACTGTGAAACTAATCAACAAATAAAAAATTAAAGCCACTAACTCAGAGAAACTAAAGCCTCATATTTTACAAATAGCAATTATAATGAGCCGAATTTCAAGCTATGTAATTTAGGATGAAAAACAGCCATAAAACAGAGTCTCGGAATAATTTCACCCACTGGTTTTGTCATTATTCCCTGAAAGATGGGAGTGTTCATTTGACATTTCCATTTACAATGGGCTCCTACTGTGGCTGGAAATACAGTTCATTTACACACACTTATCAAACTAGAAAACGCACAAAATGAATGAGAGCCATCCATGCATAATAAATTTAATATTTAAACTGACTGGAACCATATTTTATCTATATGACCACGCCTTTGGCTCATAGCAGCTTCTCCAATCTCAACCTCGCAGGATCTGGCTGTCAATCAAATGATATTACGGCAGCCTTCCTACAAAAACATCACACACGGAGTGGAATCAATTGGATATGGTGCGGATGGTAATGATATAATCAATATGCATCATGTTCAGTGTTTTAGATATGGCATTTAATCATACTAATGACTATTCTTTAAAGTGAATAAGTGGAGCGTGATGACACATTTCAAATGCTACACTTGTCCTCTCATTCCGGTTCAGCTTGTGGCGAGAATTGAATCTCTTCAACTGAACAAATTGACTGCATGCAGTGAGCGAGCGCAACACTGTGACCTTTTCCCAAACAGTTCCACAGTACAGCCGAGCTCCAGTTTGATATCTACTGTGTACAATTGAAAAAGATACCGGTTGAATAGGCAGCCCATTCCTCTCTGACTGTACCGCAAATAAATCTATATGTCCTCCCTCCTGCCTCCCTCATACCTTCTCTAAATCCACTCGTAGGAGACCCCGACCAATAAAACCTGATCTTCATAAGTCTTGAGGGGAGAGGCGGGCTAAGTTTGGGGAAATTGCTGAATGGAAAAGGCAATATATGGCTGAAAGATAAGAGAGAGTGCAGGGACTCACTGCCAGAGGCTCTGATTTACACCCAGGATACACTCTGAGAAATAAAGGTGCTAACTAGAACCATAACGGGTTCTTCGGCTTGTCCCCATAGGAGAACCCTTTTTGGTCCTTGTTGTAACTTTAAAGGTTCCACTTGGAAGTCTTTTAGAGAGTTGTACCTAGAACACGATATAAAGTCTTATAGCTAGAGCCATCCATGAAAGGTTCCACCCAGAACACTCTCTGGAGTTAGTATCCAGAACCTCTCCACCTTGTTCCAACAAGAACCCACCCAGAGGATTCTAACAAAAACTTTTTTGGGCTTTGAGTGAAACAGACTGAGAAGTCTGAGAAGTTTTAAGAAGTTTTTACTGAGACGTTTTCTATATTCCAAGGGTTTGATCTAGAACTCAGGTCTAGGTCTTCTACAGAAAACGTTTTTAAATTTCAAGGGTTTTATCTAAAATATACTCAGGGGCTTCTATGGAGAACCTTTTTATTCCAAGGGTTTTATTTAGAATATACTCTGGCTGTTCTAGTGAGAACCTTTTTTAAGGGTTTTACCACCCAGGGGGTTCTACTGAGGTGGTTCTATGTTATGGTACAAAAGACCATAACAGACTTCTTCAAGGATTTCTAGAATCCTTTAACAGCTCTTTCTTCTAAAAAGGGTTCTTTGGATGAAAAGGGTTCTTATTGGAATCCTTAATCTTACAGAGAACACTTTTGCAAACCCGTTCTTCAAAAAAAAAAAAAAAAAAAAAAAAGGACTTCTCAGAACTAATTGGTTCTGGGTAGAACCCCAGCCCTTCAGGAAGAACCCTTTTGGAACCCTTATTTCTAAAAGTGCACAGAGACAGGAACAAGCGGAGGCCCTGAGCTAACTGCCTGCTGGCTGCAGACATGCGGTTGGTAATTTTCATACTATAATGACGTATCGGTGAGATTAAGGATGGTTGACTGACAGATTGCTCCTGAAATTATTTTAAAATGAAGTGACAGCTCACTCAAGAGTGAGAATGTTGCAGCAGACAAGCCTTAAAGGTATCATTTCTTCGTCTGTCAGTTTCTTCTACTCCTTCACCATCTCCACCTGGACGTATCTCCCCACCACCGCCATCCCCCAAAGATAGTGGCTCCTGTCCGTTTTTGTCCTAAAAGATGGAGCAGAATTCAATCTGACGTCCTACAAATGTCCAGTGACGAGCAAATGAACAGAGATGAAGGGGAAAACGGTTCAGGCCGAGCCTAAACGCCATCTGATTTAAAGACAAGGTTTGGTGAGATGTCATGTTCAGTTCTCACCGTCTCTCTGTCTCTGTGCTATAAATTGGATAATAAATGACATGACATTCTTTCAGCATATTTCTGCATTTGCATGATGTGTGAATTTGTGTGTATTTGTGCTCTCGGTGTGCATGTATATGTCGCAAACCTGATTGATGGATGGATGATGACAGGGCTGTCAGGCAAGAGTTGTCATGCATTTTCATATTTGTCTGCCTAGAAAATGATGCATGTCTCAGTCTCTCTCTCTCACACACACACACTTGAGAATGTACACAGATCTATACCTGCACATGTAGACATACATCCATGCCGACGTGCACACATGTGGGATTTAAACACGCACAGGGGCAGTTTTGTGGCTGTAGTGTCATGCTGTGTGATGTGTTAGTGCTGTATTACCTCCCACTGACAGACAGGACTTGTCCATAAGGCAGGTGTCCTGGCCCCAAGCAGGAGGGAACAGAAAAAGGAGTGAGGGAGGCAGGGAGGGAACAGGGACGAAATGAAAAATGCTTAAAGGACCAGTGAATAGAATTTAGTGGCATCAAGCAGTGAGGTTGTAGTTTTCAAGTTTTCTAATGACTGGCTTTGGCAAGAGTTTCATATAATGGGTTGAATTTAGCCCATGTTCGATGTGATAGACAGGTAGTTGATCCAAGCGCTTGCTGAGTGTCTTTTTAAAGTGTCTGCCCTTTTCCAAACAGTTTCTAAGGACAACTTCCCAGATGGCTCTTTGTAACAAACCATCTGGCATGTCAGGTTATCCCCCTCCAAGCGTAAAGGAGAAACTACATGGCTGTGTATCATGGATGGAAATGTGAAAAGCCCTCTCAAGAGTCAAAGAGTGTTTGGTTTGTCTATTCTGGTCAACTATAGAAACATGCTGTTTTACCATGGCAGTCTCCTTTTATAGATATAAACAGCTCATTCTAAGGTAACAGTTGCTCATGAAAACATGCTTATAAATATTATCTTTACAGCATTCCATATTCGATGATAGATCACCCTTAATCTTTAAATTTTGGGGATCTGAGACAAAAAAAAACTGGACATTCATGGTCTTGGTGTTTGAGTTTGAAAGAACATTTACCATGTTGTTCATCTAAGAATCCATTAGCGACCATCATCATCAATGATTTAGCTGCTCTCGTTGTCACCAGCAGATATTGGGATATCAAAGACTTCCTGTTCCTCCATGCAATGGTCATTGTTCGCTGGAGTTGGAGGCTAATATTTATATATAGATATCTACATGATGATTTAAAAAAAAAAGCTAAGATAAAGCTACATCTATAGTCCATAGCTAATGGATTCTGAGATTGCATTTTGGCCATTGCATTCCACCCATCAAACATGACTGACGGAGTACAAAGAGAAACTAAAACACTTTCAAAAGCAAAATCCTGTCCTTTGCCTCCAGATTCCGCATATTCAGACACAGTTATCTTTTTATAGAGATGATCATGTTGTGAGCTGTCCCTAAGAGTCTGAATTATCCAGAGTCAAGTTACACACTGTCCAGTTATAGTTCAACAGGAAATTAGTCACTAGGAAAGAGGAAGGACTCACATATAAGGTGACTTCTCATGTGATCTCATTTCATGATCGCTCAGTCACAGATTTCTGGAGTTATCGCCTACCTCATCTGAGCTAAGCTGTGTCATTTGTGCAGACAAATGACAACATGACAACATTTTGGGACACAATAACAATTCTGAGAAGTCTTATTTTCAGCTAGCCTCAAAAATGCCAAACAAAACTGTGCCAGAACTGCAAAAACAAACTCAAGGGAAAACACACAAAAAACAATGTGCAGTGACAGCGTAGGCCGCACTCAGAAACAGCATCGAAAAGATACTTAAATGATTTGGCACTGCACTTTGATGAAGTTGGGAGACTTGCCAGGATCAAAATCGATGCAACAGAGGCTGAGATAATCTGACTTTTATTCTCTGGTATGGATCAGGATCCATAAACACTGGATTCTATATTTAGCATTATGCATCACCCTACCAAATATACACATCTTTCAAAAAAACAAAACAAAAACCCACACATTTGTAACACAGAGTTGCTCGAAATAGAGTCTGAAGCTCAATCTGAAATTGACTGAAAAAATAATGTGGTAACACTTTATATTAAGATGCTTTTATACGTGTTAGTTGATGGCCCTTATAATATGCTTATTACCATTAATATGTGTTAGAAGCCTATAAGTGTTAATAATAGCATAATAAGTATAAGACATTAAGAAACGTGTTTACCTTTTTGTCTTGACAAGGTTCTCATACTTGTTTTATATTATAGCATTACAAACACATTTGATTTTAACTAACTTACCTAAAATATCATTGTTAAATGTTGCTAAGTTTTCTACATACAGTACTTAATGCTTAATGCATTTATTAGCAGTTAAATATGCACATATTGATAGTTAACTATGGATTTTGTGGCTACTGGATATAAAGTGTGAAAATCCTTATTAAGGTTATTTTGTTTCCTATACAAATGTTAATAAGCAGCTTATATAAGCCTTATTACGAACAATTATTACAGCCACCTTGATATAAAGTGTGACTAAAAATGTTTTTCTGCCTCCACAGGCTAACTGGTAGGCTAACCCTTGTGAAGAGACTCCTAATCCTCATGCAAATGGGTGGAGTGCCCCTTTAAAAAAGGAAATTAAAACTGACTAACAATGGAAGGAGGAAAAAACAGAAAAAAGAACATCTTCCCTCCTTTCTCCAACCTGCAGGTAAACACAGCAGCCAATCACAGCCCTGCTCAGCACATCATTGAGAAACAATCTGGATCAGACCTGGTCAGGAGGCGCATACATTAAAGCGCAGCGCTCACAGAACTGTTAGCTTTACGCTGCGTATCGCTGAAAACACATCAGCATCCCAGACACCTCATTACAGTGAGCACACTCTTTCTGTTTATTCCTCTTCTTCTGTGACTCGCTCTCCCAATCGTCACCTCTCGATCTTTCTCCTGCTCCCACTCGAACACACACGCACACACACACACACACACACACACACCAATACTCATTACAGCCATCCTCATTGTCCAGGAAGTGGAAGCGATAGCTTTTTTCTAGTTATTTCCATCACCCCTGTGCTTTGGCAGCCCTCGGCCTCCTCTAAAGATAATACCCATTTATCCCACAGGGTGTTTACACAAGCCATTCAGGTTAAGTGACTCGCTGAGAGGAATGACAGACAGCAGCTTTCTTTTATTCAAAGAAAATTGGATTCATCAACCACTGCTTAATGGTTGCATTCAAGCTTTTGACTACACTCCATCAAACACATTAGTAGGTGTCTGTGGTGTATTTAACCGTGGGTTTGCTCACACGTATGCCTGAATAAAAACCTATGATCTAAATAAGGGAAGCCAGCTTTAGAGGAATCTGCTATTGGTTTTTGCTATCAGTGCTCAACAACCATAAAGCCTGAAGCCTTTACATCCCTGTGCCTTATAAAAATCAGTCTCTGGGTTCCCAGTCATAAACCACAGCAATAAACAGCCCTATATCCACTATGCTAATATGGAGTCTTTTTGCATAAAGTGTATTTTAATGTTTTACTGGAGAACTTGAGGAGAAGCAGCAGATCCTGAGGTCATTTTAATAGGTTATTTTAATTTAGCTGTTCTGCAGTATACTGTAGAGGCACAGTCATTGAAAAACTTGTCTCCTTGGTCCATTCGTATTTTTAATTTCTTCAATTAATTTATTCAAATTTTCCTCTATCCTGCTTACTTCGTCTTTGAAAGAAATTTATTCTATCTATCTTGGCATTTCTGGACCTGTTCAATTAAATGTTAAATGGCCTGTAACGTCTTTAGAATAACCTGCATAAAGCCAGGTTAAGTGCATATCTAACAGAGTGCAAAATTACTCTATTAAATAAAAGGTTAAAGTCGACAAGAACATTTATAATAAATGACCAGAAAAGCATTATTTTAATAATACAGGAGACCACTATGGTATAGTTTTTGAGTAACATCCTGGTAATCATCAAAATTAATGTTCAAACATAGGATTTTAGTGCTGACCATATACAGTAATAGTATATGTAGGTCATAAAACCAAAACAAAAAGCTAAAATAGGCTAAAATCTGCAAAGAATTCCAAAGTTAGATGTTGATTCTCATTAATCACCAGCTCTGGTTTGGTTTAAAATATTGTGGCTCTCCGCTACATGCCAGATATATAGATGCCCGACCTCCCTCTTGCTTCTCTCCATTTTACATCCCTTCTGTCTCCGCCTGCTGTGTTGATCGCTCCTGAGTTAGAGTCCAGAGCTGTTGTTTATCAGCTCAGTACAGTTATTCCCTCTTGTCAAGCTGGCGCCTGTTGGTCTCGGAGACCGTGCTTGGTCCTGGTTTGGCCGTGTTCACTCAGAGGCGGCTGAGCTTGGTTCATTTTCCTGCCGTGTAGACACGAACACTCCCCCGATGCTCTGAGCTGCAGGTCCGGCCGTACTCGAGTCATATCAGGGCCTTTAACTACACAGCTAACTGAGCTTACAGGAGGCTAACTACAACCAAAGAGTGTTCAAACACTCAATAATAATAATTACATAAATATAATTAATAAATAAATAATGGACTTGCCCTTTAAGCCAAACCATGATCTTTTCCTAAACCTAATCAAGCATAACCCTAACCAGACTACGACTGTTTTGCAAAATTTACCACGTTTGCTGTTGCTCTGTCATGACGACGAAGGTCACCTGGCTATAACAACAAAGGTCATCTGACTAAGGGTGACCTGACTTGGTCCTTTCCTGCAGTCCAAAACTCATGAAACATGAAATGTTCCTCCGAAAGAAAGTCTACCCAGATGTTTATTCTTACCAAACTGCCATATTTGACAAGCTGGGAGTGAGAACGTGTTGGCATGACCTGTGGAGAAAGAGGATGGTCATGTGATGTTTTTCTGAGGAAGAAAATGACTTGTTAACTACAGTAGAAGGTTCCGATGGACTTATTTGGTAGAAGATGTAGTTTTAACTGACATGAGGTGATTGAGTTTGCATTTTAGGATCAACTCCATGATAAGAGCTTAACTGGAGTATAACGTGGTTAGTGGCTCTGTGCATGCAGGTAATATTGTTTCTGATCTAATAAAAAACACAATTTCACTGATAATTACTCTTTTATCAGTGAGTACATCATTACTATACACTGTAACACTCCTGCATATAATTTCAGTATAGTGTCTAAAAATGAAGAAATGTGATTAATTTTAAAGGGAATAATATATCTAAATAAGAAAAACGAAACAAAAGACACATTGCAGCTGCATCTTGAATCATTTTCCAATCTGTTCCTTATGCTCTCTAACCTGCATACCTTTCTAATGGCTGTTAGACGGTGAACCATTTCATTCTAGTTTGTCTCACTGGTGGAAAGCCTCTCTCATTGTAATTAGTTTCCGTGGGACAACAAACCATCACAACTGTGCGCCTTGTTTCTGATTTATGAAGCATTTAAAAGGTTGCAGGGGGGGAAAAAGACAAAAGGTTCCCGACTACATAAAGCAGGCCTCAGCCGAGCTCTCAAAGCCAATGTCACACACACACACACACACACACACACACACACACACACACACACACACACACAGAGGGGAGAGGAGAGGGAGAAAGTGGGAGAGGATCCGTGATTAACTTTCATTTCCTATGCCTTATTATTCCTTCCCCAAATGAAATTTCAGAGGAGGAGATAAATCTTCCGGCAGTGGCCGTGCACCTAACGTCCAGGAATAGCTACTGCTCGCCATTGCTCAGCTTATCGCTTTAAATTCACAGCAAACTAGCTGTCTAGCTTTCCCCGGCAATATGAAAGCCTGCGTCACTTTACTGTGTGTGTGCGCGAGAGTGAGACGAAATAAGGTCGTCAGTCAGTCTACCTCAGCTTGATATTTATAGATATGAACAGTGGATCTATGTGTGTGTGTGTGTGTGTGTGTGTGTGTGTGTGTGTGTGTGTGTGTATGTGTGTGTCGTGGGACCGTGTGTGTTCACATGTGATATGCATGTGAGTGGCTCCAGTAATGGTTTATATAAGGAGATCAATAGAATTGAAAGCATGAATCACACAGCCTTTTAATCACATTCCTCTCAGCCGATTTTGAGATGGACACTTGGATAAGTAGATATTGATGTCATGGCTCGACCATCCATCCCGCTCATAATTCTATTGTGGTGGAGGGACCGTCTGTCCATCGATGTCTGTGGGTATTGGCTCTCCTGTGCTCTACAGAGCCTACAGGTAACGACCACTTTCCTTTTTCTCATTTAGTCCAACCAGACAATTGAATGTATTCTAATACACAGCCTGTAAGACTTTAAGTCATTCATGTTTTTCCATTAGATTTTCTAGATGAGAACATTAAATATATGTAGAATATACAATATTGGAAAATAGCTTTTAGGCTTTCAGCTTCAGTATTAACTTTATTGTTTTGCAGCAAAAATATGTAAAACATATTATGTACATTTGATCACATAAAACAATCTATATCAGTAACGGCATTAATGAAAAGATGGAAGACTTATCTTTAATATTAAGTTTGAAATATTTTGCCATTTGATGGAAAGAATGCAAACTTGGATTTATTATAAGAACCTGATACCAGATTAGATGCCACCAGTTTAATCCAGTAAAAGGTGCTTGCCTCATGCATGCTCTAGAAAACAGTGTTTTCTCATGCTGGTCCTCTTCAGCGTTGTGTGGATGTATATATGTTTTTTCTTTTCCCCATGCAGAGCCCACTGGACCTGTAGACTTTTACACTGAAATTATATGAAACTAGCTTTTCTAGGCTCTGGGAAAGTTTTGCAAATATTTAACCCTCATAATTAGAAAAGTCTGAAAAGAAAATTAAGAATTTTAATTGTTTGCAGCTTGCGAGGGTCCACACAGATGCAATTTGAATCTGAATCATTCCTGTATAACCAGGTGCACAGAATCTCCACAGCAGTGACCAGCCTGGCTGGACGTATTGTGTTTTTGAGTTATCAGTTCATGCCAGTCAGGTGAACACAATATCTCAAGAACGCAACGATGGAATTTAAATTGAGTTTAAATTTGGCATAAATGTCTTCTTAGACCCAAGGATGAACTCAATAGATATTGAAGGCCAGAGGTCAAAGGTCACTGTGACCTCACTTCCATTCCCATACTCATCAAAAGCGATATCTCAGGAACGGCTAGACGAAATTCCCTCAAATTTGGTGCAAACGTCCACTTGGACTCAAGGATGAGCTGATTGGATTTTGGGTGTCAAAGGTCAAGGTCACTGTGACCTCACAAAACAGGTTTGTGGCATAACTCAATAATTTCTATGCTAATTATGACAAAATTTCACACAAATATCTAATAGGATGAAATGATAAGATAATATTTTATATGGAAAAGGACAACGATCAACTTCACTTTGACATTAAAATGTTCATCTCTCCATCAGTCATCTGTATGCCTCATGAAAATATTCTCTAAGTGAAGACACCCTTTATTAAATTCCCTCAAAGTCTTCACTACATACATTATATGACTCTGGACAGACGTGGACGTAAACTGCCACTTGACTGGTTGGTGGAGGCAAACAACCAGGCGGCGTGATTCTAATTTTTCTGTTTTCCCGTCTCCCACATATTGAGATGATGTCTCACTTTCTGATTGGCTCTAAAAGTCACACCACTTTTCTAAAAAGCTGGCTTTTTATCAAATGACTGTGAAGAAAGCAGGGAAGACTGTCATCATGGTGGTGTGCGTGATGTCAATCAAACCATGCACACATGAGTCAAGTGCAGGTCAACTTGTCACCTTCTTTGCTGTCAACACCACGTTCAATGGAAAGTAAATAACCACAAAGTCACAAACTATGCAGATTTAGGCAGAATATGATGAAAACCACCGCAAAGAAAAGGAAATATAGCTACAACAAAGACTGGAAAACTACGTACGGATGCAGCCAGTGTGTGGCGATTCTCATAACTTTTTGCTAAATTTGTCAGCGTCATTTTTCAGTATCACACAGAGGTAATAACTTGTGAAGATACACGGTACATGAAGTCTCACAGGAAAAGAGTTTATCAAAAAGAGATGTGCCAATCTATGGATGCATTCACAGAAACCCAAAGATGATTGACAGAAAGATCAGGTTGACAGCAGCTGAAATTACTATCCTTCACCACACGGTGCAGCATGAGGGTTGAGAAAATTGCATTTAAATGAAATATATTTAAGTCTTTCACATGCTAAAGGCCTTATATGTAACCTATATTTTCAATTTTCTGGAGCTGAATTAACCAGAAGGCAAGGATTGGACATGTTATCAGCTGATGGGTATAATAGAAGTGTTTATTTCTTTTAAATAGTTAGACATTCGATCTAAATTTTAGACAACCTCAGAGCATCAGGAATGAGTCCCACATTGTCACACACACAGTACAGATCACTGACAGTAGGGTGGGTATGGAATACATTTTAATGATTGAACTGCATAAGTTCTGACCATTCTTTTTCAAATCTGACTCTTTATGGAGGTACAATACTAAAATACCGGAGAGCTCTTGCTAACGTGGTACATTTTAAACAGCAAAATGTTTTGTCAAATAGATCCTAATACATCAGTGAAACTTTTGTAAAAGTTAGTCTGTAAAAAGATGACTGACAGACTGTGTTTCGTCGTAAAATTCACATCAACCACGTTGGCTCTCATCACACTTGTATCAGTTCTTATGGCAAAGTTTTCTCTGTCTGAAGACGATAAACATGCTCAAGCATGGAAGTGAGTTTTCCTTGAGGCTCGCACTCATTCCACCATCTGCTTAACATGAGACACTCACAGAGCTTTAGTTTCATTTTTTGAAGGAAGAACAGAAACATGTTCTCTGCTTCGTGCTGTGAAACAAACCTGCAGACTTCCAGCAAAAATATGAACAAGCACCCAAACTAATTCAGAGCACACTGCCAATCTTGTTAGCAACGGTCAAAATTGTTAAAATAGCACAATCATTAGCATAATTCCTGTTCTAATGATTTGTTTATCGTAACAGGCTAATGAAAATGCTCTTTTAACCCTTTTAGATCACATCTCCAGTCATATTTTGCATATATTTGCCAATATATGCCAAAAAAAATCAATTGTTTTGTATTTTTCTATCACACTCTTGGAAAATCTGTTTTTTTTTTTCATCTTGTAAAACAAACAATGAGTCATACTTATGTAAGCTAGAACTAACCAGTTTCAACAAAAAAATATCATGTCATTTATCTGTCAATCAATTAAGGATGGGTAAATACAACTTTGTTACATCCAATACCGTTATATTTCTGTTTCATACCAAAAAATCATTCTGAAAGTCATCATGGTACTGATTAGCTCTCACTAGTTTAAGCTGAAGCTCATTGATTGGGACTCCATTGTAAACATTTAGAAAATGATAATCAAGGCACAGTGGAGAATTAAACAAGACAGTCATCATGAGCCTTGGGAAATTTAGGATTTGGAAGCGCTGGAAATGTGCTTGCCCAGTCCGTGCTTCATCAGGACAGTCATATTCCCCATCTATCATTGATATTCATGATGCCTGAGACCGAGCCATTTGCTCACTTTCCCTGCCAACTACGGTCCACCCACCAGTTATGAAAATTTATGGGCATGTTTGGAGACCATGGAGACCAGCGGACCGAGCGTGTGTCCTCTCCTCGTACCTTTGAATTATCTACCTCGCATTATCCACCAGCACGCCTGGGCTGCACGTACTGTACACGGTTTACATGTGTGTGTGCTTGCTCATGCTGTACTGTACCTCCGCAGTGGGAGGACAGCTCACACTAAGAGGCGCTTCAATCAAATGTGTGGTAATACATTCTGCCCAGCATTATCTCACCGTAATTACAGGTATAAAGTGGAGCTACGTGTGATCGGGGCTGCAGGTGGTAATTATTTTTCACATATATATGTGTAAATGATTGACAGACAGTGATGGACATGAAAAAAAAAAAAAATATCATCCTCTTAATCACTGTTAATTTGCATTAGGTGGTTATATCTAATGTGGGAGTGTAATGATAGACTAAATGTGCTTGTTAATTATCTCATGTCCTCATAACACCTTTCTTCTCAATAGTTATTTATGTCTGTATCTTTGATTAAATCATATATAAGGAATAAAATATATATTGTATAGTAAAAAAAAAAGACAGCAAATGAATCATGTTCGGGACGTCACGTCATTAAAAGCGAACTTTAAACTTGTTATCAGATGTGTATTGTTGTTTCAGTCCACAGGGGCCGGACCCTGACGTGCTGCAGTGCATCAGTGGAAGGCTGTTTGTTTCTCTCCCTGTGTGCATACATAATTTGTGCGTGGGCGTGTTTTGCATATGGGCCCCTGTCAGACTGTGGGCAGTAGAAGCAGGGTCCCTCTGGCGTGTGTATGTGCTTCTGTATATTCTGCATTTCTGTGTGTGTGTGTGGATGTAAGTGTCCCTCCACCATGATGCTAATTATGCTTTTGGAAATTCACAGACATTTTCAGCTCTCCTCTTTTCGACTTGCTTTGTCTTGCCTGCCAATTCAATTATACAGGTATACACACATACACACACTGAAGCTTACATGCTAACAAGTGAGCACAATCAGACATATGTCTTTGTGTGTGAGGTGCTTTTAGGACTGCGTTGGCAATGTCTGTGTGAGTGCGTAATTGTTGTCAGACTTGGATCAGACAAACTCGTAGATTCTGGGACTTGTTGACGGTGTGTGTGTGTGTGTCGGTGTGTGTGTGTGTGTGTGTGTGTGTGTGTGCGTGTGCTGGCAGGCTGCAGCGGGCTCATCCGAGTGTGGATTTGAAACGCTGCCTAAACCTGGAGGAGAAGCGATGAGCAGAGCAGAGGAAAGGGCCTTTAAGGGATGTATCACGTTCTCAGGCCATTAGCCTTTAGTCTAGGTTTTTTGTCTACTGCGTCTTGGTTCCTGCTGGTGGCACGGTCAATAGTTAATTAAAGGCTGACACAGGAGAAGGGACTTCATACTGCAGCTCTGATTTACTGAACCACACACTTTTATTCTTCTCTTCTCTTTCTAAGTTTAAAGATATTTCTTGTTTATTGCAATTCATTACAACTAGTTTGGCCCATAATTCCTATGGAAATACATTCATGTCAGACAATCCTGCAACTCACAATTTTAGTGCCAGAGTTCAATGGGTATGCAGGAGCTAATGTGCTCGTTAATATAGCAAGATGGAAAGTTAGGCTGTGGAGGTTCCAGTGGGGGATGGGCATGAAGCAAGTCTGAATTTCCTGCACGAAAGTTGGGATCTTATCACAGAGATGCAATCATTCTTTTTATTACCCATAATCACATTTCCCACATCCTAAAGGCTAATCTTTTTTTTTTTTAACCTTTTTTAAACATATTTTGGGGGGTCTACATGACTAATAGATATAAATATTTCAGAATTTGTACAGTAGATGACATCAGCTTGACATGGGCTTCAATAGGCTCAGATTGTTATTGTTACTGTTAAGTGTATTTAAACATTGTGGAAAAGATCCCCTCAGAGATTGACATTTCCAGACAGCCGAAAGCTGAAAGTGTTACATGGCTCTCTGTATAGCCACCAGACTCCTTTGACAAAACATGTCATTTTGCCTCTCAGAACACAGGATTTGCTGGATGACCACTACCTTCCCTGGATGAATTCCTGGATGTCTATGTGTTTCCAAACCTGATTCTTGGAGCCCTGTGCTCTAATGTCTTAGATGTTTTCCTGCTCAAACGCACCTGATTCAAATGATCAGGTTGTTATCAGGCTTCTGCAGAGGCCTGATGATGAGCTGATCATTTGAATCAGGTGTGTTGTAGAAGGAAAACATCTAAAACATGCAGGCAAGAGGGTCTGCAGGATGATGAATTGTTATTTGACCCCATAGACACTCAACAACTGAGCAAAAACAGCCTAATTATTACTATTTTACAGTTAAGTCTACAACAAATACATAAAAAGGGTCTGTCAAAAGGCATTATTTATTAGTCTTTGACTCTTAGAAAACAGGAATTCCCCAAAACTGTATCTCTGAACTATCTCTTTAACCAAATCACACACATTTAAACTATTTGATGATATCCTTTTGATAACTAATTTAGTAACTAATGTAATATTTTTCATTTCCATTTATTGAGCCTCCCCTGAAACTATTTGGAGACCCCCTGAAGAGGTACGCCTCCCACCTCGAAAACCTCTCAACCAACCGTTTGAAGCAGCAATAAACCAGCAACTCCAGTATTCTGAGAAGTAAAGTTACTGGGTTTTTTTCAAACAAGTCTGGTGGGAACACCCCATAGCTCACCTGGTAGATCATCTGCCCCATGTACTGTCTCTCTGAATATAGGCTTAAAAATTTACTTTAGAATATACTTTATATAAAAAGGGGAGTGTAGTGGCTCTGGAGAAAGAGATATAACAATGATATGACTGGAACAAAACTTTTTGTACCTATTCATAGTCATTTAGACCGTAAAATATATAAAAGTATGGCCCGGGTTTACAAATACCAGAATTACCTTTACTTCTGCAGTGTTTCCAGTTCTGCCTTCACATACTGTCAGACTTGATGTAGTTTAGTTGTGTGTGATCACAGTTTTCCTATGCAATGAGGGATTATTACTAAGATTTCAGGCGAGCTTTTAAAGCTGAGAAAACATAATGATAACTCAAAATATCAAATATTGAAAAAAACTAAAATAATCTGCTGAACTATAATCTTTTGTTGAGATAATTTACTTTTCTTCTTGGGATAAACTTTTATCTTTGAGTTTGAGAAATGAGAGTAATGAGCTGTGGACTAGATCTGTCATTATTTTGGTTCTTTAGAATTAAATGGTTGCACTTCAAAACATTAAATTATTAACCATTATTCAGTCAACAATTTTCAAAATATGTTTTTTGTTGTTGTTTCTAAAATTCAAAGAGTTTTTTCCAAGAGCAAAAGTAAATCATCTCAACGAAAGATGGCCAAACATTCTTTTTAAGAGTTGATTTAAAACTCCAAAATTTAGTGAAGACAGTTTTCACAGTGCTGTTGTCAGCTTTCGATGCTAAATAAAAGGGTAGAAAATGAGGATAATCTTTTGGCTTGTTTGTCATTTTCTGGGCAACTGAGTTTCTTTGCCTGGTTGGACACAACGGCATCATATTTAATGATTTCAGCACTTAAATCGTTGTCATAACGAATAGAATCAAAGGCCAAAACCACAACTATAAGACCCAAATTGCAATGAAGCAGAATATTCCTTTAATGGAAGCTGTTACAAATACCAGTACATTCAGACAAACAAAGTTATTTAGGCATCCAACAGATCTTTTTTTCACAGCAGACATTTTGACTTGTCATAGCAGGAAAGCACAGGTGTAACTAATAACGCTAACGATGGCCCTGTTCCATTTAAGTGTCCCAGTAAACTGTGCCATTGAGCAAGCGTAATAGCATGAAACTGGAACAGATAAACCAAATTGAGCCATCATTATTAATGTTTATTAATTACAACTGTGCTTCCGGTGACATACCAAAATGTCTGCCTTGAAAACGGCCTGTTAAATATACTTTTCCTACATCCTTGTGAGAGCTCTGTGTGTTTTCTCTGTACACACAACCCCTCTCTTTTGTGCTCTGGTTTATTTATCTACAGAACAGGGGAAGACCTCATGGAAAATAACAGCAATTAGACCTCCGGCTGTCAGATCCTTTGATATTTACTTTTGATGATCTGCCCTCTATATGTTCTTTGTTTGTTCAGCTCACAGCCTGCTGGTTGCTGGGAAATTAAACCGTTGTTTGCCTTTTTAAAATCGGCAGGAAAACAGTAATGGCATTTTCGTGCCAGTTTATCCTCTATCTGCCTCGCTATAGCTCCTGATGAATATCTTAGCAGTCACTGACCACAGAGCAATTGAGGGTGCCCTTTTGTTTGCGTGCCCACACCACCAGTTCCCCCCTACAACAGGGGAGCAAACATCTTTCAACTAATGATCTACTTTACATTTGTTTTAATTAGGTGTATTTAAATAGCTCTGAGCAATAATTAACTAGCCAGAGCATCGAAGTGGGAGTAAGTGAGTGAGTAAGGCTTTTCTGTTGTCGGGTGTTGTTGTTGTTTTCCTTCTGCAGCGAGCTCCATCAGCCAGGGCACCGTGCCAAAACTGCATTAAACAAGAGCGTGTTCTTTCTTCCCCCTCTTCTTCGTCTTCCTCTGAACATTTCCACAGGGAAGGAAGAGGGTCCACACATCGCCTGCGTGACAACAAACAACCCACCGCGGGACAGGTGCGGAATGAAAGAGCGGGAGCGCAAATCGACAGTCTAACGCAAACATGATTGAGGAAACACGGGAGAAACAGAAGGAAAGGCGGAGAGAAAATGTGACAGAGGAAGGGAGAAAGGAGGGGAGGGGAGGCGGTTGAAGGTGGGCGGATGCTTCCAGGGCACAGCTCAAGATGGTGTTTGAAGTGCTCCGGGGGTCTCTTCCCTTTATTGTCTCTCTTAATGAGCTTTTTATGTTCTTGTGTATTTTACACGCCATGTGATGGTCGCTGAACGCCTCCTTCACAGCCTCCTGATGGATCTGTTCTTTTTCATCCGGCTATTCACCACTGCATGTAAATTTAATTATAAGCATCTGGTTAGTGAATAGGACTAATTAGCAGATAGGGGCTAGAACATCAGGTCAGAGGCTCTCCTCTCCATGCCGCCCCCGTGTCCTCACACTCTCCCCTCTGTCCCTCAGGCAGAGATTATGCCGTTTTTTGGACCAGCATTTTGGCTGCGTTCACACTTCTGGTTTTCAGTTTTTAGGACAGAATATTTACAGCAGAACACTACCAATCTGTGTGAAATAAAGTGCACTCTCAGAAATAAAGACACTAACTAGAACCATAATAGGTTCTTCACCTTGTCCCCATAGTAGAACCATTTTTGTTACTTGGTAGAACCATTTATGACGGTTCAACTTGGAACCTTTTTAGAAGGTTCTATGAGGACCCATCATACAGGGTTATGGCTAGAACCATCTGTGAAAGGTTTCACCCAGAACCGCCAATGAGAGGTTCAACAGAGAACTATCTATGGTGCAACAGCTCCACCCAGAATCCTCTCTGAGGTTCTACCCACCCTTTCTTCTAAGGGTACCAAGAACCCTTTTATGTTATGGTGCAACTTATAGGCTTCTACCAAGAACCTTCTGTGAGTGGTTGAGCCCAGAACCCTCTCTGGGATTCTATACAGAACCTTTCCACCTTCTAAGAGACCTTCCAAGAAGAACCCACCCACAGGGTTCTATTGACAACTTTTTTGCATTCAAAGAATATGATCTAAAACCCACCCATGGGGTTCTACTGAGAACCCTTTTATGTTATGGTGTAACATAAAGGCTTTTACCAAGAAACATCTGTAAATGATTCCACCCAGAACCCTCCTCTATCGGTTGGTTCTACGGAGAACTTTTTCATATTCCAAGGATTATGTCTATATATCTAGAACCCAGATAGAATTCACTCAAGGGGTTTAACATAGAACCCCTATATGTCATACAATGTTGTACAAAGAAGCCTTGACAAGCCTTTCCAGTCCTTTGAAAGAAAAAAATGGTTCTTAATGTTACCCTTAATCTTACAAAGAACCCTCAACAAAAGGGTTCTTCAGAATTAAATGGCTCTTCCTTTTGAAACCTGAACTTCTAAGAGTGTGTTTTTCATTTTTTAGGATAGAATAGTTTAGAATAGAGGAGTAAAAATCTGTGTGAAACAAAGAAAGGTTAGGACAATTGAGAAGTACTTCAAAACAAAACTATGAACAAGCTGTCAGGAAAATATGACAAATAACGCTGTTAAATACAAAGGCACAGCTGGGCTTGTAGAAAAACAAGCAGTCTATAATTAGAGGAGAAGGGTGAATTCCGATTGAGGTGTGTGCATAACCCCTTCTGAGGGTTATGTAGGGAAGAGAGGCTTTGGAAACTCCAAAGAAACACTAAAATTTGCTTTCAAAGATTCTGTGTGATTTCAAACACTGTACTCTCAGAGCCAGAAGCTTCTCCCGGGGTATGTTTTCCACCAAAATATCGCCTATAATGATGCAGCCTGCGGGGTGTGGAGGTATCCCCACGGACTTTAAAATGAAGGCCTTTTTCTGCACTCTCAGTACTCCAAAACTTAAAAGAAACCCCCCCAAAAGTGTCATACTTGCGTTAATTTAGCCTGTGGATAGCAGGTCCAGCAACATTTTCCTTTTTTCTTAAAGATCTTCGCCGAGGTTATTTGTCTTTCCTAAATTGGCAAAGACTGCCTGAGTGTGAAAGCGAAAGATTGATTCATTCATTTGTTCTGTGGTATTTAAAGGCACACAGGAAGAACAAATGCGCTCTCCGTTTCTCTGGTCCATGAAATGATCTGACAGCTGATGTTTAAATGCTGATGCTCTTACCGTCTCTTTGTCATGTGATGGAAAGCTCCTATTTGCCCCATTTCCACAATTACTGCAGCACACAGCAGTTGCTTATACCTTATAAAAGTCTATTGATGTTTTACAACCAGCCAGGATGTCTAGGAATCTTTGGATTTTTTTGAACCTCTGACCTCGTTTTTATCAGCATAAAACCAGCAATTAGTGGCTAACATGAACATTAGCCCCTGTCTGTACTCTCTGCCTCCAGGAGACCCTGGAAGTAATAGCCTTGACTACACAATAACAACATGCTGCACAATATGTCAGAGCAGACTTCACTAAATGGATGTGATGTTTTAATGAGGAACAAAGGGATGGCTTTGGGGGAAGGTGAGGTGGGGCGAGGCAGGAATATGCAAGGAAAGATGGGGGAATTGATCCTTTGGTAAGAGTGACAGCCAAGGCCATGCTCCCTCAGTTTGGCACTATGCCCCTCAAAAAATGATATGCCCTGTGGCGACATTGGCCATGGTACCCCACCTTCATTGCCCAAGCTGATTTCACCATTTTCTCCTCTGCCTCTTTGCTGTAAATACAGTTTTTAGACAGCAGTGTCTTTTGTTGTGATTCCTATTGGGCAACATCAAGTGAAACATCGCGCACATAACCAGTGGTGTGTTAGATTTGAAGTCTGGTATGAATTCCTGGAGAACTGGGCTGTTTAAGTGTGATGCAGACTCGCAGCAGAGCGCGAGAAAGAGAGCGTGTCGATGTGATATAAACTTTTTTTTGACTATGAAGTGTTACTGCTTAATTCTGTGGTTTACACTTCAGACTGGAGACTTGGTTAATGGTGACAAACTGACAGACCTGCGTGCTATACATTAATTTCCTCTATGAAATGTCTGTATTTTCATTCTGCTGTTTATGGGAAAAAAAGAAAATCCTGTAAAGTCACTATTTTGAGAAACTTTCCCATTATTTTTTTGACACAGTAACTCATTATATATTGCACACTATGTCATTATATAGGCCAGTGGTTTCCAAACTTTTTTCTGGCATGCCCCCTTTCAGACACCAAGAAAAAAAAAGGAGTTTAACCCCCTCCACCTTACTATTATTAGCAATAATTTGGGAACCAACTAATTAAAAAAGGATTCAAGTTGAATTTTAGTGAAATAAAGGTCGGCATGATAGCATCAGCAAACTCCTGTTTGAAAATGAAATGAAAGTTAAATTCAAAATTTCAGTGGTTAAAATCACTGAATTATTTAATGGTCCTGCTGCCCTGACTTTTAGCCTTTAGACCCTCAAAAAACAATCACCAATGGCCACGTAGTCTTGCCCCTAAAATGATGACATTGTAGGCCTGCATATATTTATACAATAGACAAGAAAAATCTCTCATTAATGTTGGCAAAGAACGCGCAGGGATTACATCGGCCTAAGTGCAAAGGTCACCCAGCCAGACCAGTCAGACAGTGATTAACCCAGGAAGAGAGCCGGGATAAGAGCCAAGCTAACCCAGCCTTAACCTAAGACAGCGAGCTAGAGAGACATGCATCGTTGGCCCACACTGATTATACACCAGCCCACATCTTCTTCCGCAAACCCCCCACATAACAAATCCCAGTGTAACTGCAGGGAATAAACCATGAGTTTGGCAAATGCAGTGCTATCTACCACAAATTTGTCTGGTGGAAATGTTACTGCAGGTAGTAAGCTAGTATGATGGACATGCTAACGTTTGCAGCTTATATTTGCTCTTGTGCAATTTTTTGAAAGACAAAAAGGACGCCACCCTGCAACCACATGAGACATAGAGTACTGCACATGCACACTTCTTCAACATGAAGAGAAATGCTAAACTTGACATACCTGCAGTGCCTCGTTACAGTTACTAATCTATGTTTGGACAGCTGGTTTATAGAGGAGGGTCTTAGCAAAGGTTCACTGCTCAAGCACAAGTGCTCTCTTACCTTGGAGGAGGACATGAGTCATTTAATTGTGTTGTAATGGAGGTCAGTGCTTACATGGTCTCTTGGCAGTCAGCAACCATTGGACCTCCAACCAGCGCCACAGTCTACAGGGCTCCATGACTAAATGTCTGGTGTCTGTTAAGTAGATGAAAAGTGATGGTGGAAGAAGATAAAACAGAAGACAACATGGAGGACCTCTAAGGCCTTGTTTCATTTAGTCCTCTGGTCACAGGGGGGAGTGGTGACTGACAGTAGAGGTGACTTGCCTGTCTGCTCGCCTGATTGCCGCACTGACTGACTCTCTCTCTTCCTCTGTCCTTCTCTTTCTATCTACCTCTCTCATGCTCACAGACTTTACGTGTCTCTTGCTTTATCTCCCTTTCACCCCTCTCCCTCTCTCCGTCTCTCCAACGGATATCTGTCATCTAAAAAAGAAGGTTGAATTTTAGAATAAACATGATAATGGATTGGGATAAAGAAACAAGAAAATGTCAGACAAGTTACACAAGGAGATACTGTTTCTTGTCTTTTCTTTGACAGTGGTAGGTCAGAGCGTTCACTTTGCAACCTTATTTCTTTGCACGGATGCTGCAAGCAGTTCAGGTCAGCTGCATTTTGGCAGGGGGCAGCTCTACAGAGGGAATAGATTTCTGGAGCAACCGTGGTGTATTTTGGCTTGAAGAGAAGTTTGAATTTTTTAAAGTGAACCTACTGTAAGGTTGCAGTGGATGTATTAGTAAAGGTGCTTTCAGACAGCAAGTGGTTTGTCGTCCGCCCAGTGCGGTTCATGTGGTGCTGCAGCTACCAGCTGCATCCATGCAGGCCCACCGTAAACCGTACCATACACCAGGCTTCTGCCCCTATCTCACCATGTAATATTTTAAATGGAGCTGTAGGATAAAAGACAGTGGATGGTTAAAAAAAATGTCATGAGAAAAATGATATAAACATTGTTTATAGGTCATATAAAGGCAGTAATGTGCAGTGAAATCTTTGCCTGGGTAGGCAGTGACTTATCAGTGTTGCATATGTCTACATTCAATTAAGACAGCAGTCCAAGTGTATAATAGGCGTCGAAAAGCCAAATAAAGTCAATATTTATGCTGTAAATTATTTAGGCTATAAACCAACAAATATGCCTACCTGACTGGTTCCTAATAAGTGACCACAGTTCTTTTCTCATGTTGAAAATTAATGAATATCACCGCTGACTGCCGCCATCCAACTCCGAAGCAATGCACAACCAGTCAAACAGTCAAAAAAACTAGTGATAATATCCACATGGCATCAATATGTTCTTTTAATAGATGCTGCTGGTCTTAAAAACCTGGTAGCCATCACTACATGCAGGGCTCAAATTACACTGTGGCTTTCGAAGAAGCCCTATTTTCTGTTAAACGCCTGTTTCCACGTGTGCTGCTGCACGGCTGCAGACAATCACTACTGTCAATAGCATTTCATACACTAAATAACAACAACATAAGGCTACTGTTTCAAAATCAAAGACTACATTTAATAATCAGAATCACAGGATCAGCAGGGGGACATGGGCGATGTTTTTTCTGCTTTTAATACAGACAGTTTAATGAATCATAGCCTACATCATTATACGTCCCTATTGTTTCTGTTCTGTCTGTGGATTGTTATAATCGGGAGAAAATGGAACTGCATTGCCTTTTTACAGCCACGCAAAGCAAGCAGGCTAAGAGGTGACATGTTTCTCTCTGTTTGTCTGTTTATTGATCTCCTCTGCCCCGTTTCAGAACCCTGGCCAGCGCAACTGCAGCAGTGGCCCCCGCAAAACACATGCACACAGCATTGTGTTTATTAGTAACTAGTATCCTGTATCCTGCGAAAACGTTGCCCTTGGTGCAGACAGAGGCACAGATAGCGCCTGCCTCAGTTTTACTGGAGTATGTGCAATCCTGACACAAATTATTAATTATAATGTAAAATAAAATTCTGAAAATTCTGAATATGAACAAATTATCAATAGATAAAACTATTATACCATCTAAATATTTGTATCTGTGCTCCCTGACTGCACATCACTGTGAAGGATAATACAACTTCTAAGCTGGAGCTGCTCCACAAACCTCTTTTTCAATTATATATTTGCAAACTGGTGTGATATAGCTAATTTGGAATACTTATAAGCCAATGACAGGCATCATTTGGATTGTCATGGTTACACAGCAACCTGCACAAGTGATCAGCAGCTCAGTGATCACTGCATTGTCCAGTTAAGTATGACCAATCACACACAGATTGATTTGTCACATGAATGCAATATTTCTACTGGTTATTGCCTCTCTGACTTTCTAGTGTTGTAAAATCTCTGTTTAGGCCTCTGATAAGCCTTCAAACTCATTGATCTGCTCCTCAAACTGGACAGCCTGGATCATATTTCACTGTCTCGCTACTGAAACAACATGACCCCACCAGCACAGCCCCTTGCATTTTCTTTTAACACAGTGCAATCATTTCCACTCTGATGCTGTCACAGTAAAGGGTCACACAGCAGTGGTCTGAGCCAGAGAAAGAGGAAACTCAGTACCACACGTCCCTTTGGACCAGGAGTTGAGGAATAGAGTTTAACAAGAAAGACAAAAAAACAAGTTACGTGGTTTTTAAAAGCTCTCTCCTCATAAAAGAGATGATTAAAGTGTTTTTGTGCAATGGGATGTAACATTGGTGAGGGTGGGAAACTTTTTGATATAGTCAAAACAACACACCGTAGCTGGGAGCCTATCTCCTAAATGGCTAATAAAGGAAGTGTTTGTAGGCTTAATGTTTTATTTCGTTTATTGAGAAGGAATTGTTTGACATTAAGTTTTTTTTTTCCTTGTAAACACAATATAGAAGAGGCCTCAGAAAGTAGGCAAGGGGGCAGAATGAGAAAAGGAAGAGGAGGGGAGGGGAGGGGGGGGCATAAACAAGTCGGGTCTGGCTGAGTGAGCAAGCTAATTAACTCGAAAAACTATAAAAATGTAAATTGCAATTTGCTACCGTGGGCATCTAATTAAAGGCACTGGAATGTTAAGGACCAAATTGAATTTGCTAAAGAAGAGGAAAAATATATGATTTCGCCACATTGTCAGGTATCGATCGCCTACAGTGGCCTTCTTCTTCACAGCCGTACAGAGACAGACGGACAGGGAGGAAGGGGGAGGGACGTGAAGAGGGAACAAAGAGATGACGCACACAGAACTGCAAAAAGGGTTTTTCAAGCAAACGCACAAATTCACTCTTAGAAATAAAGGTGCTCACTAGAACCATAAAGCGTTCTTCATCTTGTCCACAAAGGTAAACCCTTTTATGTTCCTTTCAAAACCTTTTTATCAAGGTTTCACTCGGAACCCTCTCAGAGACTCCCACCTAGTATCTAACATAAAGGGTTATACCTGAACCATCTCCACCCGCCCAGAACCACCTATGTTCTACACAGAACCCTATGGTGTAATGGTTCCACCCAGAACCATCTCTGGGGGTTCTATCCAGAACCTTTCCACCTTTTAAAAGTGCCAATAAGAACCTGCCCAGAGGGTTCTACAGAGAACCTTATTATATTCTAAGGATTTATCTAGAATGCACTCAGGGGTGTTTATCAAGAACCTTTCCAAGGGTTTAACCAAGAACAAAATCAGGGGGTTCTACTAAAAGCCCTTTTATACTCCAAGGATTTTTTTTATCTAGCATCCACTGAGGAGGTTCTACTGAGAACCTTTTTTTATAGTCTGTGGGTTTTATCAAGACCATACCCAGGGGTCTCTACAAAGAACCTGAATTCCAATGGTTTTATCTACAACATGACCAGGGGGTTCTACTGAGATCGTTTTTATATTCCAAGGGTTTTATCTGGAGCCCACTCAGGTTGTTCTATGGAGAACATTTTTATATTATATGGATTTTATGTAGAACCCACGCAGGGGGGTTTTACTAAGAACACCTTTTATATTATGGTACAAAAAACCCTTGACAAACCCTTGATGAAAGGGTTCTTCATGGAACAAAGAACCCCTGACAAACCATTTCTTCAAAAAAAAAAGGTTCTTCAGCGGTAAAAGGTTGTGTGTAGAACTTCAGCCCTTCACACTCATTTCTAAGAGTGTATGGTGAACCAAGTGTTCCTGCAAAAGCAAAACAGTTTGGCAGAGACAACAAAACACGACGCTCGCCAGAGACAGAGGGAATGTAATCAGAGCCAAATGGTTCTCCTAATACTCCACAGGTGCACGACGCAGACGGTTACATGATACTTGGAAGAATTATGTGAAATGAGGATTGACTTGGACCTGCTACAAATCCTCACAAGGTTCACCAAGCCTCTAAGATCCTCCATGGCCCTGGAGTTAATTGTGTTAGCTTAATTGGTGCAGTGCATGTATGATACTTTGGTGTAATTATTGTGCATGCAAAATTGTGGTGGTTTATCTCGTTATGTCATGTCCTCCGGGTATGTGATTAGTGTGTACTTGCATGCTTGTGTGTGGATGTGTCTTTTTTTGGAGTGTGTACGGGTGTGTGTACATGCATGCATCCAGGTGAATAGAAAAATTATTCCTCATGCATCATTGTTGAAGAGCCAAACTGCTGCTTTTAAATGCCGGTCCATTTCTCAATCCAAAAGTGGAGGTGTATGAAAAAAAAAACAAACCCTGGGGGGAAGCTAGCCAGCTACTACACACACTTTATTTTTTACTCATTCTGTTTTTATTTTATGGCTGCACAGCTCTGAATATTTAAGTTGTCATTATACCAGATGGGCGCAGGAAGGCTGAGGATTGTATGGCTTTTATTGAAGTCATAAACAATAATCACTAGCTCCCCTAACAAACAGAACGGGCCGTCTGAACGCTCTGGCTTTTTCCACCATGATGTTTAAATTCATAAAGCTAATGAGTGGGATTCTGGTGCGGCAGAAAGGTGAGTTTTTTGTGGCTTTGCATAAATTCTCATCTCTAAAGCCGTCTCTGTGTTACCTTTCATTTATCCTCCTCACTCTCGCCTGTGTGTGAAACAGGATCCATTCACTAATGAAATGTGTTCAGCGGCTTGAAAAACAAAATCATTTCTTTTATTTCCCCCCCTCTCCCAAAAATAAAACATCTTTTCATTTTAAGTTGAACATACTGTGTGTGTGTGTGAGAACTGATCTCTCCGAGCCAAGTCTAGACGGCTCATTGTGGAGCCAAGCGAACAAATGTAGCTGATAAGAGCGAAAGTTCTGATGGACAAATTTACAAGCCGCCGTAAATCCTCCCTTTTCTTCTCTGACTCCGTTTCCCCGCCTCCTCCCCTGAGCCTACCAGCGTCCCTGTCGACGGTTGCAGTTTGTTAGCCCAGTAAAAGTTTTATATGTGCAGAAGAGAGGAATGGTCTGTCTGTCGCTGGCATGAGTTACAGGCTGCAGTAAACAAACTTGAAAAAGGCGATAAATAGAGTGAATCAGGATGACAGCTCCAATAATGCATTAACAAGAATCGCAAGGCTGCTGAAGACATGCTACTATGGGTGTGTTACTGTCCATGAGTGTGGCATGTGTATGAGTAAATATATTGAACCGGATATATCTCTAATTCTTGTTATTTCCTTTCCTTTCAGTAAATATTCTTTAAATAATGTCCTTATGGTAATGTGTTACTGTGACTGAACATTTGCACCTTACAACATGTGTGCAGGAGAGTAAAGAAAATAGCAGGGAATTCTGCCAATATATTACTATCCAAATACAACAGCCTCAGAAAATGCTATACATTTAAATAAACTCCTGTCAGTGGTAGCATTCACTGAAGGGCTATTGCTTTTGCTTGCAATAGATTTTCAGATATCCTCGTTATGTTGTCCACCCCTTGTATGCATGAGCTTTTAAACAGCTGACAGAAGATTTGCAGATTCTGCTGCCTTTATGGTTTGTGTCAAACTGGATTGCATTAAAGAGGAACTTCATCATTTGTGCACATCAAAGTCTGTTTGCTACTGCATATGTGAAAAAAGCTTCTATGTACAAAAGTGACACGTACAGAGAGGAAAGAATATAATTTTGAATGAAGACTTTGAAAGACTCCTCCAAATAGGGCTTTAAAATTTATAACAGACATTGATTTGGCAAATTTAGAAAATGGAATAATACAATTTTTAAAATCTGGCTATAACTCTGAATCCAATACTTAAGTTTCCAGACAACTATTTTTTAAACAGAAAATCACAGACCTGCACTGTTAGACTTTGCTGTAATTTCTACAGTTACCTACCATAAAATGCCCAATAAAACACCACATACCATGGGTATTTTTAAGATTTTTCATGTAACTTGCTGTAAATTTTAAATTTGCGGTATTCTGTTGTTCACACAACTACAGCAGCACTACTGAAGTTGAAGAAAAACTCACTTCTAGCAGTGCCAAGTTAAGAATGTGACACTTAAATGTGAAAATCAGCTCATATAGCAACAGTATTTAAAGTCTGCATGTGACATGTTTTCAGCAGTGTAAGCAAATTAAAGAAAGACAGATTTGCACTCTGACACAACTTCAAAGAAGTAGCTGTTGTGTGAGCATCACCTCACACACCTCAGAGGTAGCTTATGACTTAAGCTAAAGATTGGGTAACTCAATAAAGTATATGTTGTTGGCAGTCAAATTAATAGCTACTATGGTTTCTTCTTTTTTAAATATGATGGCTGTATGTGTTCTAAAAATTTAATTTAATTTAATTATTTTTACTTCGGATAAGGAGTCACTGACAATAGCGTCACCAGTGAGTTACCACAGAAATACAATGAAAAGTCAGTGTGTACATTGAGGAGAAATGGGATAAGAAAAGTAATACCGCTGTCTCTGAGGAGGAGTGGCATATGGTCTGCCAGATGCAGTGGAAAACTACAAGTTCTCTTATTTGGAGGGAATTCTGTTGGAAGAGTTTGGTTCGATTCTTCATTACCCCTCTGCAGAAGCATCACAGAACTAGTAACTCAGATTTCTGGAGACAACGCCAGCTCAAAAATGTGGATCATCATCATGTATTTTGGTCTTGGCCTGTTTTAGCTGCCTACTGGAAGGAAATCCATCAGATGTTGTAGGAGATAATTAGAACTACTATCTTTTTTAGATTTGATGTTTTATTTTTATGCAATATCCCACAAATGTCATACTCCAAAAACAGAGTCCCTGTGATAATCCTGCTGAATGCATGTAAAAAACCATAACTCATAAGTGGCTTAAGGCCCAGGCTTCCTTGAATGAGGACTAGATGGACATAGTTTATCAACTGACATATTCCCTCGGAAAACACTGAGATGAATTCACTAGTATTTGGTCAAGGTGGATTTACTTTATCGGGCCCCCAAGTCAAGACTTTATGTGCATCACTTGAATACTACCACTCCTCCCAGTTCTGTGTTTTACATAAATATGTTCCTGAGGCTGACACCTGCGAAATATGAAGTGAAATTTCTTTATATTTTCTCATGTTTAGTTTTTCCTTAGTCAACTCTCAGAGTACACAGGAAAGTTTTTACACCTCCATTGTTGTTATTTCTTTCCTTTCTGTTTCCTTTTTATTTCCAACTCAAGTGGTCTCTGAAACTGTAAAGGACAATGAACATGGCCAGGCTGATGTTAAATCTAATGTAAACTGATTTAAACGTGCACTCTATCTGGCTTTGTTTATGTATTTTTCCTATTTGTGCGTTACCTTCCCTCAGGTAACTGATTAAAAAGTGACACATTCATTTTGCCTCTGCTCTCAAGCTCACATCACCAGTGTGAAAGACACTGTACACACTTGTCTCTTTATTTTACAATCCTTATTTTAATATGTTCAGATTATTTTTATCTAGGAGACTGTATACTGTCACTCTTACTCTTATGAACAATCATCTTCTTAACATATGCATATAATATTATTTATTACCCACATGCAAAAGTACTGATACATAAAGTGCAATCCCTTGTGTCCCTTGTATGGTGTCAGTATCAGTATTATGTCAGTATCATCATATAGTTGTATATTATTTACCTAATTCAGTTCTCATTTAAATCTTATCTTTATTTATCTGTGTTTATCCCTCTTATTGCTGAGCTGACCTGTTCTTCTCATCCCACACACTTCATTGCACTGTTGACCCTGTGGTAAACAATAAAACTGAACTCGAGCTTGAAGTTGTTTGTAAGTTTTTTGTGGAGAGGGGGCTCGTAGTCTGTTAAACTGTCTCAGGTGATGTTGGTTCAGTCAATGCTTGTTGGCGTTACAGGTTTGAAAATGAACACAGATCTGCGGAATTAAACAGATGTTGTCTGGGGGCCAGGGGCCAGTTAATAAACAAGCATGAATAATAATGTCATTTATCAGCTAAAATTAGAAATAAAATTTTCTTGAGGTGCTACTCGGTGGGAACACGGTACTGAAGTTAGCATATTTTGACTCATGATGGCACCTGTTATTAGCAACTTTGCATGCAGCAATATGGAAAAAAAACAAAAGCAAACAAACAAAAAACAGGTTAAGGATTGGCATGAGATAGAAAAATAAAGTCAAATTTCTATGACATTTTTTCATTGAATTGCCTGTTTTCATTTTCAAGCTTTTATTTTCATTGTTAATTTAAATGGTTGGTAACCCTGGGCTCGAGGCGTGGACCAAAAAACAAAAAAACAAAAAATCGTCCTTGATACTGTTTTTTGTTTTTGAACTGTCCATCAGTGTTATGCAGTGTTATAGGAGTGTAATCTGTAGTAGAATTGTAGTCTTTTTCTCACTCTTTTTGTTTTCTTACCACTGTCCTTCTTGCTAAAACTCACACGAACAGATTCTTTAAAATCACAAGGTTATATCGATTGTACAACACATTCAGTAAGCAGTGTGTGATTTATATTTGTATTACTTCAGTTTCATAAAAGTTTATTATATAGTCAGTTGTATGTCATTCTTTTATTACAGGAGACACACATGTACACACTTACACATATTGATCACAAGTAAAACACTCCGAGAGCAACACCGACCACACATTTATGAGCAGAAAATGACAGTTAACGATTACCTCAGCGTTGTTTTTTATCATATAAATAAAGACATTCATATTTTTCCCTCTCTGCTGGTTGTGGCACCTAGGGCCATTTTTTCCCTCCACCAATTGCATTCCAACTTTACATATTCATTGCCTTAAGAACAAAATAATTTATTACAACAAACAACCTATTAATAAGAAATCAATATGAGACTCCCAGAAGTGTTTTGCGCAAAACGTTAATGAATTTTTAAAAACCTCTTAGGTGAAACAAATTGAAAAACTGAAGAAAGTAAAGTAAGAGGGTGCTGGATGCCAGATAGACTGAGGTAAATGATATGAAACTGAAAAAAAAAACTTACAAAATTAGATTTTTGTATGCATACTGTGTTAATGATGAAACTGTTATGTGTGTGTGAGAGAAGAGGGAGTGTGAGACAGGAAAAAAAAAAAAACTGCAGGGGCAAAACCATTAAACAGTGTATTTACTGCTGCCCACATATAATTTTAATTTGCATTTATAGGGTTGTTGATATGTGTTAAACATGTATTGATGCGTTGTAAGTTTGTGTTTCATATTGCCGGCCTCATTTGCTTTCATTTGACCTCCAAACTCCTTTTGTCTGCGACATGTGTGGGATCAGAATACATATTTAGATTTGTGTTTTTTACTCTTCTTTTTTTTTTCAGAAGCAGAGAGGAGTACCAGCATGAAACCAAAGCAAAGTACTGCTGTGGACAGGGACAGCAACAAAAGGTATTTTAGCGACTCAAAAAGAAGCCACCTAAAAAAATCAAATCCGTTTAGGTGTACGCTGTATTTAGAATATTTTCACCACTTTACTTTGCAATCAGAGAGCCTTTTCTGACTGGAAACGTCCATTAAAGATGCCAAATATCACTCTCTTCAAGCCAACCAATCTTCCTATGGAAGATTTACCTCGCACAACACGAGAGTTACTGGTCTACCACTGCCTCAGTGTCTTAGTTTGTTTGTGTTGTTGTGTGACATCAGTGAATCTATTCTTTTAAAACAACAAATTCAACACAAACAAACTAAGAAAATCAAGGCAGCTGCAGCTGCGTTCTATGAGATAAATTACTGATTTCACCAAAGTAAAAAGTAAAGCGGTAAAATTTTCTAAATATAGGGTACACTTAAATTAATATTGATTTTTTTAGGTGAACCTCTCTTCAGTGGCTTAAGTACATTTAGCTGCTGACCCTGCCCACAGGATTTCATTACTTAGCTTCCAACTCCCCTCTGCCTTTCCTAACTGGGGGTGTGTACTACTGTGCAATATGTAAGACTGACTATCACTAAGTACCTCATACAACCCATGTCAAATAATCTGGACTATCCCTTTAATTTATGTTGTGTTTTTGTGGAAGAAAACACAATGCCGCTGGGAATTCTTCAGTCATTTGTATTTTCTTCCAGAGCAGCTGGTCTTTCATGCTCAACAATGGCAAATTTTATCTACTTTTATAGTCAAACCATTAACTTGAACAAACATAAAACAGCCACTCCCAGGTACGATACACACACAGAAAATAGCAGACTTTGAATCAGATGCTGCAGATTTGGTAAAATCTCTTGGTTTGTACTCCGGGGCATCATGCAACCCTGTGTGTCGTGTCTGTCATGTGTGTCTTTGTGGAGACTGAATCTCTCCTCTCTCTGTCTCCCTCTCTCTCTGCTTGCAGGAGGACCGTACAGAGCCTTGGTACAGAAGGACACAATGAGGTGGCAGCTCCGCTTGGCTGGCCAGGCATAGCCGGAACAGGAAGAGAGATTACCTCCCAGAGGGTCTCTGTTGGTGTGTGTGTATGTGTGTGTGTGTGTGTGGCATCCTTTTCCAATTAGGAACACATTCACCTCTTTGCCAACAGGGTCATTGGTGCATTATCTTTCTTTTGGAAAACACATCCGTATCTCTGTATAGTTTTAAATGTTGGACCAGTTGACATGACATGATGCTGCTGAAGTATTTTGAATACTTGGCATCAGTTTTGTAGTCAAGACCACCTAATCCAGAGACAAAGTCATGACCAAGACCAGAGTGTATTGGGACCAAGATAAGACCAAGACTTTGAGGGGTTGAGATCATAAGTGCTGTCAAGTTTGTTTGTTTTTTTTACTGCCACGGGTAGCATTTATGTCAGAGCTGACATCAGCTAACGTTGATATAACATAGTTTCATGAGTGACATAGCTTTATCTGACCTGTCTCATTATTGTTTATCACAGGCAAAAACATAACTTAGCTAGTTAGCTCTGCTAGCATTACTTACACTTAACATTACCTTTCTTTATGCTTTATTTAGAGATCCCGATAAAAGTTTGACGTGGTCTCAGACATCTCAGTAAGTGTTGCACTGCAGAATTTAGATGCTGCTGTGTTTGGATGCTGTTTTGCAAATGAACTCTTAAGTAGCCATATATTCTCCAGTGTTCACTTTACTGGAGTGTGTGTGAAGGTGGGTGGGAAAGGGTGACAGCCTGTAATGTTAAGAAATGTTACTGGTTGCATTTAAAGCAGGAGGAGCAGCATCTTTGCATCTAATCACAACAATGATGTCAACAAATATGTCTTGACAGGTCTTGAAATAAAGTCCAGAGTAGACAGAGACAAGACAGAGTAAAACTGCAGCTGAGTTCAAGACAAGAACGAGACCTTCAGAAAGTGATTTTGAGACCAGTTTTAACACACTAACACTATTCTTGAGTTCTACAAAACTACTTTGCAGTACGTGCAGTGTGAGAAAATATGCTAGAGATGTGTAACTTCTGTTGATGTGCAACACAGTGTGTGTACTATATGAGTGTTCATGTTTGAAACAATCAAAAAGTATAACAGGTGGAGGAGTGAAACTTCAACTTTCCATCCATGCATCTATTAACTCGACATTTTTGTCATTTGGGTGTCTGAAGCCTATCCCAGCATGCCTTAGGGAGGTGGATACATATTGAATAGATTGTCTGTGTATCATATTGCAGTATAAATGCATAAAAATATGAATGATTGTTTGCTATGCACCAATTATTTTCAGAGAAAAATCAAGGAAATCCCCTAAAGGAGCTACAACATCAACGGTCTTGGACACATACTTGTACTACTTGAATAAAACAATCTGTACAAGCATTTAAGTTTTTCTTCTCCCATCTTTGCTACAGTTGTGTACCTGCCAACTCCACCAGCTTGCTTACAGTTCCACTTTAGTGTAAGCTAAAGTTTCACATATGCACTGAACAATTCTTTGGCACACAGGGAGGTACAGTTATACTTCTCAGGGGGACAATGAGATAGGAAAACTTATACTGTAAATAAACTGAATATAGACCAATAAACCAGCAAGGAGTCCCATCCCTAATAATATTTGTATGCATGTAATGTATATACAATGAGCTAGCGCAGATCCTCAGAGCCAACTTTGGAATTCTATACAGACTTCAAAACTTATTTTAATGGGATTGAAGCGGGGTTGTCTGAGGTACTTGTCCATATTTAGTCTATGAACTACAGTAGATGGGGGTCAGCACACCTCCAGTTTGGGGAAGCAGAGAGGAGAACCAGCGTGGAAGCTAAGTGAGTTTTAAGGTTAGTTAAGGTTAGTTCAGTCTCATCAAAGCCACGAAGCCACATTCAGACAGAATACGGCATTGCAGTATGAAGCCACAGGGTTGTGCAGCATTGTGGGGGTTGTTTGTGCAGAGAACATAACATAACATGAAACATTCACAAAATAAAGTTTTATTTCTCGTATTTAACAGCTTTCTAGAACTGCTCTCTCTCCCCATTCAGTCTGTACCTTGATTGCCTAAAGTCATTGCGCTTCTCTCTCTCTCTCTCTCTCTCTCTCTCTCTCTCTCTCTCTCTCTCTCTCTCTCTAGCACATGGACACAAACCAAAGAAGCTTCTTGGCGTTGCTATTTTGCAGCATAAACTGCAGCCAAACCCAGATGTTAAAGTTCGATCCACGAAATAAACCAAACAAAGACACAACTGTGGCGTATCATCACGAACTCTGCCTGGCTGGTGCCCATTTTCTATATTTTATATATATATTTCAGGCTGATCACCAGCTCATGATGGGCCAAGATAGTGTTACATCAGTTTTGTTTCTCCGAAAGTTGACACTGTTTCAGTTTTTTAATTCACACACTGCAGCATTGTTTGACCGCATCTTCTGTGGCCCCTTCTGCCACAGCCCAAACAGACTGCCCCTCTTCAAAATGAATGAGAAGACCAGTGTTTTCGCCGCAGCGCCTGATTTTCTCAAAATGTCACCTTTCGCAAACAACCCAATGGACGCAACAGTAAACCAGCAACTCCTGTGTTCTTAAAGGTAAAATTACTGGTTTTGACAAAGAAGTATGTTATTTTGGAGAGAGCAATATTTGGCTTATAATGGCAGTTGCACTTACTGCTGCTGCTTCTCCAAGCTGGGGACATGCCGACAACTATCTTCTGCAGGTAATACACTATGGATATATGGACCATACAACCGCACCAAAAAAATCTGACTTATCCCCTCAGCAAGAGGACAGTAACCTGTCATGAAAGCCAAAATCCCAACACATAAACTTCAATGCACCATACATGTTCCAAGGGAAGGATATTAAGGAAAATCTGTGGTTCCATTATGGCGACAGCTTCACTTTTTTCACTTCTGCGCCCATTATCCAATTCTTTGTCTGTCCAGATCCTTCCATACCCATCATGTGCAGCCATTATCTCCAGTTTTTCCAATTGTTTCTGCCTGCACACCTGCCCCTCATTGCCCTTTAATAAGCCACTTCCTGTACGTGCAGTAGCTTCACTCATTTGCTAAACTGTCTATTGTGACGCGTAGCCTTGTGTTTTGGTTTGTGCTCCCCGTTGGACTTAATTCACTGCCTACCTGTTGCTGACCTTGTTTCTGAATAAACACCAAGTATATCGTCTTTTCACCTTACACGCCCTGCCTCTGCGTCACAGTTTGGGCCCTCATAACATTTACTAGATCTGTCAGTTCAATTCTTCAACATAATACTGAACCTCAGCTCAAGTAAAATAAAGAGACAAGGCCCTGACAAGCACACACAGAGTGTAGGAGTTGAGCTTTCATAGGGGATAATAGCTACTCTTCAGGCTACTGTCTTTTTCCATGAAAGACCCCCAAGGGCTCGAGAACATGCAACCCATTTCCTACTAACTAGATTTTCATGATCCAGAATATACATCTATGAGCAGCATGTAGACAAACAGACAGATAGACAGAGAGAGAGGCAGACAGACGGGACATGTATCCGGAGGGGAGAGTGGTATTCTGTGAGGATTGATAGACTCCATATTGTGAGCTAATGATCTCCCTAGGGCGCTGGGGAGAAACGATGAAACCAGCCTGCATGACACTGTCACACTCCCTATGTCGCGCTGCCACCTTCATCTCTCAGTCTTTTCTCTCCCCCTCTCTCTCTCTCTCTCTCTCTCTCTCTCTCACTCTTCCTCTCAACCTCTCTTTGTCTCTTCCTCGGGGAAATGCATTGATTCACCTTTGTTTGTACTGTCACCCACACATATTCAACTGTCACAGCGAGGAGCGGAGTTCACCGAGCTGATGGAGCTGATTTAGAGTAAGAGGCATACGCTGTCCTCATTTCCCAAAAATGAAACTCAACAACATCTATTCTCATTTAGTTCAATCTGGATGAAAAATGCCAGAAGTGTCTGCAGGAGATGTTTAAAAGTTACTGGAGGGCTGGTTCAGAATAGGTGGGAGATAGTATCATTTGCAGACATAGTAGGGAAAAGATCTTTTTAAACCAATTGTCAGCACTCGCACAATTGCAGGCACAATGAATGCATTCAGGGGTTGTGTTGATGGAAAAGCACAATCATTCCCCGCGATCTGATTCTCATTGCAGTGCCAAGCTGTCACTGCTTCAAGACAACACAAGGTAAGAGAGGAGGTAAAGACACAAAAGTAGAGGTTTCATGTTGAGTGTAGGTTGAAAATCACCACACAGACATTGAGGCATTGTATGTGGCAGTAAAAGGAGCCAACGATTTGATGCTGAAACAATATTTTCCATCCAAAGACTAAAGAGGTGGTTTGTCTGTATACCGTGCTCATTGACAGTTTATGAGACAACAAGTCCCTGAGCATAAACATGTGGACGACCCACACCCCTCCTGAATAACAGACATCCACACTGAAAGAGACACTTAATGATAATATTTTGCATCTCTTTGAAGTAATTTCAAAGTTGTTTTTTCATCTCTCTGTGGTCGTTTTGGGTGTCTTTCAGTCATGTTGCATCTCTTTGTAGTTTGTTGTTTTGTGTCTCTCTGTTGTCATATTGCATTGCTTTGAAATAACTTCAAAGCTGTTTTGTGTCTATGTGGTTATTTTGTCTATTTGTAGTTGTTTTGCATCTCTGCAGTCATTTTGAAGTCATTTTGTGTCTTTGCAAGTGTTTTTTGTCTGTATGTGGTTGCTTTGTGTCTCTTTATAGTTATATTACAGCGCTTTGTAGCTTTATTGTAGTCAGGTTGTATCTCTTTGTTGTTATTTTGTGCCTTGTAGTTGTCATTTTGCGTCTCATTGATATAACTTTACAGTTGTTTTGTGTCACTTTGCATTTTTAATGTATTTGTGTTCTGTGTCTTTGTAGGCATGTTGCATCTCTTTGTAGTTGTTTGCTGCCTCTTTTTTTTTTTTTTTTTAGTAATTTGGCATCTTCTTAAAGTATTTTCAAAGCCATTTGTGTGTCTTTGTGATTACTTTTTGTCTCTGCGGTCATTTTGTTTCTTTTTGTAGTCATTTGGCATCTCTTTTAAGTAACTTCAAAGTTCTTTAGTTTCTGTATGGTTGTTTTGTGCCTTTCTGTAGTTATGCTTTGTAGTCTTTGTAGTTGTTTTGTGTCTCTTTGTAGTCATTTTGCATCTTTATTTTGTATCTTCATTACATTGACTTTCAACAGAAATGTTAAGTCACCCTTGACCCGGGCAAAGGGGCTCCCTGACCCCCCCTGGCAGGCAAGGATTGCAATAATCCATCTATGGCTGTGCCTGAGGTTGTATGAAAGGAAAACAGTTTGTAATAAAAATATTTTTTCCCTGCTACCACATCATCTTTCCAGTTCTTAACATGTGACTTGTGCTTCTGCCCTCCTCCAGTGCTGAAAACAAATAATCTCCTTTTGATGCTGACACCTTGCCATTTTTGGTTTATTTCCACCTGTCCCCATGAGAGGAAGTCTTTGTAGTCTAGAATTACAGTTTTCTCAGCCTCACCTCTCTTCACCTCCTCTCAGTTCTCAATCAAATGTACACAGCGAGGTCTTTGTTTTGATTGCTTTGCTGCCTTCATATTGTTGACTTGTTTCATATAGAGATAGAAGCTAAGGGAAAGAGACAGAGTAGGTGAGCCACAGCTGGTGAATGGACTGAGATGGGGTTAGATGTGGGCTGAACTATGTGTTGGTTCGCTCTGAAATTGCTAAGACTCGTCTGTCTGAATTCCACTGCTATTTCAACCTTATCTGTGCTGCACTGGAGTGTGGACAAGATTGACAAAGACAGTGCGGCATTTCAAGAGATTTATGCACCTGGGCTACTTGTTGAAAGTAGAGAGACTTTCTTCTGTCCTCCTGACTCACCATACCATTTTCTGCTAATGGTTTGATATCCTGAGTCATTCTCTTTGTTTTTTTCTTGTTTTTTTTACCTGCCTCATCAAAGGGAAGCAAGTAAAAAGTGCCATTACAAATCTCAGAGGAAAAATAACATTGATTGAAGGCCCAGGGGACTGTGAATCACTTACTGAGGGAGATTCATCCCAGCAGCTTCATCTTGACGTGCACAGACGCCAGCATGTTGTGCTGTTTGTGCCAAGAAAATAATGGCATTTTTGAGTATCTGGAAAACATATTTTGTTTCACTTGAATGTTGAGTTATTCTGTGCTGCAAAGGCGAATTGCAAATACCCCTGGTGTAAAAAGGTTTAGCATTGCTGTATCAACTATTACATTTTAGCCATAAATGCTATTGAGCAGACAATAAGATTTTTATACGATTTTTTACAGTCACACAATCATTGTAGCATAGCCTGTCTGCAGGGATTTGATAGGATTATTGATCAGTACCAACTCAGTCATTTCGCCTGGCTTTCAAACATGACTTCCCAGATTGTACTGTAGCTTGTAATAAAATCACAACCATTAAATCTTCTGCCTACTCATTCTTTCATCTGCCAAAAGATGTAGCCTCTAAGATCAAAAAATAACTAAAACAAAGGACAAAGCGATGCCATTGTTACAGTTTTGAGCATTTTGAAATAATATCTCTTTCCTGTTCCTCTGTTTCTGTTAAAACTTCCAGTGATAAGAACTTCCTGGATATGGTGCTTGCCTTGGAAAATGCCAGCAGGAAAACTAATCAATACTTAGGATATATGCTACATGGAACATATCCTGTGTATTAATGCCTCTCTAATTTGCTAGCTTTGTCATTTCCATGCACTGTGTCAGACCAGATGCAGCCTCCTGCAGTGATGGATGGCACAGATTCTTCTCGTTAGCACAACACTGGTGGAACAATTGAAGAACAATTAGCACTGGCAGTTTTTTTGTTTTTTTTCTTTGGGGGGGGGGGGGGGGGGGGGGGTGGTAAAAAGTGTATACTTGTGAATGTGCAGTGTGATGACACTGCATGCACAGATTGCCGTGTGGGAGTTTTGGCTTCACAAGAGTTTTGGCTTCTCGATTTAAAGCAGAAAGGATGAATGGACTACACATTGCCCAGTTACAGCAGGCAGGTTGATATAAGGTCAACGGATGGGGATCAGTTACTCTGGGTGTCTAATATTGCCTTATATGGGGTTAAAATTGAAGTCAACTGAAAACTCGAATACAAATCCCAAAGGGTGTACCCGTGATATAGTGTTTTTTGAAAATGTGACTCTCTGTTTGTGTCATTGGCAACCTGTCACCATAACTAAAGAGGACGGCAGGAATGGGATAGGTAATTTGTAGGAGACTGTGAAATAGACTTACAGAAGACAAGTAAGAGGAGACTGGGAATTCTATTATTCCTCTGTGCCTCTGCAATGGCCACATTCATGGCCAAAGCCAAAATTTCACCAAAAAATACACTTAATACCTTTTATACCTTTTATTAAAATTCCTTCAGTCTTCATTACATACATTTTACGAGTCTGGAAAGACAAGGATGCCATAGGCAACTTTAACAGAGTTGTTCCTAAACTTTTTAGACTGTGACTCCTTAAAACAAAGCTATAGCTACTTGAGACTTCTCTTCACAAGGTGCATCTGTCTAATTTGAGGCCAGTTTGTGAGGAAGCACCAGTTCCCTCACTAATTACTTTAAGAAATGTGCACAGGCTCTCACATACCATTGTCTTGTCTTCTTTATTTAAGTTATTGTTCCAGTATTAATTAAGAAATACAACCAGTTGTACTCAGCAGAATTAAAAACAAGTGTTTTATTAAAAATGTATGTAAGATTTTTAAAGATATGCTCAAAGACATTACCTGTAAAAGTTTGAATCCCTTGTGGAGGCCTGAACAATGGCCTTTTTATGTGCCATATGTGTAGGCAGGTTCTCAGATTTGATTGGTTGAAGGACATGTGATGAAAATGACAGCTAATTAAGATGAGTACTAAATGATAGCCACCCACTGAAGATGGAAATGAGGCTTTGTAAGTATGAGGAAGCTAAGAAAAACAATGTATATTTGTTGGACTGGTTTAAGAAGAGCAGCACCAGAACTGTTTGGAGCTGTATAAAGAGAAATATGATAAGTTTTTCCTTTGTTTCATTTTTGTTGAGCCATTATAACAGAACTGAACATAACATTATGTAATTATGCCTCACTATCCTGTTAGCCGTTTTACAAGTCCTTATATTTATCTTTTTTTGGGGTCCAGTCCCTCAGGTTGAGAATCACTACTCTTACCTCTACACCCAGCCAAGGGACGCCACTAAAAGTTGTGATATATTTACATTTTTGTCTGAAGAGGTTGGCATGCCTGGGTGGCCATCTGTATTTACTTGCAAAATAAAAAGTAAGACCCTGAACACCTTCAGATCTGGAGCAGTGATGTAGAAACATCTGTCCTGCAACATCTTCCAGAATTCAGTCCCTCAGTGTGCATTTTTAGTACATTGCTGCAGACATCGACATTAAATCCTCCTGAACCGTCACTGTGATGTTCTCTCTCCTTCTGTTGGGTCTCTATTTCAACGCAGATCTTTATGAGCACTGAAAGTCAGAAATGCTTCCTTAATACAACAAGTTGAACACAACTGTGAGCATAATGTTCACAACGAAGAGTTGTGTGATTGTAGGTTTCATACCATGTGTACTGGATTTCAGTCCTCACAATTTACATACATCACCACCTCTATACTTCATTCACTCACTCATACACACATACTATACCCATTCATTGTTCTGAAACAATTACAGGTAGTTTCCCTCTGTGTTAGGTGAGCTGGTGAGGTGTGCTTGTTCTATAATTACAACTCTCATTGTGTGCGTCCCACTGCAGTGCCCCAAACCACCATATCTGCCTCTGCCACTTTGTTCAATGGATGTCAGATCACACCGTGTGGTCTATGTTGAGAGAGGCCATTATATTTAAAACACTGCAGGAACTTCTGAAGCAACAGGGACACTCCTTTTGCTATAATTTCCTCTCTTCCTGCGTTTTTGACACCATTCTTCTTGTGATTATGTCTTTTGTGTGCGGCGACACCTGCTCCTTTTCTTCTCTCTTTATTTCATTTTTTCCCCCTCCCCTCATCTTTTTATATCTCCCCCCACCAATCTTTATGCCTCGCATGCTTTCACACTCCATTTTCCATGCTGGCTCTGGGTATCCCCACTGTGGAGAACTCTGCCTGTTTCATCTGAGTGTGGAAACAGTGTGCTAATATCGCCTGCTTATACCCATTGGGTGGGATAATGGCAGCCATCACTCACTGATGCAGCACAAAAACTGACATTTCGCTCTCCTTGTGCTGACAAACAGTGTATACCTCCCACTGCTCTGTCACTCTCTCTTTTGTTTCTTACAAGTACTCCCCTTTTTTCTCTCCGTCTCTCCATTTGTCTGTCTCTCTTCTGTCATTTGTCTCTCTGCCTCCGAGTCTCCCTGCTATACTCTGTTTTCATCCTCACTTCTCTCTTTCAAGCCGGTATCGTACAACAAGGCAAAGGTCGTGACCCTCTGAAGGATGGAAATAGCACTTGATTCTAAAAGCTTTACAACTGATCATTTTACTCATGTATAAATTATTCAGTCAAGTCCCAAACAGAGGGACACATTAAGAGTCATGGCTACTATTACAACTCAATCATCCTGCAGGGAATTCGTATTGCAGCTCAGTGAAGGATTTATTGGCAGGTTGAATGACAGATATATGGCCAATATGTGTGTATTTAAATCCAGCAATAACCTTCTTTTCTCTGTCTACATCCCAAGGAACTAACATCTTAACACAGTGAACCAGGATTTACCTGCAAACATTTACATTTTATTTCATCAGAAAGTGAAACACTTTTTTTTTTTTTTTTTAACAATTCAGATTCAAAGTCACCTTTACCTTTATCTTTTTTATGTCCTTTGTAAATGCTTTAGACATGCACTGATTTCTCGGTAGCTTTGGGTAAAAAACAAGCTGTAGAGACAGCTCTGACTCTATCACCTTGTGAAGCTGATGTGGTGAACTTGCTTAATTATTTACACATCCAGCACATACAGAGAAACATTAGCATTCATTAGCAAATGTAGTGCACTTATTTTTAGCTCTGTTTTTGGTCGCCATCAACATCAGAAAATCTGACTCTTTAGCGACTAAATGCTCTGTTACCTTCACTGAATTGTTGCTGACTTTGTCCATCTCTTGTGTGCTAGGCAGGTAATGATTTTCACTAAAAGCAGCTGCCTGTTTTGGCCAAAAAAAAAAAAAAAATGATGAGACCAGTGAGAGTGAACCAAAACAGTTGTGGGCCAAAAACCAAAACAATAAGGTGAAAGACACAGAAGTCATCTGTATGAATGACGCCCTCCATCTTACACGTACTCATGTGATCAATTATTAATAAAAAAAAAAAACTCCCAACTTGTCAGATGTAGCAGCTAAATCAGTGGCCCAACATTTCAAACTGACACTTTACATACCCTACTAGTGCCAGTTTTGCACATATAAGTTTCCGCAGTCAAGTTAGAAGTAATAAATATGCAACATCCAGGAAGATTTTCAAAATAAAGGCACAAATACTACTGAGTTAATATTAGGAAACAAAACTACTTGGTTAGGTTAAAGGAAAGCACTTGGATTAAAATTAGT
This sequence comes from Lutjanus erythropterus, assembly GCF_056507025.1. Classification (NCBI taxonomy): domain Eukaryota; kingdom Metazoa; phylum Chordata; class Actinopteri; order Lutjaniformes; family Lutjanidae; genus Lutjanus; species Lutjanus erythropterus. The sequence goes on from NC_139334.1 coordinate 15,935,045, forward strand.
ACATTAGTTTTGTGGATTAAAGTCGGTGTTAAGTACATTAGTCATGTAGGTTAATACACATAACATCACAATGTGATGTGCACAAGGAATGGAACCTGCCTTATTTAAAAAAAAAATACAAATAAAAGTTTGTGCCATTTGATATAAACAATCTGGTATTTTGGGTGATGTCAGACAAACGTAAGAAAGTTTATGGATAGGTGTATAATTATTATTTCTAATAGAGCTATAATTAAGGAGATGGCCTTGAAATATGTGAGAAAAACAGGTGTGTTGGCAGACTTTGATGATACGTCAGAACATAATGCCTTCAGTGCCTTCAGAAATGATGCGAGAGAGATAAGAGAAGCACCTAAAGCTAATGGGCTGTTTCAATAACCAAGGCAATGGGCACACATAACAGTACTGGTACAAACTACACACTTCCATTTACAGTAAGAAGCAAAAACTATAATAATCATTCACTGCAGCTGCATGCACGATTGCCTTGAATTAATAATTGTTATTTAGATGATACAAAGAGAGCTCTCACTTACACGTATTGTTTACATGCTGGTGTCTCTTATTGTAGTTATTATCAGATGGATCAAAACTATATCTGATAACAACACATGTGAGATTTCTATCACCACCACAACACAATACATAAACAGCTTGTGACCTGCCGCTTGTGATTAGACTATTTAGTTTATATAAAAAGCTAATTAATTAAAGAACCGATGTAAACAGTCAGCATGAAGGACAAAACAACAGCAGCAACCAGCAGCAAACAGCATCCGCTTCCCTGCAACAGGGGCCTCGAGTGGGAGGCATTGTTAGGAGGCGAGAGTCTGCGAAAAGATTTCTTCCTCTCTGTTATAATTGCGAAGGTATCTGGCACGTCTGTTTGTCTCACACAGGAATGAACTGCAGAGGCTTATTTGTGTAATTGCTTTGGCTGTGCCCAGAGGTGAGCCCAACACAGCACCAGAATGACCAGTCTGTTCACTCGCCTGAACCCAAAACAGAGGCCAGAAAGCTGCTGCTCTTTTTTTTTCTTTTTTAAGATGTAGTGATTTTGTGTGTGTGTGCTCGTACTGCACAGCAAGACACTCAGAGTACTCGTTTTTATTCTAAATTTCACCAGGAACAACATCCCCTGTAAATGCTCAACAATCTAAAGGATCAATTTTAAGCACTTTGTAATAACATAATCAAACATAATTGCCTTCATAATATAAATGCACAAGCTTTTGCAATTCCCTGTTCCTTTTTCCCTCTTGCCTCCCCTCCTCTCCTGTTAATCTGATGGTGAAACAGGACTAGCAGGGTGCACTGCTGTGGTTGAGAAGCCATTAGAAGACACTGGTTTGATTCCCACAACGGTTCAATAATAGCCATCCCTCCTGTTGTAACATTCTGTTGCAGGACTCTGAATCCCTCAACGCTTTACACGTTGTGATTGCTGTAAATTAGCACATTAGACAAATGTCTGAAATGTGAACGAAATGCAAATTTGTGAGAGGAGCAGCGAAACACACAAACCTGCTTCCTCTCTAGCAGCAGCACACAACATGTGAAGGAGGCAAGCATGCTGTGAAAAATCATACAGGAGTTTAGTGGAATTAACTGAACTTTCTGCATTGCCTTCATGTAAATATTCAAATTTTATTTATTCAAGTTAATTGCATTTAAAATTTCCAGCATTTGTTCCCACAACACTTCAGAACTTATAAACAGTTTTTCTAACGTGAAGTCTTTTGGCTGTTGTACAACAGCAGCCAAAGAAGGTTTGTCTCAAGTAGCAGATATGTGATTTCACTTACAGTTCAGTTCTGTTGTTGTAACTCCCTAATCACCTTCTATTAAAGTCTAATAAGGGTCTAACAGTGGGGAACTTTAGTTTACAGTACAGCTCTGTTCTAATGTTCTCCTAATTTCCATTTAATGACACCCAGTATCGAATCTAACAGTCTAATTAAGAACATATTATTTCTGTTTTTTGTCTAATTTGATAATATGTCTAACATGACCTAATCCTGTTAGTGTACTTTCAAATAAAGTGCGACTGAAAACATATCTTGGAAACTTGCTGTCTGTCTCCAATGTCTAAGCCATGATTGTTTCACAATAATGAAAACACAGCCAACCATGATGAAGGTTAGTGTTGAATTCAGTCGCTACCACTTAAAATTTAATGAATTCACTTAGAGTAGTTTCACATGACGATGTTGGAACAAAGTAGCTCCAACAGGAGCAGCGGGAGTGGGAATATAAAACTGACTTTTCAAACTGAGAAAACAAGTTTTTTGTTTGGAATCACTACTAAATTCCCTCAAATTGTCCTTTCAAATTTATAGTTAAGGCAAGGCAGCCACTGTCTGGACACTGGCTTTCTTTCTTTTTTATTTTTTCAATGTGCTTTTGCATAATCCCTGAGGTTTTCAGTTGCTAAAACAGAGCTATTATGACAAATGCTGCAATGAAAGCACATAACATGCACATAACAGTATTATTTTCACAAACACAAAGAGGTATTTGTTCGATTGTCCCACAGGAAGCTCTAGTCTGTCACAAAATATCATTTTCTACAGTGGCAGCATGCAGTTTATACAGTAAAGCGTAGTCTTTTCCCATTAACCCGACCAATCCTGGTGTGGATTCATGCCCTTTCAAAACGCTGTCTCCAGGGTGACTGAAGCAGTAACTCCTGCACCTGTTAAGTACTGAGCAGAGAGAGCAGATGATTCACCTGAAGCCAGACTGCAATCACCTCTTTTCATAGATTAATAACCTCCTGTGGTTCTCAACCTGCAGCATGTCAGTGGGTGTGTGTTGATAAAGAATATCTCCAAACCACATTGCACTAGCTGTAAGCAATCAGCTGAAGATTATTGCTAATTTTGATGAGAGAAGTGATATTTAGCTGTTTTAATGCCCACACATACAATGTCACATCTCACCACACTCTTAGAAAAGGGTTCTTTCTGAGGCCAATGGTTCTACCAGAACCATTTGGTTCTGAAGAATCCTTTGTTGAAGAAAGGGTTTGTCAAGGTTTCTTTGTAAGACTAAGGATTAAAAACCCTTTTCACCCAGAAGAAAAAGTTCTTCAAGTGTTGTTTAAATCATTGAAGAACTCTTTGGTCAATGGTCTTTGTATATAAAACAGTTCTCAACTGAACCCAATGGATGGGTTCTAGATAAAACCATTGGAATATAAGTAGAACCCACCATCTGTGTTCTAGATAAAACACTTGAAATATAAATAAGTTCTCAGTAGAACCTCCTAGATGGGATCTAGTGGGCTCTGGGTTCTACTATTGATGGCAGAAGTGATATTTTGCTCTTTTCATGTCCACACAAACAATGTCACGTCTCCCTACACTTTTAGAAATAAGGGTTCCAAAAGAGTTCTTCCTGAAGGACTGAATCTCTACTAGAACCACTTGCTTCTGAAGAACCCTTTGCTAATGCAATGGTTCATCAATGGTTCTCTGTATGACTAAGGGTTCTATTAAAAAGCTGTTACATCCAAAGAACCGTTTTTGGAAGAAAGAGTTCTTCAAGGATTGTTGAAATTGTTGAAATGAGCCAAAAAGAGTTCTCCTATGGGGACTAGCCGAAGAATCATTTATGGTTCTAGTTAACACTTTTATTTCTCAGAGTGTACGGTGCAGGCAGGAGTTCAGTACATGAGGGATGAGCAGAAGGCAGTTGCCGGGCGCTCCAGAGGTTGCCAGTGGGGTTGCTGAGGGTCAGTGATCTGCAGCCTCACAGTCCCACAGACGGTGGCTGTTGTGTGGCTACAGCATGACAGCACCACCCGGCTGCAGGGTCAGGGCACCAGAGAGCAGGGGTGCTCTCCCTTCGAATGTGACAAATAGGATGTGACATGTCGCTGCATGCTCGAGAACATCGCCCCCCCCCCCCCCCCCTTCACTCATACTGCCGCACTATTTATTCTGTTTCTTTCTGTGGCACACAAACACCCACACAGACAGGAACAGACACATAAAAACAAAAAATAAAACAGTCTCTATTTCTCCCTCACAAAGCCAGACACAGAAACACAAAGACACTCAAACAGAGAGACGCAGTTATTCACTCTTGCATGAACACACACACACACACACACACACACACGCACACACACACACGTCACTCTACTCCCCCTGTGGCTGTCATCAAAAGCAGCCACTCTGCCCTATACTATGTAAAAGTAACAGCTTGCTTTTATTCTCCCTGGTCGCAGTCTTCTCTTCTCCTCCTGCTCACTCCTTCTCTCCTCTGTGGTGCCTTCCAGTCATTCCACGTCACCCCACCTCTCCAACACCTCTCCTACACCTCTCCTACCACCTAGCAGTTAAGTGCATTTGCAGACCCTCTCAGAGAGGCTGTCATATATATTTCAAAGGCATTTCTAAGCACATTCAGAGGGACTGAATGCACATTTACCAAGGGGCTATACAGGGTGCGCTTTCGTGCTGTGGCTTTTTTGAGTCATTTTTCCTTTCTGAATAAGATTTTTTTTTTTTTTTTTATGTCATGCTCTCATACTCACTTAAGCATCAATGTGTACTTATGATTTCCACAGTGGGTCACTAAAATATTTCACATGCCTTTTATGGAGATTTCTTACATTAACAAAAACATAGAATTAATTCATTTACCTACAATATCTGAAAATGACATGAGACGCACAGACACACACAGAACACAGGTTCTTCTAAAAAACGTGTGTATGATTAAAACAGTATTTTTATTGTAATTCACTGCTGCATATATTGATATTTACTGCTTTCTATATTACAATTATAGAAGTCATAACCCTGAATAATTTAAGTGATGAAAATGATTAAAAGGATACTTTTTTTTAAAAGGACTTCTTTTTCCTTTTTTTTAAAGAGTAGTATGAGGTCAAAAGTCAGTGTATTACATACAGTTGATGGCGATCAGTGTTCCCCAGCAGCAGTCATACTAGTGCAGGGAGCTAAGCAATATGGTGCTGTGGACAAGGTCAGCAACCAGATATTATTCTCTCCAAAGGCACCAGACTCCATTGGCAAAAACAGTAATTTAACACTGCTGAATACGGGGGTTTGTGCTCTACCGCTGCATCGCTCTGCTAGTTCATTTGTGTTACTGTAGTATCTCTGTGTTTTAAGGGGTTTGTTTAATTTCACCAAAGCCACACAATAACACAAATAAACTTCTTAAGTGAGGCAGCTGTAGACCAGCAACTCTGTGTTCTGCAGTAAGTAAGATGACTGTTTTTGCCAGTGGAGTCTGGTTGGTTTGGAGAGAGTGATATTTATTATATTGATATTAATTTAAATATAGAAAGAGTAGTATCATTTATTATATTCATAACATCAGTGTCCCAACAGAAAAGCAATAAAAATATTCAAAACCAAACACTTAAACAAAGAATATATACATTCAGATTCAGATTTAAAACAATGAAGTACATTAATGCAGGCAATAGAGGCAATTCATCTTTCACTGCTACATGATACACATGAGGATAAAACAGAGTGCATCTAAAAAAAATTAAATGAACATAAAAGGATTACACATTGCATGTAATAATGTTTCAAAAATAGTTTGCAGTTTTAATATGCCCCCTTACATTAAAACTTTAACAAAAGCCATAGTTTGAATGAAATTGTTAGGTAATGTGGGATCATGGGAGTTGTTATTTTAACCATTAAAAAAAGAGTTTTATTTAAATTATGTTAAGTCACATTTGCCAAAGTTATAACAACTAGTGTTAGCAAGGAAATGCACCATTGCCTTGATTAAATCAAATTTCTATGAGTCTTCTTGTTGGAAACATTTGGTATAATGTAAGTATAAATCTCAACATAACTTTAATAAGAAAATGTTACATATTATGGCTTTAAATTGACATTGACTTTTTTAGTTGGCTAAGACACATTTTGTTGCTGACCCTGGTGCGTCTGCAAACCAACAACCATCTATTATAGGTAGTTACTGACTATGGTAAGTACTTCATACAACAATCCCTTTAGCACTTCAGCTACGTGTCTGTATAAAGACAGCAATATTCAAATTTATTTAATAGATGGGCTGTCAGTATTGATGTGTGGTTACAGTTGTTGTCCAGGTTAAATTGTGGAAACCGTCTTTGTTAATCAACAAAACAAAGAATGCACACATATATATAGACAGATCTGTAACATGATATGAATAGTGATGATCAGGTGAACAACATTAAAATAACATAAAAAGCGTCATTCTGGAATGAAACACACACACGCAAATCACAGACACACACCCAATTTGTATTTCCCCCTTTGATGCTGTTATGGAAATTGTGGTAATTTCACCTGCACGTCTGCTTGTCCTCATAACCCCCCACCCTGGATCTTAGAATGCTGGGAAGTGTTAATAATATTTAAAGTTAAACGCCATCTGTTCCCAGGGCCTAATGTGAATACCAATACGGCCGGCAAACGTTGCAATTAACGGAGCCAAGATGTCAGGAACACCGGAGAGGCAGGCTCCGAGCCTCCTGCTCCAGGAAAAGAGGCAGATGTGATGTGAGCTGAGATGACTTTTCTCTTCTTGGGGAAAAAAAAAATCCTCCTCTTGTCCCCCTCTTTCCTCTCCTCCATCTGCCCACATGTGATAGGATCCCCAGTATCATCTTTACTTAAGGGAATGTGCTTTGAAATGTATCGGCTTTATAAATGCCTGTCTCTCTCTATTTGACTGTTTTATACACAGAGCAGAGAAGCATCAGTCAGGTGAATGAGATGCATGCTGTTTTTTTCTGGAATGAAAGCAAATTGCATTTGCCCTGCCATACACAGTTTGTCGCCGCAGGGATGTTCTGTTTGTGTTTGTGTGTGTCTTTGTGTGTGTGAATAAGAGGGGAATGCATTTGAACAGCTTGATAAAAGAAAAAAAAAACTGCGTACGTAAGACAGAGTGATTCAGAGACATTCATACACTGCACATTGCCCTTAGACTAAGACTACTGTGGAGGATTTTTAAAATGTAATTTATGAGTGGAAAGGTTTTTTTTTTTATGCAAACCACTGTTTCTTGATCCTTATCTTTAAAGGTTTCTGTCAACGTTGAAATCTCTTTATCTCCATCTCTCTCCTCTTTGAGTTTAGTAAACACAAAGTGGTGCATTAAAGTCACGAGTTAAAGAAAACTACTTTTCTGTTTGGCACCAGGTTATATCTCTGATCTCCTCATCATCCGGACCCTTTATGTCAGTTCTGCTGACCAATGACCATGTTGATGGAGTAACTAATTATATGTAACTAGTGCCATGTAATCAAATTTAAAAATAAAAGCACTTGTAATCAGTTGCTGTGAAAAAATGTCAAATGTCAAAATGGCAGTGTGCACTCGGATTTTGAGCTTTGCTGTTAACTGGTTCTCTGATTGGAATTTGAAACCTGTGGAAATATCGACAAGTCATTCCATGTAACTCCAATCAGTCACATAAAAAAACTGTGGTTTAAATTTAAATTTAAGGATTTTTCAGATTTATTGCCCAGTGTAAAACATTTGTCAGAAAGTAATTGAAGGTAATAAGTTACATTACTTTGATGAAGTAATGAAAATATATATATTCATATAAGTAATCTGTAACCTTACATCCAAATTGACCATCCCCGCACTGCCAGTGACTGCTTTTGATGTCATTCTCCCCGTTTAAAATTCAAAGGTGATCAAGTATTTCCCTTTGTTGGCCCTAAACTAAACAGCCTGGTTTTTTTTTAATCACTTCTCTGTGAAATACATCTTTTGTGTTGTAACAGTTATATCAAAAAATTCTTGATTCTCATTACTGAGTTTCAAAATTATGTTTGTAATTTTCATTTCTCTCTGTACACACAATTTTAAAATTGCTCCATAAATAAACTGAACTGTCTTTCTGTTGTCATGATTGCATTGGTCTAGTTTTAATACTGCATGGTAACCGTGATTCCAGCTGCCTCGGTCAGATCACTGTGTGATAATTTAGACTTTTAACTTTTATCCACAATAAATTACAGTTGAGTAGCAGTCTCATATGGAAACTATATAGATAAATTTCACTAAATGTGCACATGTATATGTTTTGATCAGTCAAACCAGACGTTCCTTTGTAAATTTGTGTATTATGAAACATATAATTTGTTAACTTTTAAGTCATAAAAACTTAAATGTGTTGGGAAACCATTAATGAAACAAAAAATTGTATAATGACCTTATAAGACATGTAAGATGTCAAATATGAGAGATACAAGTTATAAAAAACATACTAGAAAACATAATTTGCCATGCACTTAAAGTTTCCTTGACTCATATTAAATTCATGCAATTATGTTGTATGGGAAAAACGTAAAAGTGGCCCTGAATAAATGAATTAATGAATAAATCATATTACAAGACACATTTTCTCAAGGACACTTCAGCTTGAGAACAGGCGTCAGACCATCAATATTATTGTATAATAAATAGCTGTCTCTACAACCTGAGCTACAGCCCTGACAGTCATCTGTCAACAGACACAAGATTATTTCAATACAACACAATCTCCTACAAAATTATGTTTATAAACTACAAATTAGACATAATGTCTGCTTGGATTACATTACATTTCCTAAAAAAATGTATTTGCTCATGCAAATTAGTTATAAGTGTGTGTAATTTTTAGTAGATAGGTTTGGCAATTAAATATTGAAACAAAATTACACATCATACAGTGAGCTGGATGTGATAGAACATTGGATTCTGAAAGTCCTGAAAGTTTCAGCACAGTCAACAGGGTAATACTGGCTAAAACAGAGACACGTGAAAACACATTTTCCCCTGCTCTTCTACTCACACTTTTGACAGCCAAAACTGAGCTTCTCAATGGGACTCTCCAAACCAGATAGCCTGCTACAAATTTTAAACCACCATTATCCTTTCACCCTCAGCTCCTCTCTCTTCACTATCCCTAGCACCACGTCCACGGTGGAGTCGTGTGCAGCGGAGGCCGGCCTTTGTGCGCCCCAGTGGGAACACTGGTGTCACTGTTCACACATTCAGGTTCATGTGAGATTGACCTGTGGGTGACAGGGAGGCTCAATTCTCTGGACAGTTAGGTGTTGCCAAGGCTGCTGAAAGCACCAGCCGTGAGGTCATACAGTGAGGCATGCAGCATTCAATAGATTTACTTTGATGATTCAGACTGAAAAAGCCTGACAGCCCACAGCGACACAATGGCCTGTAATCTATTTAAGATTAAAGTCTGTCAGGCCGACACTTTCAAAGAGGCATACACCACCCATGAACTTAGAGGGGGCCCGAAATGTGTCGTCTGTGACAAATATAATCATGCAAACAATTATCAAGCAGTGAGCAGCCATATTAGATACTTTATCCATATGTTTATCATCTGTACATGCGTGTGATTATTGCTGCTAGGGTCCAGTGGGCATGTTAGGGTGTATGCTCTGTGGAAGAGCCAGCCGTGCCTTCCAATATCAGCTGGACTCAAAGCTGCCTCTATAATGCATGAAGATCAATACGCTGTGGCTTTGTGAGTGAGGCCTTGCAACTCTGTGTCCATATCAAGTATTCCCGCCAACTGGCTTGCCGTTTGAAGAGATCTATGCCTTTGGATTTATCAGGGCTCAGGGGAAAGCAGACTACAGTCTGGATACCCAAACTGTTATTGTTTAGGGGGAAAAAAAAAGAAAACAAAGCTGTGTAGAGCTGTGTTTGGGGTATTTCTGACATTTGCAGTTTTATGACAGGATTTGATGACGACTATCAGGAGGCAGTTTACAGAGATCTGTGCGAAAGGGGCCATTTTCTCCAAGATTTACCTTCAACTGATTCCATATTAAAGGATGTTTTGCAGTGTTCTAGGTGTTACGAGTTTATTTGTCTATATGTTGTGTTATAGTCCAGCCAGACTTGCCATCCTTGACAGCTCAAAAACAGCCGGCTTTCAAAACCATTCTGGGGGTCCTACACTCAAAAATTTTGACTATCATTGATTTTGTTTCCTGCATTCTGGTGACATCTAAAGAATGAAAATAACAAAATAATAAAGTCAAGTACACCTTTTTTTGCAAACAGATGCCAGCAGACAAACACAATGGAACCACAGAACTTAGTGGCCCGATATCAAATTTGATTACAATAGCAATGACAATGAATATTTTATAAATATTTTCTTTTCTAAGGTATAGTATATTAAGTATATAAGTATATTAATAGGCTGAAAAATGTTCCCCATTCCTTTAAAACTTTCTGTAAGAAAAAACAAAAGGCATGAAAATTTGTCACAAATCAGGAGAATCGTGACTCCAGAAGGAAACTGGGAGAGGGCAAAGAAAAACAGGAAAGAACAGTCTCCCAGGAAAATCTTCAGGGTTGGCACGAATGACTCTCCCGCTCACAAATTCTGATGATTTTGTCACCGAAAGTGTTAGTGCAGTAAATTGCATCTGCAGTTATTATCAGTAAGTACGGTGGGGACTATTTAAAGTTATATCCACACAAACCTGTTTCTTTCACACCCTCCATAAGCGATAGGGGAGACCAGGGAGTCTTGTAACACTGTGTTGCTGGGTCACCGCGTTACTTGTAACACTGTCAGATTGACTACTGAGAATAGAACTATATTCAGTATTGTACACTCCCATTTCCTTTTTGAGCTCACAAGAGAAGTGTATTTTTTTATGGTAAGAAAGTAAATATTTTTATCAAGATTATTTTTTACCTTATTGTATTGGACATGGATGACTTACATTACCTAAAGTAGCAGTTCTTTTATATAATTTGCATTCATACTACCACCAAGCCCATATTCTAAAACAGTTAACTATGAAATGGCTGCTTGGGAGTGTGGATATTTATTCTCTAGATGGTAGATTTCAAGTGTGCCAAATGGTGTACAGATCAGTTAAATGGTGAGTCCACAGTGATATTAAATACCTTGCTGTGAATTATAACGTATGCACAAAAGTTTCTATTTAATCAAATTTTTAAACAAACTTCTCCAAGATATTTGATGATACACTTGAGAAAAGCAGGCTGGTATGAGATTTTTCTTCAGAACTGCATCCCAAAAGTTGCAGTTTCTGCAGGATAACAAGCCCACATGCTAAAACAGTTGTTGCTGCTTGTGGTGGGAATAGCTGTAACAGCTCATTAACATGTAATGCAACGCAATGATCGCATTGTGTGTGTGGTACAAAGTGTTTATTGTTGCTTTTAATTGTTCACTATTCAAAACTGTTTATTCTACATTCTTTCATATGTTTTCATAAATTGGATAGTGCGGATCTTATTTCAGCAAATTACTCCTCATGGTTACATCGACTCCCAGCTAGTGTTAGGTCTTCATGCAGTAGTGGGACTGGTTGTAACAGCAGCACTCTTTGTATCATATTGTCTCACATTGTATTGTCTCATATAGTCTGTGACTGTGTAGTAGACTTCTAAGACAGTTTTATTTGTAGTGGGAAAATATGGGTACCATGTATCAAAGTTTGAGAGCTCTAGCAAGAAAAAACACTACTGAGTTACTGATGCTCAAACACTCCCAGTCTCCCCTGCACCCCCTACCCTGCTGCAGTGACAGAGTTGTATTGCATGAACACAGTCCAGGTTGAGTGCAGATAACTTAAATGTATCCTGTGGATTTTTCTATTTGGAAGAAACATAGCTTTATTTACATCCAGACCTCCTCACCAAAATGCATTTTGTGCTTCCCCGCCACCCAGCAAACATATTTTAATGCATAAACATGTTTGTTGCAAAATCTATTTCCATTTAGAAACCATGCTGGCTGTGTGTGTATTTTTCTACTTTTTAAACACCATAATTCATGAAAATATTTATCTGGATCAGCACAAGTGTTAAAAACTCCACATGGGTATCTTTAAGTGATTAAGAAGGCAAAACTGATTCAGAGAGTGTCTTGTTTATTCATTAATTTGTATTTCTGACTCTTTCTTTTTCCGGTTCAAGGTGATGGACTGGAGCCTGTTCCAGTACACACTGGGAGGTAAGTAAGCAGACACAGTGGCCTTCATGTTGTTGGAATACGGGAAGAAAAATAAACACCCGGAGGAAACTCGCTTGCACATTTGAAGAAGATGCAAACTCCAGATAGACACACGTGGCATCAAAATGAGGGTTTGTGGCTGTGTGATAAACACAGATTCACTGTGCTGCCATGGGATTTATACCAGTGTTCAGCGGGCAAATGTTAAACACATAGAAGTGATTATGGGCAGGATCTGTACATGCACCTTCACCAGCAAAGGCCACAAAAACAACCACAGACAGGCTCTGCAGCCTTCTTAATTAAAAAAAGCAAAGATTAGAGCAAAATTAATGTATTATTTTGTTTCAGATACATTCTTTTTCTTTCTTCACTTGGTCATTAGATTGTGACCCTTCAGATTTATCTCATGAACCTTTCAAAGTGAATCACAAAAAAGAACAGAAAACCACAGCTGAATCTCTAATACATCAAATTAACTATTAATTATCAACACACGTGGAATTTATAACTTGATTGATTTGTTTTTTCATTCCTCGTTGAGGATTTAGACCGTCCCACTTTGTGTTTGATTTAGGGCACAATCACACATGCGTGAAATTAACAGTGGCGAATATTCACCTCCTGCACACTTCCAGTCTGTGTGCGTGAGAGGGCAAATTAAACATCCACTTCTGGTGGCAAAAAGACCAACTTCGGCGAGCTTTGCCCAGAAAAGTTTCAGCCTCGACCAATAGCAAAGAAGCATGTGTGGTTTACCCCCCTTGGCTGCATCCTGCACTGCATTGCCCACATTCAGCATGACAGGATATAAATAGACCCTTTTCACAGCAGCCATTTTGACATTAAATAAATTAGTAGGGTAAACAAAGGTGTCACCAGTGATGTTAATTAAAGTTTTGTTCTATTCAGGTCAAACAGAGTCAGGGTGCTGCTATTGTGCATATTGGGTCACTGGAAAGGCTGTGCTACACTAAATGGAACAGGAGCCTAATTAGTATCATTACTGACATCTGTGTTTATCTGACTATTTCTTATCATATTGCTGCCATGGAAAAGTTCTACTTCACCTTTGCACGCTTGTCTGCATTTGTGCATATGTGTCTGTGCCCTTAAAGGTCCAGTGTGTAAGATTTATGGAGATTTATTGGCAAAATATGGTAGACATGGAATATATTAATTAGAATTCCTTAAAATGAGCCCTTTCTATCTACAGAGGGCGCGGGTGTTATGGAGGTCACCGTGTTGCAGCGCCATGTCTCTACCGCCCAGATCAGACAAACCAAACACTGGCTCTAGATACAGCCTTTTGTGTTTTGTGTGAATTTTACAGCCACCGTAGGTTCTCGTACACACTGTTCAACCAACAAAACTGGTCTCTGTCTCTGTATTTGTATTCAGATAAGACCAGAAGTGGACATGGTTTCAAATGAAAGGCATGTTAAATTGGACAAATGTTTGCCAATACAATTGTTGTTCCTGCAAAGTATGAAATATATTTTCCCATTCTTTTACTGTGCTTTCTCTCTCTCTCTCTCTTTATTTTTAAACTTAAAGTTTTATGAACTGTCTGTAGCCCACTACCACCCCCCTTTAACCAGGGAAGGTGGTGGTGAAAAAATGTTTTATAGATAAAAAGATCCTGTTTTGCATTACAAATAGAAACACTATATTAAAGGTATAGAAGTATATAAAATATCATTCAGCTGAAGAGAAAAATCCTGGTGCCTTAAATCAGTGTTTAAGGTAGATGTCACCTTTTTAAACTATGCCAAGGTAATCATGGAAGAAATATCTATTTCCATGGCATTATTTATGCTTTTCTGAATAACATATCTGGATCCGGGTGCATCCCTACCAAGCTAAACGTCACTAAATCCTTCACATTGGTCCTTTAAACTTTTATTGAGCACCAGGTTCTTCTGGATTAGACATTAAACTATTATCGGCCCTGTGCACCCACACAGGTGTTTTCACTTATTCTGGTTGATTAGATCTTTGCTGAGGTTGAAGTTGAGTGCTGCCATGCAGGGAGTGACTCTGTGTGCGGTCACCAAAGTCCTTGTACTAATAAAAACTGTAATTGTGCAAGTTGTTCAAGGCATAACAGGTGCCAGAGAAATAAGAGGAGAGTCAGCAGGATGTCAAGCACAGTCTGAACACACCCACACTGTCCAGAGAAGAACACTGATCAGGCAAACCTGAAAACGCTTCTAGAGATGTACCAGGGGTATGTGGAGCCTTTAACATTAAAAGTCAGATTGCTTTGACTTTGTGAAAGAATAGACCTTTTCACAGCAGTCATTTTACCTTGAAATAGTAGGATAAATACAGCTGGGATACTAATTGCGGGTCAGTTCCATTCAGGTCAGTGTCAGAGTGCTGCTATAGACCCTTTTAGTGCCATCGTCATGATTACGTCACGATGTTAGCTGGAGGCAAAACAAAGGAAAAACTGTGGGCAACACGAATCACCTCAGAGTAGTAGGCCGCATCACCAAGCAAAAAAAACAAAGTCTTGCTGTGTTGTTGGTGCCAAAATTTAAGTACTAATGGCTCAAAAGTAAATTTTTATCACATACCAGCTGCCACTGTCGGTCAAGAAAAAATGAAGACAACTGTGGTGAAATGAGCTAAGCTGGGAGGTGTCTGTAAGGCACAGCAAAATAAACAAAATGAACTCACAAAATGTTAGAAAGGAAATATTCTCACACCAATTTTACTTATTAAACAGAAAAAAACACAACCAATCACCCCCTGAAGTCAACCTTCTCTTTTGCCAAGCTAAGACATGCTTTAATTGACTTGTCAACACTGTAAAACACACCTCACTGAAACTTTTTCAACAGACAGAAACAAAATAAAACTCACCAACCCTTGGTCAATCTTTACGCTGTCACCTAGTCCGACCATCAACTGGTTTGGTTAAAATAAGTGCCTAATTCACAGTTAGATGTGAAAAACCAGCTCTCAAGCTGTTTTCCTATTTTGTCACCTGTGGTTTGTGACTGAACATATTCAGAAGAGCTCATATTTTCTTAAGCCATTGTTAAAAAAAAAACAAGCCAACAAAACTTGCTGGCTAGTTTCAGTTTATGTGTTTAGAGAACTGTTTTGCCTCCAGCTAATCTCTGGCCAGAATAACCATGATGACTTTAACTAACAGAAAAGATGTCTGTAGTGCATGTTGGCTACTTAACACACTTATTACTTTTAACACCACGGCTATTTTATATCAATATCAAAAAAGGATATTGTTCAACTAGGTTTTTGGTCAAGTGCCACTAAATATACACTATGGCCCTAGTACATTCAAGCTACATTTTATAGGCCGTAACACAAGATTGGCTTATAGGATAGAAACAAGATAGGCTTTAAGGATATATCTCTTCTTTAGTGTCTCTACAGGATAAATTAAGATTGCATAACTTTTCAAGTTTAAAAGTCATAAAACATGTCATACAGAAGATGACCACATATACAGTGATGATTCACGTTTGTATTGGATGACATTCATCAGTTACATACCTTGTACAGTAGACTTTGTGTGACTTTCCCAACCCGACAAACTGTTAAACCCGACAAGCCCCTGGCCGCTCTCCTTACAGCCTAATGGCCTCGTCTAATGGCTGTTTGTCTTGTTTCATGGTAATTGGGGGGCAACTGGCTTTGCAGCAAAGTCTCTGCTGTCCTTTTCCTGCTGAGATTCTTCTGTTGGTCCCCTCTGGGTCCTCTGCTTTGTAGGTACCAGTTTCTGCTATAATGATATCATAATTGCTGTTTTCCCTCACAGTGGACAATGGCTACCAAGCCTGAAGGTGGCTCAGCAAATGAGCTGGAGATCAAACCAGGGATGATGAAGGAACTGTGTAGATGCTGAAAAAAAAAAGAAAACACAAATAATTCAAAGCGTAGTGTATTGTGTTCCCTTTTCAATGCTGTTACTCATATTTTTCCCTTTATTCTTTCCCTACTTGCCAAACCACCTGGTTATGCACAATATGTCATTAGCGGCGGAAAATGCAAATGATTTTTCTCTGTGTGAGTCAATTTGGACACTCTGAGTCTGTCCTTGAAGCAGCAGTAAGAAACAGAGATATTAACTTGACCCGCTACAGATACACACACTGACACAAACATGTTCACACATAATGACACAGAACTTAAGAGAAACTAGAAGAGCGCACTCAGTAGAGTGCAGATCCCCACCAGGCAGCAGATGATGAAGCACCTACTGCAATGCCACCACAACTGCTAGATGCAACCAGTGTAGTTTTGCAAAGTTCTGCCAACATGAACATACGCTGAAACCAGATTTCAAACTGGAGCAGTTGTTGATCACTTGTAGCCTCTAGAGGCTGGTTATGAAAGAGTGAGAACTCAGCTGTTGATGGCATTATAAAACAGAGCAGTCAAAAAATGGAACCACTGCTTTTCAGTTGTGTCTCCACCAACCAGTCAAGTTATAGTTCACATCCATGTCTGTCCAGACTCATATAATGCAGTGGAGAATTTGAAGTAATTTAATATGAACTTGCCGCTATATTAAAGTGTACTGTAAACTGTATTTTAATGGAACTCAATAAAGGTATTAAGTCTATTTTTGGCAAATTCTAAGGTATCACTCTACATGTATGAGTCCAGTGAAAAAAAAATTGAGAAAGATGTTGTTTTCAGTACAGAGGACTGACTGATGGAGAACTGAACATTATGATGTCAAAGTGAAGTTGACCTTTGACCTTTTGAATATAAAATATCCTCACCTCATCACTTTATCCTATTAGATATGTTTTGTGGAATTTTATCATAATTAGTGTATTAATTATTGAGTTATGGTCAAAAATGTGTTAAGTGTGGTCACAGTGACCTTGACCTTCATTCTACGGTTCAAGGGGTCATTTGTGCCAAGTTTGAAGAAATTACCTCCAAGCAGTCTTGAGGTATCACCTTCATGAAAATGTAATGCAGATGAGGTCACAGTGACCTTTAACCACCAAAATCTAATTAGTTCATTTTTGAGTTCAAGTTTGAAGAAATTCCCTCAAGGTGTTCTTGAGATATTGCATTCACAACAATGAGATGACCTGAAAACATACTGCCTCAGGCCACAGCTGTCTCCAGCATGGAGCCATAAATAAGGTCTTTCAAAAACTCTGAATCACAGAGGTCCTTCAGCATACCGCCATTAATGTGCACCAAAAAAAAAAAAAAAATTGGCAGATCAATCCACTAGTATTTGTGATTGGCAGCGGACATGCCTCAGGTCTATTGTTCATATGCTTACACACACACACACACACACACACACACACACACACACACAAGTGATTGCATTATAGCTAAGAAAACTAAAGATATCTTTTGTATTTCCCGCATCATTCTTGCAGTGTCTGTCTCTACAGTTCATACAGACTAGCTTCCATCCTCAGTGCACACTCACAGGCGTGAGATAGTGCAGTGCTGTTTGAACAATCATTTCTCAGTCCAGCTGAATTCATGCTGACGCTCCAGTTTGCTCAGTTTGCTTTCTGAAAACTCCCCTCTTCCTCTTTTTAATCCTCTGAGGGGAAGCAGAGAGAGAGAGACCAGCATTGAATGCTGACAGGGACATAACTTGCCTTCCCTGCATACCTTGTTTACAGTCTCCCTCCCTGCTGCTATACCCTCCTCTCTCAATGGAGCCATAAAAAACAAATAGGGGCTTTTAGAGAAATTGCCTGTGCACTGAAGATTAATAACAGTTGCACCAGTTCACCCAAGAAAGTCTCCAGAGGCAAAAACGATATTGGAAGATTAAAAGTGCCACATCCTTAAATTGGAATGATTCAGAGCTCAGGCTGCTCTCTAACCAGCTTATTGAGAGTCAAGGCCTTGGTCCTCCTGCCAGACAAAGAGCATCATTAAGTATTTACTTCTGGATGAGGATCCGCTGCATGAGTATAATGATGAGCCAAGGGTGTGATCGATCCTCTGTGTCTACGATGGAAGTGTGGTGGTGGCCCAGGAGCTGCTTGTCATAGAAACACACAAAAGACAAGTCACCCTGTGTGAAGTCATCTTTTCACTGTTTGGAGTCCATTTGTTAAACTATACCCTGATGACAGTAAGTAAGCAGAGCACCGATTTGACCCATTACAATCAAACTCAAGGGTAAAGTGTGGTACAAATCTGCTATCGGACCTTCATTATCCCTGCAAACCACAAAGAAACTATGCACTCCTCTTACCTCATGATTATTAAGAAGATTAGGTAGCAGGATTGAGATATAATAACTCATCAGAGGCATCTAACCACCCTCTGGGAAAAAAATTAATGACAAAAACATTACTAATGAAATGATCTCTATAATAATATTTCTATCATTTCTCGTTTTGTTGTAATATTACTGTCTTTATAGTAATTTGATATATGACTACAACCTTTTTAATGTATCTGTGAACACATCCTCTATTCAGTCAATGAGTGATCAAACTAGAATCATTATAAATTACAAGCAATCAAAATGCCCACCCTATTTCATTCCCTTGTTGTTCCAACTTCCAAATGCAACAATAGTTTCACATATTCTATTCCTCTTTTTGCTGAGAATCCTCTACAACCCACTCAAGGACCGCTTTGAAGACCACTGTCCTGAACCACACAACATTTTGATGACGGTGGATGTTTTGCTATTTGAATAATGAATACTGGACATAGAAAGCTTTAGTAACATAGACATCCTTTTTTATGATAAGTGCAAGAGACAAATAATTTTTTTAAGATTTTTCCAGGGATCCCCAAGAAGGTTGCTGTCGAGGCTTTTCAGAGGGTCTCATGTGTCAATCAAACAGTTTGAGACAGCCAAGACTCCCTGTATTTCGCACCAAGTAATAAACTGAATCACATATTCTTCCAGGAAGGAGGGACAGATATGCCAGTTTTGTGTGATGGGATAAATTAAACTATTAATAACAGGGAAGGCTGATGTTTGTGTGATGTCTTTCAAGCTATGAAATAATAATTCAGTATAATA
Source organism: Lutjanus erythropterus (assembly GCF_056507025.1). NCBI lineage: Eukaryota > Metazoa > Chordata > Actinopteri > Lutjaniformes > Lutjanidae > Lutjanus > Lutjanus erythropterus. The sequence goes on from NC_139334.1 coordinate 15,954,073, forward strand.
ATTCTGATGCCATAACTGTGTATCTCATAATAAAAAGAGCTTAAATGTGCTATTCATTCTGTCCCTCTGACCTGTGAAACAATGTCAAAAATATATTACAATCTGGCCCACAGTTTTTTTTCTAGTTGTTTCATACCAATGTAATCTACCCCTTAAATTGAATGCAATACAATAAAATATCAACTTCTTTACTTTCTATTTCTGTTTCAAAAATATATTGTATGAATGTATTTCTAAGAAATTCCATTTTGCAGTTCACTGATATTCTATGTTCAGAAAAGAATAACTTTTTTTTTTTTTTTTTTAACAAAATTTCTCAACTGGTAAACACAATGGCCGAGGGGATTAATAAGATGTCAAGTGACATTTATGATCATTTCTTCAACAAAGCTAGAGTTTTCACTGCATACTATGTGATGTCTGACAAAAGCACAGACAATGCTGACCATTTTCATCTGGGTTATTAATAACCAATTCAAAGTAAATAAGTTGGTGTCCAATGCACGGCTAACTTTAAAATGTATAGAAATGACTCTTTGAATTTTTGTTTTTGTAAAGTATAATGGAAATATGCTAGAAATGTTAGAAATATTGCACTTTCTTGCAGTATTTAAATGTTGAAGTGGCCCACTTTAGTTGAGTTAGTTTGAAAAAGAATTTCAAAAACGATGTGTTATGTGCCGTTTAATGTTTATTTATTTTAATTATTAATTTTATAAATGTTTGTTTAGCCTATTAAACGGTCTCTGACCTCTTGTCATTTTGCAGAAACCCTTGCTGAGTGTCCCTTCCGTATAACCATGGCACTTTGCTCTGTACTTTTCAGCAGTGCCCTGGAATTTCTATGGTAACACAGAAGCACACGTCTCCACAGCAGCCAGGCCAAACCGTCTCTGACGTTGCATAGCAGCCACTACGAAAGAAACCCCCCCCCCCCAAAACGATCAACGGACGTCACGTTTTGAGATCCACACGGACATTAAAAAGTTTTTCTTCGTTTATTTGGATTAATTTTATTGACAGCACCTGTGGACATGTCAGAGGACAAGAAGGAACTGAAGGTAGAAGGCTTCACCGTAGAGGCCATGATGAAGAACTCGGTGGTGAGTTACTTGATGGTGTTAACGTTAACCGAACGTTAGTATAGCTAGTTAGTTAGCTTACTTAATAGTCGGTTAACGTTGGCTTCAGCAGTGTATGTAGATTAGCAGTTAACTAAGTTGGTCTGCTTAACTGTGAAACCTTTGAGTGACAGCCGACTATAACAGCTTATTTACTGTATAGCATGTGTTGCTGTGCAAATATAAGGTGATATTGGGGATAAAAAGCTCACATTTGGCGTGAGGTAATAAATCTCACAATTGCATAATTTCTGTCAGTGAGCTCCAGCTGAATGACTTGACAGATTTTTGGCTTGATGTAGAGCTAGGCTCACTCAGTGTTTCCCACCTCCCAACTTTCTTTCTTAGGGACCCCTTTTCTATGATTGAGTAAACTGACGACTTCTGACTAGACATATTTTCTGGACATTTCATATTATATTCAAAGCATAACAATAACGGTAGAGATCCAACGGTAGAGATCATAGGCGTAGGAACCGGGGGGGGGACGGGGGGGACGTGTCCCCTCCAATATCGGAGACAGGCGCATTTGTCCCGCCCAAAAATTATACCGCGGAGGAGAAAAATATTTGACTTTGCAATCTTTAACTGACGTGCTTTTATTTTGAAAGCGCAACACAGCGTCATGTCACTGTCCCGCTTCCTCCCTCGCCTGCTCTGAGTGTTTGGGAGGCGGGAGACAGCAGCAGGTGACAGCAGACGGTCTGATGACTGAAACTCTTTTGAACGAGGTAAAACGGTCTGTAGGGAACGTTGTCATGAATATGGCCTGTTTATAACGTCCTGTTGTTAGTTTGCATTCATATTTAGAAACCATATCTTAAAGTCTTTGTGTGAAACACTGCACAGTGAAACATCGTGCCGTTTACAGTCTGCTGTCATTAGTTTGACAGAGAGACAGAGAGGGTCGTGTCTAGAAGGGAACTCTAAACCCGCGAAAGATCGCGCGAGTTTTATCATTTTAGTAGAAATAATGAACACAAATCTCGCGAGAGCTGTGCAAATAAAGAGTTAAAAATAGAAAATTGTGTCATTTCTGCAGACATTACTACCTTTACTTTTACCTTTGTACTTGAAAAAAAAGTAAAAAGTAAAGTAAAAACAGTAAAAGTAAATCTACAGTAAAAGTAAAGTTACTTTACTGAGTATTTTTACTTTAGTAATTTATAGTTGTTCATTTAATAGACCTGTCTTATCTTCTCTTTTCTATATTACCATTGTTCTTAAGGAAAGCAAAAGTAATGTAATAGAAAAAAATGCAGAACACACAATATTTCTTATCTGATTACTCGATAAATGGGCAGAATAATTGATAGATTATGCTTTAATTTTACTGGTCCAGCCCACTTGAGATCAAATTGAGCTGTATGTGGCCCCTGAACCAATTTTATCATGAGAAGAAGTGTGATACATTTAGGGACGAGATAAGAGAGCCAGGTGGAGCTTCAGGGTGTGAGGTAAGGTTCAAGTTGATTTTTTAAAGATTGCTTTTCAATAATTATTTCATTATTTCTGCACATTTATATGGTGAAATGCTACTCCACAGTCCGTTTTGTTTTTTGTTTTTTTAAATGGGCCACCTTTATGCTCAGGCTACCTTAGATGTGCATCTGTTAAGATAAAATAAATTAAAATAAATTAGTGAAAACTTTTACTGAAAGGGTTAGGTTATGCTGTAAACAGAGGTAACAGTGTATGAGTAAATAAATGTAAGTAAATGCATTTTTGACCAATATCAAATGGATTTTGACCAATAAAACATGTTAAACTGTGCACCTGTGTGTGCTACTAAATGTGTCTTTGTGCTACTGAAATATTTAGCTTGCTAGTACCAGTGCTGCCACCTGATACAATAAAGGGGCCTTCACATGACAAGAAATTTGCTCTTTGCTCACCGCCAGGTAGGGCGCAGAGGCGCCGAGCGGACGTGGAGGAGCTCAGGTATACGTCATCAACAAGTGCGAGCTATTCACCATTGCTAGGCAACACCAAACGCTACTTGAAAATGGACGAAGAGGAAAAAGCAGACTCCTCTTCTGCAAAACTAACCACAGCTCTGTGTAACAACATGGTAGGATTTACTGTTGCTGAGCTAAACGACAGTTTATCTAGCTACGAAGCACTGATCCTGTCACTGTGTCTGCTTGGAATAGCGAACGTACACAAACAGCTAAGCTAACGTTAGCATTGTATTTAGCTCAACGGTAGCTCGTAAACTCTGCTTAATCACAAGCCTGGTAGCCCGATCTGACTACTGACATTTCGCCAAGCAATACTCTTCATGTCGAGATCGTGGTATGATTTTAATGTGTTATACAGTTCGGGGAAGTTGGAAACACAGAATGAGTTTTTCTTCCATTTTCTCTCCCTCCTCTGTTTGTATGTGTCGCTTCTGGCTACGTCACATTCAGCTGTTATCTTATTGGTTGCGCTTTGAAAGGTCAGCGGCAAACGAGGTCAAAGTTGAAATAATTTGAACTGGGCGCAGCGGTGAGCGGCGGATCCGAGCGGTGCGCCACGCCGAGGGTAGCGGTGCCGCTCTCTCGATAGGAAAATAATGGGACAACCAGCGCAAAGCGTTTTTACCGCTGATCATGTGTAGGGGCCTTTAGTGGATGTGGCGTTTGCCCACATCTTAAGATCATAAAACATATACATACATATATTATACATACATATATTATACATGCATTAATATAGGTGTGCACAACACTGTTTTTCCAAGAAACATTTGAAAAAAGAAGAAAGAAACTAAAAGATCACATAGCATTTTGTGAATGTTTTGCACTGTAGTTAATTTATGACATTTCTGCTCAAACCATTTATGGATCTGTCAGGTTTCCGATGTGTCCTCCCCAATGTTAAACTCATTCCTACACCCTTGACACTACCAGAGAAAGTATACTGTTTCATTGCATTAAGAATACCGGCCGATAAATTGATATCGTATTTTTTTCAGCCCCTAGTATTGGTATTGGCAGTGACCCCAAAAATTTGTAATCAGTCAGGCTCTAGTGTAGTTAAACTGTGTTGAAGGAGTTGACTAATTCCTAGAGACAGTCATTTTGGGTCATCCTCTCCTCTCATTTTCTGCAAATGAAGATGGATCAGGAAAGTGTAATAGGTTTGTATGGCAGAGGGCATTAGTCTTTATTGATGAATTGTATTGATTGGTCAGTAAAACTAGCTTTTGTGTGGGCCAAAAATTGATTATTATTAGAAATCTGGTCTAGTTGTATTTAGGGTAGGCCTTCTTTTTCTGTATCTGTACATTTATTTGAGAAATTTGTTGTTTCGTGCAATGGACTAAATTTGCACCGCCAGTGGCCTTAAATATGATCTTGTAAGAATAGGATGATGTATGAAACTGGCTTTTCCCTCAGCTGATGTTGTTTACCACCAAAGGCCACTGAAAGATATATGTGTAGCCTCTCGCTGTGCTCTGGCAGATGTGTTAGGTCATAGGAGCGGCTATAGACTGTCTGTGAGCTGCTGAGCAAAACTAGCCTCTCAGCAGCACATTTACACAGGTATCCTCTCTTTGGCGCATAGAAACCCAAGGTTGTTTGAGGTTATGTAAAACTAAAATGTGCCACCACATTTTATTTAACACTGAAATCTGTGGTTATTTTTGTCTGTCTTTACTGTTGGCATTGTACTGTACAAGTTTGACTCAATTCAACAAGTTCACTTGAAGATATTCACCTTTTGTCATCAGAGAGACAACCTTGCTTCAGTGCGTCTCGGAGTATCGTCATATAAGGAAATATGAGATACCTCACAGACTACTTCTTTTTGCTTTTAATTCTCTTGGCACTTTTACACAGAGGCAGTCGTGGCTGGTGTGCAACAAAGCATTTCACAGACAGTCGTATTGCTTAAATTGACAGATTGAGGCATTCTTTTACTCTCGCTTGCCTGATCTCTCAGGCAATTATCCCCAACCTACTTTTTGGAGACAACACCAAGCTCTTCATTAGAATCTCCTTCTTTAAGGGTGGAAATGAAGACAGGTGGCTTACAGTTTAAGAAATGTTTTTTTTTTTTTAGTATATTTCCTACATGCAAACTTGGCAACATGTCAGTGTGTTTGTTTTATTTTGGAAGGGATAGAGTAAAACCCTCTTCTTATTCAGGAAGTTTCAAGAATTCCTTATATTTTGATTTCTGCGCTTTGTTTTGGGGTGAGTTATGTTGACAGTTTTGACTTGATTAAACTAGAGCACAGCATTGGAAGTTGAGGCGTCCAAAGTCAGCAATAATTTAATGAATGAATTTAAGCGAAGTGTCAGTTTAATATTTTCTGTCAGCTGTCCCCTGGCTCTCACTTCTATATCTTTTCTACTTCTAAAATGTTGACTGTCCAGTCTTGGGTACTTTGATGCAAACAATTTAACTAGGTCTTCCTCTCTGAGCCACTAAGTTTTTCTTTGCAGACAGCTATTGCCTTATTACATCCACACTCCACTTAAAAGAATCACGCCTGTCTGATAAATAGAAGTTGGAGAGCTGCTCAGTTCTGATGACAACAGTAAATACTTGAACATGAAACTGCCGCTGTCCTTTTTCTGTAGCAGGGACTGCCTTGAGATGCAAAAGAGGCAGTCAGAGCTATCATTGACTTCCTCTTCCTTTTTTGAAGGTCATAAACAAATCTCCTGTCAAGAGCCTTCACAAGGAAAGGCTCCTGCAAAGCCCTTTAATATTCACTATCTCCCTAGAGGATCTGATACGTCTGATACATGAATGATGCTCCCACACTGCCACACCACTGGCTAAATCCTCAAAAAACCCATTACATTTTTCAGAGGCTTGCTTGTGTCTGTTGCCTTCTGTTTTTTCCCCCTCCCCTGTGGTCACTGACATATCGCTCCGGAGAGGGCAGCTTTGCGGAGAGCCGTGATTTGTAGGTAACGACAAGGCCATTTCAAGCCTTGAAAGGGTATGGGGACTAGAAGCATAGGCTTATTATGCTTTAAAGTATTTGTGGTCATAGAAATTGAATCAATAGCACAGGTCCCTGAAACTCTGCCCCCTTTTTTCCTAATGATTCATCCCTGAGCATTTAAAGAGAAAAAAAAGATGCACTTTACATTCTGGTGGGAGGTCGTCACCTTGTGTTTCAGGCAGAGAGGGGAACAAAGCTGTTATTTTCTATGTCAGAGGCTTATTCCAGTGCCGTGTCAAAAAACATAACAGGGGTTATGGGAGAGAGCACAAACACCTGCATAGTGTTGTGACAGGAATGGACATGAATACACATACTGTACATGTCAACATCACAGTTGACTCAGACACAGAAAAAGAAGATATTGATTTTCTGACAATGATTTTGTGCAGTATGGGTGTGGGATATTGATAAAATTGTCTTCCATGGTATAACTATATGGTAATATTTGATTATGGCCATCTCAGCAAATTAAATGCCTGAAAAATAAAGATGTTTCAGAAACTACTTCATATTTAAAGGGATAGTTCAGATTATTTGATGTAGGGATGTATGAGGCACTGGTTGTGTGTATCACCTACAGCAGATGCTGGTTGGCTTGACCTCAGTTAGGAAAAGCAGCAGTGTACTGCTGTAGACAGGGTCAGCAACAAAAGGTATTTTAGCCACTTACAAAAAAGTACACCTAAAAGAAGTTGTGTACACTATATTTAGGATATTTTCACTGCTTTGCTTTGTGGTTGGGCAGCCTTTTCTGAGGGGAAACCCTGGTTATAAAAGCCAAATATTGCTCTCCAACTAACCAGATTTCCAGGGTGAAATCACTAATTTTACGCTTGCAGAATGTGGGTTGGTGGTCTGTCGAGGCTTAGGGGTGTGTATCTCACTGACTGAGATGATTCATTATGTATCTCAGTGCGTGCTCAATGATATGATACATCTTAGAATTTTTCAAATAGCCATTAATTCAGTGTGATATGTTTCAGCCCTGTCATGATACAATATGATATGATGCACTATGACACGATGCAAAGTGTGAATCTTTACATCTTATTAGGAATCTAATCTGTAAATTAGATACTGTAGCTAAAATGAAAATTTGTAAACAAAAACATTTTAAAATGCGTTTTTGCAGTTAGATGATAGCTAATGTGTTTTATATGAGGACTGCTGTGTAGGGGAACAGTGATGCTACATGTTACCTGCTCTCCTAGTGCCTTGATGTCTCTGTGGGTCAGACTTGTGGCTCTGTACTCTGTTGTCTGACATGTTTTTCATAAATGATTTGCAGCAGCGTTTCTCATCTGTCTTACAAAACCCAAACTTATTATACACTTGCGGATTATGAAAGTTTGGTGATGTGACGCAATGTGACGTCATTTCTTTCACTGTCTGTTTTCAGTGCCATCTGTTTTGAGGAAATGAAGAAGAGAGACGGGAGAGCGGGGGAAGCACTTGTTTAGTGTGAGCAAGGCAGCAGGCGTCCAGTGAGAGCAGTGCAGGCAGAGGCAGGAGAGAGAGAAGATGGAGAAAAGTTACAGCAGCAGTTCACTGATGCCATCTTTTTTTGATTCTTGTTCAACTTTTTACCAATATAGGCCGTCCGAATGCTCTTGTATCTGTCACATTAGAGCCTGATGCATCGGATGCATGAGTGAATCGTTAAACCCAACTATCGCTGTCTAAATCTGTTATTTGTGTTGTTGTGTGACACTGGTTAATCCAAACTATCCTTTTATAACACCAAAGTCACACAATAACACAAGCAAACTAGCATATCTAGGTAGTGGTAGACCAGCAACTCCCACGTTCTGCAAGATAAAATTACTGATTTCACCTACAGAGTTTGTTTGTTTTGTTGAGAGCAATAATTGGCATATATAATGGCGGTTTCCTGTTGGACAGGCTTTGCCTGATGGCAAAGTAAAGCAGTGAAAACATAAATACAGTGTACACCTGTGCTTCTTCTACTATGACGTCAGAAAAACCCATAAATCTCTGACAGACTTGTCACAAAACACAGTATATCGTCATATTGCCCAACCTAGTTAGTGTTTTTTTGCTTATTTCAAGCCTGATAATCAGACAGAATTGTCATTTTGTTTGAGTTTGCATGTGTTCGTTAGTGAGTGACACATTTGTCCCACAGATGTGTAATATTTAGTTGACATGGACATGGCACAGTAGTGGTTGGAAAGAGCAGTTAACCTAACTTTCACATCAATGAAAAATATATAGTGCTTGGAATAGTTTTCTATTTCTTTAAGTCAATTTACCAAAACTTGTGGAGTGACCTCATACTTTACCACATTGTGGCCATTTTTGATGTTGCTAGGCAGCCATGCTAGCTAGCTACTTCTTCTACATAAGAAAAAAAAACTATTTGTGAACTGTTTTTTCCAAATGGGGGAAACAAACATCTCTGGCACAACACCAGACCTACAGAGCAACACATCAGAGATGTGTGCAGAGATTCAAAGGGGCCAGGCTGTCTTATTCCATCTCTATTACATGCTTCCCTATAAGAAAAAACATTTCATCAATAACTTTTGAGCTCACTTGGAATCAGCCATGTAGATAAAACTGATTTATAGACTTTTGAAGATGTGGAATATGTGACCTCAGATCATCATCATGCCCTGTAATTGATTTATGTCGTCTGTAATTTGTTGAGTGTTTGCCGTAACACATCCTGCAATATTTCCTCTGTTTGTGTGCTGCTTGTACGCTTCAACAAAGAGCGTCTCTGGGGATATTTTCAAGGTCTTACATGTCATGAAGCCCTTTCTCTCCTTTCTCTGCTCCTTTATGAGAAGACTTGAAAGACAGGATGAAGTTCTGAATGTCTCTACACTTTTTCTGTCTCTGCTCCTCTGTCCTACATTATGTATACCCCAAAACACACACAAGAACATGGACACGGTTCTCTTTAAGACAGTGTATTGCACAGTTCACCTGAGAGGGCAAATCGATACAAACTGCACCTGATCCCAACCTCAACTTTTCGTGTGGCAAGCTTCTGCAGATTGCCAAGCCGATAGACTGCTTTTATAACAAGCACACCTCATTTACTGTCTGCTTGGTCTCTGGGATAAAAATTGAGCTGGCAAACACCGTCCCTGAATCTGCTACAGCAACCCGCCAACACCAACCCCCCCTCAGCACCGCCACTGCCGTCATCCCTGGCTCACCCCGCTAACCCCAGGGGACAGATGGAGACTCCATGCTCACAAACGTGACCTCCATATCTTATTCCATTCCTCCCCCACAGCATCATCATTACCTGAGCAGATGTCTCAGCCCCCTGTGCTGTCTCCCTCACTGTCTTTATCTTCCCCTCTCTCTGTCTCTGTCTTTATCTGTCTCTTTCTTTCGCTGCAGAACCTTCATTCAACCAGGCAGGTCCCTGGGTTACAAGACAATTACTGTACATTATAATAAAACCTAAACTAAATCAGCAATATAATAATGATAATTACTAATCAAATAAACAAATAATAATGTTAATTTTTTTGTTTTGTTGCAATTTTACCTTTAGCAGATAGGATTGAACCATGTTTTGTTCAGATTGTGTCAAAGATTTGTTGCTTCATGTCTCAGCTGTTTGCCTTTGATGCTGTAACCACTGAATGTCATCTTAATAAATTAAACCATCTGATCGAATTAAACAAGAGACAGTTTGGAATTGATCCTTGATTAGAGTTTAAATGAGTCTAGAATTTCAGTGCAACCTGATTAAATGTAATTTCGCTTTAAATTGCAATATAAACCTAGTTAAAATGCCGTCTTAGATTTAATTTGGCTCAGAATTAATACAGATTTAAAAGTTTGTCTAATAGTCGGCTATGTATCAGTTAAAGCTTGATTTAAAATGATTAAATTCTTTCTGCGATCCACTGCAACACCTCAGGGTAGAGGAATCATTGCAAACAGCATGAGCACAACATGGATAAAAAGTTTGAGATAGAAATATGCCCAAATTTGTCGGTTATATGGATAGCAGGCAGTTGTTGACCAAGATTGAATCCTTGAAAGCTTTTATGGAGATGAATCTGTCTATTTATTATTTTCACTCGTAGTCAAAATCATTCTTCCCCATCGCTCCGAGCACATTTACCTGACACAGGAACTCATAATGTGCCCAGCGTGATACATAAATTGGCCATGAAGCCGTCTGGGTGCATGCCTATGCAAGTAAAGGGAAATTGAGCAAGCTTCTGCTCTAGATTCCCTCACCTGTCTGCTAGCCTGCCTCACTTGAACTGCCTCATGGCAAGTGTTTTCTGAACCAGTGGTGCTTGTAGACACACAAACCCTTGCACACACTAAAAACTGTTTTTCTGCATCCATCTTTCCTTCCCCTCTGCTCCTGCCACGCTCATCTTATCAGCACCAGAAGCCTGTAGTCCATCCCAGTAAGCAGCTGGGTTATTTGGGGAAGAATTGAGTCATGGTAAAACAGGTTAAATTGGCAATGGGCTCCAGAGGCCTGCTGCCGTTTCCATTACTATCGATCAACCACGGAGCCTAAAGGCCTCGAGTGGATGGAGCATTGGCTGACTTGGAAATCTTACAGTTTTCCCCCATAACATTTGACTTTGTTGACTTTGGCTGCCTTGGTCCTCACTTTAAAAGTTGAGGAATAAGACTGACTCAGATAGAGAGTTGAGATGAAATGAAAAATGACTTTTAAAATCTTTCAGATCATATGTCTAATCAAATTGTGCACATATTTAACAATATGCCAAACAAATACAAAAAACAGTAATATCATGACATCCACCCATTTTCAAGATTCATTAGTATTCAGTGTCCCACTTTTCAATGTCAAATCAAATTCCTCTCAACGTCTGGCCAGCCAATCGTATTTTACTCTGAAATATGTCATGATACAGAAGCTTGGTGCTTTTGAAATGCCATTTCAACTGGACTTTACAGATATTTTATTCATTGAATGTTGTTAATTAATTAAAAGTAGCCACCAATCCTGTGAATTTCCATTTCTTTTGAGACTTTGCTTTGATCTCCAAGAAACCAGAGCTAATATTTTTAAGCACTGGCCCTGTGGGCCACGAAGCCCCAAATTTTGGTGGCTGAAAGTACATATTTGGTGGCCCAAAATGTAAACTTAAGTAAAAACAATACAGAATAGGTGGTTTAAGCCTTCTTTAACTGTGACACCTTTGTTGTCGGTTTTCCCCACAAACTGTGATGTGGTCTTTCCTAAAGGCATTGTTTCTAATGAAAAACAAGCAAGATCTTGTCTTGTTGAGGAAACTGGTGGCACACACCACAGTACATTTTGTCCTTAGATGTGTCATATTCTGGACTCTCAGCTATTTTACTTTCACTCCTAACTTTTCATTGCTGTTTAGATTTTTATATATTTTTTATATATTTATATGTCCTATTTTTTTCATTCACGTTCATATGTTTGTGGACTGTAATGTTTTGTTGGTAAAGGCTTGCAGGATGGGAAGAACACTTGGTGGCCACAGGTGACCACCAATATGGAATGCTTGGTGGCCACATAGTAACTTTTTGTGGCCAGGGGTTGTAAGGCTATGGTTAGTGTTGAAACCTGGAAACTAAAATTTGGCATTGTGGTCATTTTCAAAATCTACATATCAGCTATTGATAAATTTGAAAGAACTTGCAAGAAGAAGTTTCTGTGGCCCATGCTCCTCATGCCAGGTATCAACAGATAGATTAGGTTATAATTGATGGCGTGCTATCTGAAGAGCATGACTGCTGAAATGTTTGTGACCTTTTCTCCAGTTGAGGAAAACACCATCTGGAAACTTCAGTCAGATATGGAAAATTACTTCTACAGCATTCTATCATGACCTTATAGGAAGTGCTCAGCTGATTATGTCTATTATGTTTGCTTTCCTCAGAGCCTGGTTGACAATTACACTGGCCTCTGTGTTTGTTATGTTCTCCTTCAAGCCCTTGTAGCTTGCATCCTAATTAGATGGCTTTTAATGGAGAATGTTTATTGCTCCTTGCAGGGCCTCTATTTTCTGCTCTAGAGTTAATTAGCCCTATGTCATGTGATAACCAAAGCAGAGGACGTCCAGACCTGTACCTCTCTTATGAGCAGTGTCCTTCTTGGATCAAAAGCAAGAATGCAGGGGCGTTGGCTGGATTATGTGCTTGTTTTCACTCAGTCTCAGTGGTATTAAAAGCACAGTTGAATATGCGGACACACTTTGATGTTGCTCTATTAAACATAAGCTCACACACAAAAAACACGCAATCATAGTGGTTGATGTGAGTGATTGTTCATTACACACCAAGTTTCCTGTAAATGATTAGGAGTTGCCATAAAATCAATTAGCTTAATATGTTGCCAGATAATGTTATGTTATACATCTTTAACAGGCTTGGTGATGATAAACGGTGATGGTAAAGTAATGACTTTATGTTACACAAATCAGACCATTTAATTTTACTAAATTTCAATATTATTTCATTGATGTATACCAACAATATCATGCAGGACTGTTTCACAAATATCATTGTAGTTAAAATTGAACCATGCTAAAAATGTCCGTTTAATTGATTTCGTATTCTTGAGGTGTATTGCTAAATGTTGGCTGAAAAATCCTGAAAAATCATCAACAGTTAGTCAACAGTTAACTTAAAGGGATTGTTTGGATTATATGAAGTGGGGTTGTATGAAATGCTTGACCACAGTCAATGTATTGCTTACAGTAGATGGTGGTTGACACACCTCCAGTTTGGAGTATTGGTGGAGGAACCTAAGCAATGTACTGCCATGTACAGCGGTGAAATACATTTTAGTCACCAAAAAAAAAAAGGCTCACCTAAAAAGTCAGTATCAGGTTAGAAGTACACTATATTTAGAATATTTTCACTGCTGCTAAAAGTTGGTTAAAGGAGGAAAGAACCAAAATAAATGCAACATATCTTCAATTTCAGATTTTACAGAAACGGCCGTTTCTATCCTCTTCCATACCCCAACCAAAAAGCTGTTTTCTTGTCAGCAGTATTTTGTATAAAATTCTTAATTGAAAGTATTGTGACTTGGAATCTACAACAGCTTTATAACTATGACTGTCAAAAGATAGCTTGCATCTGATTTTTTTAACCATGTCCCCTCAAACAATAATGCTTGGTGAATTAAGAAATGGATGTCCTAGTAGCATTTTAATTATATCATTAGGTAAAAGATTTATTTTTGAATTGAAGGGAAAATAGTGTTTGACATCCCCCTGTTTTCTTTCCTTCTTAAAACATTACTTTATGTTAGAAGTCATTATTGCTACATGGCAGGGAAAATTGAATGACTGTGAAATAAGATGGAATAGATTAGGGCCAAGTTTAGAAGGAGGATGATAATAATACCATAGTTGTTTTTGTATGTCTGTGTTTTTTTTTTTACTGTTCTTGTTTGCAAGGTTTTCTCTTAGTTATTTGTTTTGATGGTGTATGTTAATGTCAATGGTTTATGATGTGTTATATTGTAGTTGTGTAGTTTGTACTAAAAAGTACATTCAGGAGGACTTGTTTACCAGGTGTACTGAATATGTCCATTATAGGACTGTTAGTTTCAGTTTGTGGCCAGATTTCATCTTTGTTGAGGCAACTTGTCTGTTCTCTGTCTGACTTCTTCTTGACAGGTCTGCTAGGCAGACCTCCTTTATAGCTGACAAATGCTGCTAATTGGCTTCCAAGCTACTCTAACCTTGTTTGTTTTTAATTGTAATTCGGTTACTTCTCAGTTAACTCATTTTTCATCAAGTGTACATTATGTTGTGTCTGTGTCTTTATGTAAATGTACTTACTAATGCCCTTATGTCAAACTGAAATAAGGCTATACTTAAGTGTATTAAACTGACAGGACACTTATTCACCCATGTATTCACCCATCCTCCATCATTATCACTCATCACACTGACTTGTCCTTGCTAGAGGAGAATAGGACCTTCTTAGTGTTCTAATCTGCCTGTGTTAGGCATGTGTTATCCACAGGGTCATGTGTGGCAGCTCACATACTGCCTACATCAACATAATAGGAACTAGTAGCAGAAAAATCAATGTATCTGACAGCCAATGTTGTTCCATTCCAATAAAGCCAAATGGTGGCCTTTGTTTCGCTACCACCCACTTTGAAAATCTTTTAAAATCACCATCAAAGCAATAACACTGGGGCTGACCTTTGAATTTTGCTGACCACCACAGAGATCAAAATAGGCTGTATGGCTATAATCCCTCAATGACAATATCTAAGTCCAATATGCATTAGTAATGTATAACAAATGTTAGAAAACAAGTATTTTGCAGTTTAAAAAAAGTTTCTGTCTGCCTACTTATTGGGGGAATATTTTCTCTAAAGAGAAGAGCGATGATAGGTCAAAGCAAAAGTGTAGCAGTGCCACCATCTTGAATTCAGTTTAAAAGGCACAGCAAGCCAACTTCATAGATGGTGCTCCAGGGCTGTGGTGTTCTTCACCCAGTGCCAAGAAAGTAAACCTGCAAAACCTTTGAGATTTGAAGTAGTGTGTGCGTTCCCTTCAGAATCCCACTGAGGATTACTTTGCTATTTAGCTCATGCCTCGCATCCAGCTGAGTCAAAGTGCTCCCAGTCGAAGGTGCGCTGGAGGCAACGGCTCTGCTGCTGCAAGCTGGAGAAGGCAGGGAATAGGGGAAGGGCTGGAAGGCAAAAGTACTCTGATACTGTCAGAAATGATCCACATCACGGCCCTGGCACCCCTCCGCTCCAGCTAAGGCTGCTCATTACCCTCACCGTCCGGAAACACAGAGCAAATTCTACTAACGAGTGTTTGACCAACATGCCGTGCTGTAGCAGAGGGAGACAGGCAACCTGTTCATGACTCATTCTCTCTCTTCTCCTTCTCTCTTCTGTTTTTTTTTTGCTCTCTTTCCCTCCCACTCCCTTAAGACAGAGGAGAACAAAGGGAGAGGCAGAAGAAAAGCAATATAACCTCTTGGCCCTTATCTACGGAACACACCAGAGCATGTCTGGCCTCAGACACGGCTTTGCCTGTCCTTTGAAGGCCCTCATCTTCCCTTTGATTTCAGCCAAATGGTTCAGCACAGTGACAGATGCTCAACTTTCCATCTGTCACTCTGACACCCGTCTCTTTAGTGTTGGTGAATCTAACTGACTTTGTTTGGACGGTCTGTCTGGCTGTCTGAATAAGGTTGTGACATGGATGCTGATGTGAGTGCTAATGTAAGAGATTGTGACTAAGACCTTTTAGCTGAGACAGATGAAAGAAAACTCCCCGACACTTTTTTAAGGTCGTCCGTACTGTCTTAGCTGCGTTTCTAGATTAACATTTAGTTGATGCTCTGATACTGAGTGATTTAATGAGGAGTCTAAGGGTCATCATCACATTACCTTGACAACATTCCTCTGAGATGGGCTACAAAAAGACATAAAAATTCAAGCCAAGGGGAGTCGTAGAAGGCAGCCTTTTTATGAGAGGAAATTAGAGTGAGTAGAGGGGAAAGATATTGGAAAGCGAATATGATTCAGGAGGGAGAGGATGACGTAGACCACCTCTTAAATAGATGAGTGCTCCTTTTATATTGAAGATGAAAGGAGTTTTGGCTGCTGAGACTGATCTTGGGAGGTCATATTTGACTCTTGCCTAAACAATAAACAGTACTGCACTCTTTAATCATTGCTTTGGCATGGTCTGTTTTTGAGATCTTTTGCATCATCTCTAAGTGTTGCACAGTATACTGAAATTTAGTTACTTTTTTGAGACTTTTTCAATAAAAATAGCTTGGTGTTGGAATTTCCCAATGTTCAGTACTTCTGGGAGTCTATATTTGTGTGTTCAAACAGAAAGTGAAGCAAATTTTCACCTCACACAGGCACCAGGGGGTGTGTTTGTGTTCAGTTCGGCCTCTGACTGAACTGCGCACTCAAGAGACTCCAGTTTTTTCTGTTATTTCTATCCAGTCTCCTTTCTTTTCCCCTTGGCTCTCTGTAAGTTCATGGAGTAAAGTATATTAGATCAGAGCAGAATGGGATGCGACTAGAGGTTTTTATTCCTCGAGATGCTCCAGATCTGCTGGCTCTCTCCTCCAAAGCTCCCTGGTGCTCAGCAGCTGTCTGACTCCCCACACAGTCATCAAGCCCCATGATATACATGCAGATTTTTGCAGAGGTTGATAGGGTTGTTCTGATACTGATACCAGTCTTGGAAAATACCCCTGATACCACTTAATTTATGAAGTGTGATGATGATGTGTTTATTCGTGTTTTGCAAAGTGTTTAACCTGAACAAAGCCTTACCGCAATGACAGCAATTATATTACATCCTTACAGAGATGGAAGTATACAGATGTTGAAAAAGTAATAGTATATTTTTAAATGCTCTAGTGTTGGATCACTACTCACTGATATGCAAAGTTCAGGCATCAAAATCATATTGAGAAGGAAAAAATGGTATTGGAACATCTCTACAACTTAAATATTTTTCAGCTCATCACCTTTGATATTGTATTAAGCTTCAGTTATTTAGATCTTGTTTTGGTGCTTTTTAATAGCTGAATAGCATAGGGCTACTACATGTCACTACTAATCTATGGTGGCTCTACAGTGTCACACAGAATCGATTATGGTGATACTAAACTTGGGATTGGTCAAAATTTTGACCAGTCATTTCAACACTAATATCATTGATGTTTGGATAGAGGAGGGGACACAGAAAGATTCATACTAATAGCCTAGACACTTGTTTCAGTGTCAAAGCACTAGCAACCTGCAATGCAGAGCAAGAGATGTGGCAAGGATGATTGGATAGAGAGATTGATAGATGGATGTATTGCAGGAGCAGTGGTTGGTAAAAATTAAGTGGGTCTGTATGACTTTTATACCAATCCTGCTCTCTGAATAAATGCCAGGAGTGGCTGGCATAAAGTGCTTTGGGCATGTCTTTGCTTTAGCTCTTTTTTATTTGTTTGCTCGTGTGACTGTGTGCACATGTGTATCTTTGTGCAAGTGCCTCCCTGTAGCTCAGCTGAAAGTGTCACCTCTCTGTCTGAGAGATCTGCTGCAGCAAGCACAGTGTGAGATTTGAGGAGTCTGAGAAGATGCCTGTTTTAAAGGCATCCCTGGAGCAAAAGTTTTTTTTCTTTCTCTGTCTCTCGGGCTAATCCGAAGGGTGGACTGTCATTCAGAGCTTTATCCTTGCAGGAGGCCACAATAACAGATCTCTGTTCCATATATATCACTCACTGTTTTCTGTAAAAACCTCTGCTGGGAGCGCCTTTCCCCTCCTAGTCTGTGGAGTAAACAAATTTTGGATTAAGAAAGCATTTTAGGTTATATTCAAGTAAAAGAAGTAGAGAGGGAGTAGATAAAGTGTACGTGAACGTGCAGCTGAGTTAGGCAGACGGTGTGACTTGGGTATCTACTAGCAGGGATGTAGCCTTCAGTGTGCTTTTCCTTCGTTTAATTTATGTAAAGGTCAAATTTCAGACCACGCCAGGCTTTGGTCTCTGCATGGCGTCTCTGTAAGCAAACCTCCAGCATCATTTTTAACAGACGGCCTTACAGGCAGCAAGACTGATTTCCAGGAATAGAAAGTCACACTGAGCGCATGATAAGACCAAGGGCCTGGGGTTCATTTTGCAATACATACTAATCACCTAGATAATGTTCTTCACTGTTAAACAATATTCCCATATCAGAGGTAGAACCTGTATCTGTGGTCATGTGCAGTCTGCTTATCTCACCATGCCTCCCTCCACTCCTCGGGGACCTGTCAGTGTCAGGCTACCTGTGACACTTGTGGATGTGTGTGTGTGGCTGTTGGGTGGTGTGTGGAGGCTGCAGACTGACCCGCTCTCTCCTCTCTCATCACTACGGCTGTCTGTCTGTGGCTCCGTGGTGAAATCGATGGCCCCCTGCTGCTCTGGGTGTGTCCTTCTCCTATTCGTTCCCCCGTGGGCCTATTGCTGCCAAATCAAACCTTCCACAGCTCCCAGTGATGCTTCCCCACTAAAGTGTGTTTGGTCAGATACATTCACCGTCTATCTACCAATCTCCTTGCCTGCTTCCAGCCTGCTTGCCCATCTCAGCATCTCCCAGACTGGCTGTTTATTTCTACAACTGCCTCCTTATCTGCTTAGTAGACTGTCTCCTTACTACCTGCAAAACAAACTTTCAACTTTTGGATGAGTCATGCAGCTATTCTGAGCTGTGCCCAGCACCCCATAACCACTCTAAACCCACTCTAAACCAAAGTATGTTGTTACTGGCTTTAGGAACATTAATATTCTATGAGATGGTTTGCAGTCTGCCATAAATTAAATGCAGTTATGAGGATGTTTATTGACAAGAAGCTACTTATTTGATGAATAAAATTGGGAGGACAGTTAAATTCTTGTTTCTCGGCAGCAGAAGTGGCGACTGCAGCAGGTCAGGGATGTAGTTTTCCTTCTGTGTCTCATTAATTTCATGGCCCAGTGCAGTGTTTTAATACCTTCAGGTGTCGTCACTGATTGGGGCTGTAAAGACAAAGCATTGGATCAGTGCGTGCTGCACTCTCTTAACAGCCAGGACTGAAAGTGTGTTTTCTTTCCTTTGCTGACACAGATACATATACACACTCATATACGTGCATACAAAAAATAACCCACACACAAATTGAGCAGTGTCAGACATGTTGCTGCACAAATATGTTATTTGTGGCCATGTACATTGCATTGTGGTAAACAACTGAAAAAAAATATTGGTAATTCTTTCTAACAAGGTGTTACATTGCAAAATTTCAAATTTGTGCTCAAATAATTAACCAATTAATAATATTAATAAAGCAATATCATGTGAGAAGTTGTGTTATTTTACTGAAATTAGCATGGCTCTGATTTGGTCATAGGAAGATAGTTGTTGTAAGAAAGAGCCTCAGATAATCACAGCCAACAGGAGGACCTCAAGTTTGATATTGCTTTTGTAGATAGTTCTACAAGCACCATTTATCAATTAACAGTAATAAGTGACAGCAGATTATGATTTGTTTGTTTATTTAATCATTTATTTTGCTCTGCTAACAAAAGTGATTCCACAACTGGAATGGGACTTGACTATTGCCAGGCCACACATAGGCCTAAACATTTTCCTGCCCACTAACATTAGTTTGTAGTTAATTTTATATAGGTCTACACGTTATTGCTGTAGAGCTCTCTCTTTAGTTGTCCGGATGGATCCATAAATTGCCTTAAGACTGTATTCAGCTTGGTCGTCTTGACGGACTAAAAGCCCATGTTTATCTTTGAGACTAACCCTAGTGAGGACCAAACAACTGGACAGAGACCACTTGAAAAGGATGGTCTTGTTCTGCTTCAAAACAGACTCTGGTGTGGCCTGTTGGTGGTGTGAAAGCAAAACAACATCCACAGGATTTTATGATGGCAGATATGTGATTATAGTTTGAAAAATTTCATAAGCTAAACTACTAATAAGTTCTGCTGAATGGAAAATGTTCAGAGAGTGATCTTACAATTGATTTGTATAAACTTTATCTGATTAAAGAATGTATAGTGGTGATCCCATAATGATATTTCCTGAATAATTATTATACAAGACACCTCTTTTTGGTCTTGTCTCTACCCGCTAATCATTGTAACGTAATGGAACGGTTATTAGTACACCTGTAAAGCAGGGTGATACATGTAGTTAAATGTCCCATTGCTGCTGTACTGTTAAATCAGAGAATGCCTCCTGACCAATCAAATTACTTGGTTGGGACAAGGTGTTGTATAATTAATGATCACAATGAGAAATGAGACAAATTATATTGGTTTACATACAACCTACACATGTTTACATGGTTACATTGTTTGTATCCGTGTAGATGTTGATTGAGAATGCATAATGTTTTTAGTCCAGACTTAATGTGAGTCAGGCAATGTGCAAGTTTAGCCTTGTGGACTGTGCATGTGGTTTCCTGTTCGCTTAACAAGTAGTAAGAGCTACTATATTTTGCCTTTGCCATGCAGGCTGATTTACTCTGAGCCATCATCTCAACTGTGGTTTGGTGATATGAATCAGCCAATAGGGCTCTGTAAGCACAAGGCTGCCCTGCTGCCTGGCTGATAAGTGGGCCACACAGAGAAGATGGAAAATACTCAAGGCATTCTCAGTCCTGCTCGTTCCCTCCTTCTGTCTTGCTCACTCTCTTTTTTTTTTATCGCTCGCACAGAGCCTCTTTCACTTTCACTCCTTCCTTCACACTCCTACCTCAAACTCTTTCTTTCACATACCGTTAACATCTCCCTGTGTCTATGCTGTTCTTTTAAGTGATGGGGTTAAACTAGAGGAGACAGAAAACAGTGGGGCGCTCTTCAGTGCTTGAAGCCTCTTTTTGAAGTTCTGCTTTAAAGTTGCCCCTCTTGTGTGGAGTTCAATAGTAGGTGGCTGTCACCTGTTTCATCCTTGCGTCTTTGTAGTGACACAAGGTGTGTAGTGTTGTCTTTGCCTGGCGGTGTCGTCATTTTTCATTACAAACATCCCTGCCCTTGTGCCTGTGTGTGCATGGTACACTTGATGCAAAAGCCTGTGACACAGTGACAATTGTAAAGCACACGTCTATGGCCCTGTGAGCTCTGAACAAAAGACTCTGTTACCTTTCATCCGTCTGTGGTTTTCCCGACCAGTGAGAGCTCTTTACTCATTTGTTCTCACCCGACCTCGTCTCTCAGAACAGGGCTAATTTCTGCACATAATGAAACCCACTCACAGACTGATTGCACTTCTTGCTGTTTGGTCATGAGAAATTAATGGAGTGCTGCACAAATATTGCAGATTTATTCTTCTGAAAGGAATCAGCCTCCCACCAGTCTGTGTTTTGCCCTGCAGAGGGAATGAGTAAGCAAAAATATCCTGTCGGAATGATTGTTTGACCATATAGCAGAGATTCCCCAACAGCCTAAATACCTCCATTATTTTTGCCTGTGTCTTGTTCATTTAAATGCAGTTTGAAAATAAAGTATACATCTCCAGCCCTGCTTGTATCCCTGGTGGCTGGCGGGCAGGGAGCAGGCTGGGATATGGCGGAAAATGCCCTGTACATAAAGAGAGCTAATTTTATTGCCTGTGGCAGTGATGTGCAGGCTGACCTTATCAGGAGAGCCTCAGCCTGTCTATTGCATCCTCTGTGACTCACCTACCCTGCTCCCTCCCTCAGGAAAGGCGGCCCTCTGTATGGAGCTAGATTTCAATAACCTCTCAACCGAAAACAGCAGTGAAATGCAGAGAGAGCAAGCGAGCAAGCAAGCAGGCGGGTGCCTACCCCTTTGCTGCCTCAGTAAACAGGTGATGCAATGCACCTATGTGCAGCAGCACGCTTGTTCCCCAACAAATACAATGCAACAAAATGCATTTCTGCCCTGACCGACATGAGGCAGGAGGGTGAGAGAGAAGATGGATAGAAATGAAAAGGGAGATTAACGAGGGCCTCATTTGAGGAAGTGGCAATGCTGGGTTGACAATGAATTGACAGCCCTTCACCAGACATCTATCAGAGGTATTCAGTGGTGTTTTGGGTTGGTGGTATGGAGAAAGATGGAGAGATGAGAGAGGGAGAGAATGCTGGAGCTGGAGGCCCAGGCACAGTGATGGATCACCTACATGCTGCTGCAGCACCGCCACGCTGAACTCACCCTCAGAATTGATGAGCCACACCTCTTGTCTCCCCTTCTCCCTCTTCCTGTCATATCTATTATTCCTCCATCACCCTCCTCCATTCTCCATCTCTTGATTTTGTCACTCTCTATCCCTCTGTTTGTTCCATTTCTCTCCAGCTTTCTCATGTATGAGGATGAAACAATCACCAGTTTCACGATAAACCATGATAAAATCTCATAAAACTTCAGGTTAATATTATTGATTGAAATTTTAATTACAACAGTGCACTCAGTAGAGTACAGACCTCGCTGTCAACCCAAAAAGAATATTTGGACGTAACCTCTAATCACCAATATTTTGATTAGTAACTGTAATCACATTACATATTTTTTAAGTAACAAATGGATTACAATAACTACATACATGTAAGTAGTTACTCTTTCTGACTGCTTGCATTGTATTAGACATTTGGGTGAACAGTTGTCATAATTAGCATATGAATTCTTTAGTTATGACCAAAAATGTGTTTTGTGAGGTCACAGTGACCTTTTTTTAGTTGATCATTGAGTCCAAATGGCTGTTTGTACCAAATCAGACGAAATTCCCTCCAAGTGTTCCTGACATATCATGTTCAGAGGAGTGGAAGTGGGATGGATGTCAGAGTGACCTTTGACCACCAAAATACAAACAGCTATTTCTTGAGTCCAAAATTCCCAGAGAGTGTTCTTTAGATATTGCGTTGACAAGAATGAGATGACTTGAAAACATAATCCCCCTGGCCATAAGCCATAAAAAGCATGATTTTTTTTCTAAAAATTATCAATCACAGAGGCCCTTCAAAATATAGTAATCAATGTGCACCAAAAAAGGCTGATCAGTCCAGTGGTATGTGAGGTTAGTTCCAGACAAGCTGCAGGTCCTTTGATCATGCAGGCATGCACACATGCATCATATTTGTCACTCTCTATCCCACCTTGGCCTCTCTTAATTTCTTTTTTCACATTTTTTCCTTGTGCCTTTTGACTACCCCACCGTCTTAGAATGTCAAAATCAGTCAAGAGAGCCATTGAAGTGCCATACTAATAAGGTTAGAAGGAGCATCTCTGTTTCTTGTGGCGACACCTTTATAAATGACAGGAGCACAGGGCCCTGCCGGTGCTCAATCACCTCTGCAGGGGCTTGCCCATGGGGAGCTCAGCATGTATGGGGTGTGTGTGTATGTGAGTGAGTGTGTGCGTGCATGGGTGTGTGTTTGTGTGTTATTGCCTCCGTGGGTCTTGCAGCAGCAGCAGGTTTACGGTGGAGCTAGTTGGAGTGGACAACAGTGTTAGGGAGGAAACAGATCTGGAGGCAGAGTGAAGGCGAAAGAGAGAAATGACAGCCTGGAGCTCATCTGACCAGTACTGCCTTGTTATGACTCCCTGATGTGTGCACCAGGGGCACACAAAACAGACACTTCCTCCCTTTATTGCCTTACACCACCTCTATCTCTGTTCTGTAGTCTGTCGCCTCACAGGCTCGCTTTATGGCCTCCACTGAGGGGTGGGATGTTATCTGCTTGTATAGGTTGGTGTTATAGGCTCCTTTTTTCTGTCTTTTTCACTGTCTGTGTTTGTTTTTATGCCAGTGTTTTAGAACAAGGATGAATTTTGGATTACACTGGGGAATGCTGCGCTGCATGGGGCTGCTCTTGCCATTCAATTTAACAACACAACCACCTTTGTGGCTACTCACAACAACAAATGTGAAAAGAGTAGGACGGAAAAACCCAACACGTTCTCATTCCAGCTTGCTGACCACTGATGCTGCTTTGTCACGTCCTTTGGCGTCTCATACTGATATATAAGGTACCATTTAGCGGCTGTATGACTTGCTGCCAGAAAGCCTAGAGAGTGCTGCAGGGATAGCATATTTTTGAAGGCCAATCCAGAAGTTAGCATTGCTCTGGTTCCCTCCACAAAAAGCCCATGGGATTTTTCCATTGGTTTTTGGATTAGTGCAGAAAGTAAGACCTAGACTTTCTTGCTCTTTGTACTACGCCAAAAGCCCAGAGTGTTTCATATAGCTGTAGGTAGGTTCACATTGAAGTCACTTGAAAGTAGGGTTCCAGCATTAATCAAAACACAACACAAACCAGATTCTACAGACTTAAAAATCATCTTCATTTGGTACAGATTCCTGCAAAAAATCATATCATAATGTAATGTTGTAACATTCTTTTCAATCAAAATAAGAATAATGATGTAAAATTATTATCTCTAATATCGCAAATCATCTCACAGTTGCAGTATCAGTCAAAATAATCGCAAATAGATATTTAGGTACCTTATGTGTTCGTATGACTCACGGAAGGGTGGTGACAAAACTTAAGTATTTGACAACTTGAGATTGACAATGGGCTGGAAAAACCATACCATGATTCAAATGTGTTTGGGAGACTTGCAGAGCTAAAAAAATGATGTGACATGCTGGATAACAGTACAACAGAATCAGCAGTAGTCAAAATTGAGTT
Source organism: Lutjanus erythropterus (assembly GCF_056507025.1). Classification (NCBI taxonomy): domain Eukaryota; kingdom Metazoa; phylum Chordata; class Actinopteri; order Lutjaniformes; family Lutjanidae; genus Lutjanus; species Lutjanus erythropterus. The sequence goes on from NC_139334.1 coordinate 15,978,288, forward strand.
AACACAAGTGCGTGCTCACCCATACAAGACAGAACTCAGGGTCATTACTGCTCACACCATGGACATTGTTTGCTTCTTATCTGGAATGCTTTCCATGTTCTGTTCATAAGTTCATGTGGCTTCTCAGGTGGTTATAAAACAGAAACAAAGTCAAGTCTCAGTTAAGCTGGTCTATGACAATCTGTGTTAGTAGCCATCACTGTAGGATTCAGTGATAGTGTTTTTTCTGTGGGAATGCAGATGCTTTAGACCCAAATGTCCTGAATGGCAGAACAGGAGCAAGCATATCATTGAAATGGCATCAGGAAGCTGGCAGGTGATAATTTCCTCACGTTATTCTTATTACAGTCCTCCTTAAGATGCTGGGAATGGCAGCCCACATCTGTAGCAGAGGAAAGGGCTTCCATGTTTGTCTTTTAAACTTAATAATGCTATTGTGCATGCATATATATGTACTGTTCTGGCTGTTGTTGTGTGTTGCCTGCTGCTGCTGATAATTGGAGAGAAAACAGGGACATAGCCATGCTCGCAGCACCTCTGCCATGAGCGCCGGCCATGGAAGTGACTGCAGCGTCATCATTCCTGGCCATAAAAGCTGCTCAGCCAGTCAATGCAGTCTGGGTTCATTCTCTCCTTGCTGCCCAGTCTGAGCTATTTTTAGCCTCCCTGTGCAGCGTGGCTCAACCGCCGTCGTAGCTACCTGGATATGAGGGCTTTGTCACTCCTGCAGGCTGGAGCAGCACTGATCTTGCAAGCTTTACAGCTTCCTATTTCCACAGCCAGGGCTGCAAAAACAACCCCAGCGGTGAACGGAGACAGACGGAGAAAAGAGGAAAGACAAACAGATAATAGTAATCTATATTTCACAAGGTCTAAATGAATTAACAAGACGTTCCATTCTTGGATTATCTCATACTTTGCTCTTGATGTAACAAGACAAACACTATTTTAATGAGGCAAACTGACATTTAACTATTCATGACAATGTTACTCAAGCAGTTATTAACAAATTGATTAAAATTTAATACAGGTATAGGGAGCGACCTCTCCTTTTCAGAAGTGCACTGTCTACAGGGTTTTATGGAACAATAAATGAACAATTTTCTGCCACAATACATGATTAAACACACCATTGCAACTAAAATTATACTCAAAATAAAAGACAGGATTTAAAAGACTGAAGAAAGCATACATGTATAATTTGTTGTGATGGATTTCTTTTATTATTACAGTAGGCGATTCTGAAAAATGCCTTTTCTTGAGTTTTACATGCATTGTTAGTCACAGACATTTTGTTAGGTAGTCTTTCTCCTGCAGGTATACAAACCTGTGCCTATTAATTCAGCATAATATTATTCAGCATTCCCTGGCATGGTAAACAAATGCTCCAAACAGATTCATTTGAAATGACTGCGCTGCAATCCCACGGTGCATTAGGGCTGTTTGAATGCAGCTAGTGCTCCGAGACACTCGAGTCCCTCATAGTAGTTTCTCCTCTCTTCTTGCTTCTCTTGAGCCTAGCTACGCTGGCACCAGCTACACCCTGTCACATGTGTAACTGAAACTTTGTTCCGTGTTACATCATTCCTTGGTGGCAGTTTTAGCTAGATTTGTGGTTTTAGGCTTTTTTGTATCTATTTTTGTTTTTTGAATTATGCAACAAACAGGCAACACTAGTAAATGATGTAACATAAAAAACTAAACTACTGTTGAGTAGCATCATATTAATAGACTAAAGCCCCTTAAAATCTCTCAAGTTGCACAGTAATGTTAGGCGGTCCTGCCAAAGATAACACATCCCAGCCTCACTCAGCTCTGCCTGTGGGCTGGTGTGGCAAAATTCTGTTTCTCAGTGGGTGGTAATCTGAGGATTAATGACAGCAACACATCTGCCAGTCATGTGGTAGCACGACACAGATGGCACGGGATGCACACAAGGGACACAGACAGGGAAAAGATTTGCTCCAACATTCTGTCATTCGTCCACTACAACATGCTGTTGCAAAGCTCTAATGTTTTCAATCAAATAAATCCAAATTCCTCAAGTACATGAGTGGCTCCACTAGAACAATCTCATCACTGAGTCTTCAGTGAGAAACTTGTGCAAGCATTTTTGGGTAATTGGTCTTTTCCAGGTTCTAAAATATAGTATGTGTAAACTCAGCTTTTAACAATCCAGGTCCAGTATGTAAGATTTAATGCAGATTTACTGGCAGAATATAGGGTTGGGAAATATAGCTTATACATACTAACTCAATATTATATAGGCTATTCAGCTATATATTAGTGGGTGAGAAAAAAACCATGGAACATGGAATATAATATTCAGAATGTTTTCATCAGTGCCTCATGCCAGTTTTTGCTTAGATGCTTAGATCATGGCTGCTTTAACTAATTTTGTGTTGTACACGTCAGATTTATTATTTCATAAAGGACATTTTTTCAAATTGTCATTTTTCTTCATTTTTTAATACTGTGATAAATATCATATCATGGACTTTTTATCCTGGTATTATCATACCATGAATGTTTGTTATTGTTGCATCCCTAGGAAATAATATAATTTTGTTTTTGTTGTGTTGTGTTCCTGTTAAACCACAAGAAAATCCCTGACAATTTATTATTGTCTCAAGTTTTAATTACCGTAATAACTATGTTTCATTACTGTGCTTTGAAAAACTCACAGTAAATACTGTCCAGCATCAACTTAAAGCAGCAACAGTCTCCCAGACACAGGCACAAGTATGGGTTTGTTTTGCATCATTGAAAACATTGCAAAGGACATGATGCCATTTTAAATCATTGAGGGGTTTTTAATATAGAATTTGGTGAAATTATTTCAGTGAGTGTAGCAGTACTTTTTGGCCATTTTCAGTACAATGCTGTGATATTACTGATAACTGTGATCATTTTTGTTACTAAAATCATGGTATAATTGCCACTAAATCCTACACACTGGTCCTTTAAATAGAAACACCATTTCTTTGTCCTTTGGAAGACAGTATGAAAATGACATTTTTTTCTAATCTCAAAATCTTCCCTCTGTCTTCTTTCTACTTCAGTGTATTGCATTTACTTACATCGGTTGTGTGACTGCCGCCACCATTGGCCCCCCCACAACAATAGCGGCAGACACTGTGGCTGATGTGATAGGAGTCCCATTGGCTTTCAGTGGCACAGTAATAGCACACATCCAATATGGAGGCAGAGAAAAGATGATCCTAACAATGCCTCTGGCAGTGCCTCTGGCTACAGGGCCATCGCACACACAGGCGTGCACACACAAGCGCACACTATCTGTGTTTTTCCTTCCTTAGAGGAGCTGAGAAGCAGGCACATGTGTCTCCCTGAATTACTTTAAGGAAAGGCAGTGGGAGAGATTCTATTCTTGTTGGAGAAAACACAGTCAATTCAGATTTCATAAAACAACACTCTCACTTGCTGTGTAAGTCTCATTCTGTTTATTTCTCTATTCTGCTCCTTACTCTTCATTTTCTCATTTGTGCCCGACCAGGTGGAGGGACCCCCACCTGCAGGGGCTTTTCAGGAGCGCCCTTCCAAGCCGACCACCTTTCGCAAGTTCTATGAGCGCGGAGAGTTCCCGATGGCGCTGGAACATGGCCCCATACGGAACCGCATTTCATGGAAGGTAGGAGTGCTGCCCTGTGGTAACTAATGCTTATGGTTTTCACATGCTGTTGATAAAGGGGCTAGGGTGCTAAATTTGCCTTCAGGGGGTGTTGCATGTCAGAATGAGGATGGGTGGTGGGTACGCTCAACCATTAAATAACCTTTAGGAGCAAATGCAAAGCTATTGGGGCCTAATTAAAAAGCTTGCACAGAAAAACATCAATCAGGCCATGATGAAAATATCTCTCAGAGAACACCCAAGATTTTTTTATTTACAGTTACACACAGCTCTGAGATATAGTCGTCCTTCTTCTGGTTGAATCCACCCTGGCTGTCAAACAGTTGTTGCGGTTGAATTTGAAGACTTGATAGGTGGAATGCAAACACCATTTATCGTCATCATTATCAACCTGGCTGAGGGTGATGATGACAGTTACTCACATATTCACAGGTCCAATGTGGGCTGTTATCCTGTAGGAGGCAGTGTAGATTAGCTCACTTGAAAGCTCCACCTGTCTCACAGCACCAATCACAGAATCCATCAATCACAAAGTCTATAAGAACTCAGGGCAGTTGCAGCAAAACACAGGGAGTGATTGTATATGTATTTGTGTTTGTACTGTACGTGTGTGTGTGTTTCGACACACAAGCCTCCACAGAGCCATTAGGCTCCTGACTGGCACAGTGTGTGTGGGATGGAGGCATTCTTCTAATCACCATGTTGCTTTATTTCTGCTTCCCACTATGCTGCCAGCTATTCCATAACTTCCCAACTGCCGTGCAGCAACCACTCTTAATGACATTTATTCATAGTAAGCAATGATAAATGAATCAAACAAATTATACCCTCTTCCTTCCTTTTTTGCTACTTCAAAGAGAGACGGAAGGGTGGGTGGGTGAGTGAGCTTTCTCGCTAGTTAGCTGTCTGTCTTCAGGTGAAAACACTGTAAAAGCTCTCTCTGTATGAATTATTTATGTAAAATGTTCAAATGAATCTTAGCGTTTGCAAAAAATAATGGATTTCTTTTGTGCTCTGCCCCTGAAAAAGCACTCAGCAAATGGGATGCGGTGTATGAAATTGTTGCTGTCATATCCAATGCAGCAGTTATGCTTATTGATTTCCCCCCAATACTTATGCACATGCTAGTCATTTTTTAAAATCCTCCGCAAAAGAGGAGGTCAGCGCTCAAGCATGTGAGATTCTTTTGGCTTGCACTTTGACTGTGAACAGGCATCTATGGAGATACATTTTTCCTGTATCATTAGTGTTTCTTTCTAACACACAATATGTAGGTTTTGTCGCTGGAGGTCTCTCTCACATTACAGCATGAAAAAACAATAACAAAAGATGGATTTTAATGGCATCTGACGTAGCATGGCATCATGGGAGTTGTTTTCTTCATTATTAAACAGCCACTATTACAGACGAAAATCTATCTGACTTGACATAGACAGGAATTATGTTCATGGACAAGGTAATGTATTTAAGGTTACTACAAAGAACTTTAATATTGTTTATTTTGAAGGCCACTGTAGACAAAAGCAGTAGCTTTTCCACCATAATAACCACAAAACATGATGTCAGAAATAAAATGATCCTGATAAACATCTACGTCTGCTTGTATTTAACTTGATAATGTACTACTAACTGCAAACTTGCTTGGGAAAATGTAAACACAGGCTTGTTTAGTACGATTTCAAGGAGAATCCAACTTGATGGCAGGCATTAAGAATGACTGTACAGAAAAAGCATATCTTCTCGCTGATAGTCTCAATAATTTTTGCAGGTCATAACTGTTTTGTAACCAGTGAAAAACTCCTTGTAATAGCTTTAAGTTCAGTTCACCTTATTCTTAGTTACATTTGCTGACTTCCTTTCTCATTATGTGATGTATTCAATGTATCCTTTTTTTTTCCTGAAGTTAAGGCACCTAGCAGCTAGCAGGAAATGCATCATTACTATGAATATATTATGTATTTCTCTGGATTTGACCCAATGTTGGAAACATTTGGGATACTGTAAGTACACAGCTCCTGAAGATATAGCATATGTTTAGTGTTTTTTACACATTTTAATGCAAAAACATGCAGTTACATATTATAGCTTTAAATCAGTCTTTATCATCCTTCTGTTCAAAGCAGTCCAGGTGGAGACAGTCGGCACTTGCAGCGTGCATCTGTTGTGTGGGTTTATATCTGGGAATAGTGTAGCAGAGAGTGTAACCCTGATCGGAGTAAGTGGAGAGGGGCTGCTGCGTGTTTGCACTGAGCTGCCCTCAGGGCACAGGTTCAAGACGGCAGCTCAGGATCAATCCCAGTCTGAGAGCTCAGCCCCCTAGCAAATAAAAAGTCTGGGCAAAGTAAGAAAGAGAGAGAGTCTTTCGGAAAGAAAAATAAATGGTGTGTTGATTTAGTTTGTGGGCTGAGTACTCAAACATAGTGTGTGTGCATGTGTGTGTACTGTATTTGTGTATCAGTTTGATTGTCTGCATTGATGACTATGTGTATTCAGGTCAAGAGTTCAGCTTCCCTCCCACAAAGAGGCTGTCTGTACATGTTTGCCTCTGCACAGCAGCAAACAGCCAGTATGACCATGAAATATCCAAACAGGCCTGATTGAATGTCAGAACTGTGCACCTGCACCCGTAGTGTGAGAGTACTGAACGCACCTCGAGTTCACTTAAACCACTGGAAGTTACACTTTAAGGCTTGGGGAATTGACTGCTATGACTATTGCAGTATACAACTATTTAATTTACAGTATCAGTACTGTGTATGCACTCATTCCCCAGTACAAAGGCAAATTCTACCCCCCCCCCCCCCAAAAAAAAATAAAAAATAAAAAAATACTTTTAAAAACCTTCGATCAAATTGAACCTAGTTTTTCCTGATAGTGGGAATTATCAGTGTGACCCATCCGAGGCCCTGATTGATTGATGTCTTATTTTTTTATCACCTGCTCTCTGGGAACCTGTGATTGGTTCGGTTGGTTATAGAGGCAGTTTTTATGGATATGAGTACAGGTGTGCCTTGAGATTTTGGCTTGCCCTTTGGTGTGCTTTGGGCACAAAAAGTTTGATAACCACTGCTAAGGCGTGCAGCAGCAAGCTTTGATAGGCTGCATCAGCTCATAAAATACTAAGTAAACACTTACAATTCATTAACACATCAAGTAGAAGTGGAGTTTTGGAAACCTCTTTGTTGCTACCTGTGAAATGTAAGACCCACATTCAACTTGTGCTTTAGTTTAAGTTAGGCCCACTAACACCTAAAAAATAAATAATCCATAAGAGCCACTCAATAAATAAAGGTCCCCACCATTTGATGCTTGGCAGGCAGTGTAGAATAAGCTATTAACTTGTACATAATTGCAGAGTGAGAGGTTGATTCTCAGTGGGACCAGCAGATACTAGTAATTCATTTACAGCTTTTACAATTGCAAACTTACAATTATCTACTCTTCACACAGTTGTTTGTACTGGCATGCAGCTCAGCAAAACAGATCATGTCCAAAATGCGCTAATGCAAGAAAAACACCTGATAAACTTCTCAGAGTCTTTGGACCCTAACACTGACATTGTCTCCCAGCAGTAACACTGAAGTCCAAGATTCCATTCTTAAAAACCAAGATTCCATTAAAACAAAAATAAGGTGACTTCCTTATTGCAGGGATTGGCTACTTTACAGTGCATGTCAAACTAATCAGAAATGCTGCAATATGCTTCTAATCGCTTTATTATGATTTGCCATTTTTGCACAGAATTCAAAGTGTACAAAATGAATTAAATTTCCATTGTCAGTCACGTTCCCTGCCCACCTTATGTCCTCCTTTGCAAAAATGCCTGATGCCTGACCGCATCACTGGCAACCTTCTTCAGATATGTCCAGACATCCAGCATTCATTGTGTCCTACAGGGACAGATAATCATGTGGCTGGTTGTCATAAACTTTCCAGTTGAATGGGGGAAAGATTTTCTCAATGGGGATACGGAATGGAGAGTAAGGTGGAAGGAAAAGTTGACATCATGCTGGGATGGGCTATAAACCACTCTGTGTAAGAGAGTGGTGATATCCACATTATCCCATTCAATTACAAATCAGTCTGGATTCTGCCTCACTGGACACCTTTCCTTATCTAGAACAGGTCTTAAATGTAAATTTAACTCTTTTGACAATCGTATGTAAACATGCAAAATGGAGTGTTGAGACATTTGGTTTTGGTTCATTAAATTTGAACATGTGACCATTGAATGCATTTTGTATAAAAGCAATGAAAAGTGATCCACAGTTTAGTCCAAACTGACTTTTGTTGCGTTGACTATGTGAAGAGCTGAAAAAGTGAATGCAGAATACTGCATTATGAGTTGGCAATTACAAAGAACTGTAACAAGGAGTAACAGAAATCAATTTCAATATCAAAAATATTGCAGAATTTGCTTTTGATAAAGTATGTGATTAATTGTGTAATCATAAAACATCAATTTCTAATTATCCGCAATTATTTGTTCAGCCCTAATCATATTTTATGGTTTCAAAGCATCCTGCGTTTGGACACCTTAGTGTACATGAAGGAGTCTCCTTATATCAGTTTTAATTTGGATGGTCGAGAGCTGGGACTAGTGTTATTGGATGAATATTTCCCAGTCCCCTATAGGACTCCCTTTCTTAATAAAACAAATGTAAAGCGAGCCTTACCTGTTATTGCAGAGTATGACATGCTCTGCAGCTTAAAAGAACACGGTCCGCTTTATGCTGTGTTCCAGTATGATCCTGCCTAAGCAGTGTTCTGCCCTGCAAACATACAGTATTCATTGGAAATAGAAGTTACTGTGAGGTCTAAATGACAACGAATTATAAGCCTGGGGACTTGCAACTTTGTGTGTGCGTGCTTGCGTGCTGCTGGTGTATGTGTGGTGTTCTAGTGAGCCTATATGTACAGGGGAAATGCAAGTGAACTAAATGTCAAGGGCAAGTTGAAAAAGGGAAGGTTGTATCTGAAAGGTAATTTGGCTCTCCAGAGGTAAAAGCCTCAGCTGTAATGGCGCGCTCAGGTAAAAGCTTTACACGTATGGGGAACATGTGCAGCAGATAGATAAGAGAGAGACAAGCGAGTTCCTATCCCTCTCTATGTGTGTTTGTGCTCCCGCGTGTTTGTGTGCCTGTGTGCGTGTGAGTGCGCGTATGTTTGTGCGTGTATTTGGCCCCTGCCATAACGCAGAAGCCAAAGGCCTGGAACAGCACTGTAATCTACTGCGATCCCCAGTGCCAAAAAGAGAAAGAGATAGAGGGGGAGAGGAGGAGACAGAAAGAGGGAAAGAGAAAGAGATGGAAAGAAAGAGAGGGACAGAAAGAGAGGGAGAGACAGCTCCACAGGGACTCAGCAATCAGGAGACATGGCAGCCGCTTGGCTCTCAGTTATAATGGATGAGTCGAGGTCTTCCTGTGTTCCCTGTGGGGCTTGGTTTGACTCTCCCATCTCTACCCTCTGCTGTGCTCGGCAGGCTCGCAGCCAAACATCATGCTACACAGATGCATGCACACACACTCACCTCACATGTACTATTTGCCTCCTAAACAGCCTTGTTTATTGCATTTCATTGATCGCCTATCTGCTTTATCTTGTCCCCTGATCTCCTGTTCAGCTCTGTCTCCTGTACGCTCCAGGTTGTTGTTTTGTCCTCTTTATAAATCCTGCCTGTCTGTCTGTCTCTGCAGGCTTCCACCCTTCCATGTTAGACACCCCTCGCCCCTCCCCTCCTGGCTCTGTCTATTCCCCAATGTCCTTTTATGGGGTCTGTCTGGGGGCAGAAGGAAAAGCCATTTTATAAAAATATCAATGCAAACCTGATTTCTGCACACCCTCCGCCACCACACCCGCCTCAGTCGGCAGAGGGGGCACACAGACGAGGGGGGGACAATCAATTAATCTGATCAAGCGCTTTAGGAAATGGAGAGCGTAAGCGCTCCTAGGGGACGGATATCCATCTCCTTGGGATGATTGAATTACGCTACAGAGTGAGAGTTGGAGAGGAGGGAGGGCTGGAGAAATGAGGTGGTTAGGGTGACCGAGGATGAGGGAGCATGTGCTTGAGAAACGCAGAGGGAGTGTGTGCTTGATATGAGAGAGAATGAAAGATAGAGAGACAGAGAATGAAATAGAGCAAGAGTGAAAGAGTGTGGTGAAAGAGATGAGGTCATTGCCGAAACAGCAATGGAGAGGAGCCTTATTTCTCTACCTTCCCTCCTCTTCCCCCATCTAACCATTTACATTTTTATATGTCATACCTTATGGTTGATAACCCCTTCTTTTGACAGCTATATTACATGGCATAGGTACATCATTTTGCTTTGGAGTCAATTCACAGCTGAGTGCTGCTCTTGACAAATTTGTCATTTATTTAACAGTAAATTGTCATACAGTATGTATGTGGACCAGCAGGATGGAGGACTATTATGGCCATGGCCTATGGTACAATAATGGCTGCATGTCTCATATCAAAACTGAATGTGTTATATTATCGTGGACTGAAGTGTATGATTGACGTGGTTGTTTTGAAATTGAGCTAATATTATCTCCTGAAGTTTTATGCAGAAACTAGACTGTTTAAAAGTATCCTATGCAGGATTTATCAGTTGCTGTTTGTAAACCCCATTTAAAGTTGGCCCCTAATCCCTGGAATGATCAGAGAAATAAAATGTTATTTTCTGATTGTTTTACAGAGCTTATTGAGTATGTGTTGCTCAGCCCCACCCTCAATAATATGCACTACATACCCAAAATTTTTGAGTGACAATTGATCAACATATTTTGTAAATAAACAGCAGTGTGTATCTTTTCTGACGCAATGTTCAGCTTGCACCTCCTAGTTTGAGGTACGTAACCATGGTAACCTGAACCAACAATGAAATAATTCAAAAAATATTGTACCCCTAGCAAAGTGAAACATTTCTTACATTTAAATTGAAGTGTTATTGACATTACACCATTACATTTCGTTGCTGCCCACCATTGTTATATTGTAGTTGCTTTTGTCACTATTACATTGTGTAATATTTACACTGATGTAGGGTCTAGTGCACACTGCAATATTTCCCCTGAAATAGTATGCACCTTGCTTACTATTGGTTTAATATTAAAGTTTCAGATATACAAAAAAATATCTCTATTGTTTTAGACTCCTAAATAACATAGTTAGTATGGAATTTCAGACGCAGCAGCAGACCTGTAGCTCCTTATACATCCATCACACAGAGAGAATGCAGAGGAGAGCAATGGAGACAGCGGTGTATCCTGGCTGTGGCTTCACAGCCGCTGAGCTGTTATTGGTTGTGGGCTACACACCACTGTCCAAAGGTTGACGCCCAGAAACGTACGAAACACAGCAAAATAAGAAAATATAGGCAGAGTGCAGGGTCTCTGCAGTTACAGACAATGCCACATATTCTATTGGGTCATAAGTGATGAGGCCCTGTGTCCATGTAGTGGCAGATGGGTGCTGGCAGGGCGTTGGGTAGTGCTGGGGTGAAGAGTATGTGTGGTAAGAGGAAAAAAAGTGCCGTGCATGGGGCTGACCTTATTATTGACATTAGCTTGGTAGCTAACTCAATGCTACTTTATTAACAGAGGGTTGACTACATAGCTGACTACACAGCTAACAACAAGCTTACAACATGTAGAGTGATAAAATCACAATCAAAAGCGACAGTCAGCGCCTGGTTGATATGCTCCTCTAAATGGGCTTTTTCTGTCATAGTTATGACTTGTTATGTCTGTTTTGGACATATAGACAGACATGGCCAGAAATGAAGACTTGACAATAATGACACCAGCACCTCTCTGAAAACTTAAGAGATTTTCAACTTGAAGCGTTTGGAGAGGCCACACAGAAAAGAAAGAGTGTCCTGAAAAAAGACTTTGTGCGCAGTGCTTTTTCCCTAGGCGGCTGCATTCTGCCACATACGCTCCCTCCTCATTGGGAACAATTGAAAAAAGCAAAATGTTGGCACTCAGAAAAACAAACAAAAAACAATGCAACATGAACAGTCCTGAGAGAATTTATTTCTGTATCAATCTATACATTGTATTTAGGAAAGTCCTGTGTAGTATTGCTTTAAAGTAACTGGTCTAAAAACAAATACTGTAGCCAGCCAAAAGTACAGCAGCGTAGCACAACAGCTGTTTCATAGAAATGCCTCAGTAAGTAAGCTCCTCCATTGTTTTTTAAGTTGCACAATATGGTGCAACATATTGCTTAGCAATGCACTGCTCCTTTGGAATGCCACACTTCTACAGAAAATGACCTTCTCCTCTGTGTCTGCTGAATGTATACCATACCTTCTCCTCGACTCTATGTGAATGATTTCTTATCTGCTGTGAGCACTAGAGCTTTGTCGGGGAACCTTTGAATAGACAGAATAAAATGGGGTTAACCATGCGTTTTCTCCAGCTCCCTGGCTGAAAGCTGGATACTCTGGGGGGATAGTTCTGTGTCATAAGGAAAAAGATGAAACACAATAAGAGGAGAGAATATGAACAAGCCCCCCTGGGCTTTCTCTGAGAGGAGAGAGAAGAGAGAAGGAGGGAGTTTAGATTAGAGAAGTGGAAAAAGCACCAGGCATTCTTGCTGAAAAAAAGAGAGATGAGAAGAGAAAGAGGAGGAGTGGAGGAAGGAGGTGGAAAGAAAAGGCTTCCAACAAACAACACTGGCTAACCATCAAGGCCTGCATGGGCTGCCTCCCTGGAGGGAGAGAATTGTCGAATGACTGCTGGGAAGGAGTCCGATGAGCTGCGCCGCTGCCATGCTGCTGTTGAGACTGCAGGAATGGTGGGACTGTTGGAACGGAGGCATCCAGCAGAGAGAGCTTGTCTGCGGATCTTGAACTGCTACGCCGCCTGCCGCCCTCAGCCATTATTCATAGCAGACGAACGCCACATGAAGCTGATGATGGTTGTTTAGCCTGTGGGCCTTCCACTCTTGCTGTGGTATGTGACAATTGCAAAAAATGGATTTTGGGAGAAAACGGAGGATCACTGGAGAAACTTTTATTTCTGAAAAGGTCTTACAATGTGAGTCAGTATAAAACTGTTTACATCTTTGGTCCTGTCTATGGGTATGGAACAAAGTGACCCAGCACCTATATGGGTCTCAGGGCAGGTTCACAAAAGCCTTGGTTAGTCTGGTTGAACTGAATCCTGGGCTATTTACCCCCTTGGTGGGCTTCATTTGGATTGGTGTAAATGCTGGGCTTGAACTCTGGTGTGAATCAAACAATTGCTTTCTGGTCTGCCTCAAAGGGGTGGTCTTTGACCGCTGTCAAGTGTACTCGTAAGGTGGTGGTTAAAAAAATGTCTTCTCTTCCTGTTTTGGTAACTGGTAAACTAGTAGCGTAGTTGTTATTACAATGTGGACTGGCAGGAGTCCAACCTGGACTCACAACAAAGTGAGAAATGCCTGCCTTATCAAATAATTCAATACCAGCTGTCCTACAAGATGTAAATATGTGTGATCCTCTCAAGTTTGCTTATATGTTTGTGCTGAAGATCAACACCAACTATGGATGTTCCTGGTGTCTAACTTCCCAGTTGATTAAGCAGAAATTTAATTAGACAAGTCAACTAGTCAAAAAGTAAGAAAACACATATTGTTGTTTTAAGAGCCATTTGAAGCTGTTAATCACATTCTTCAATAACCAAGTTGCTGAAGATTGCATATTATCCTACAAAACATGACAACAACTAAATGCATTATCTTTTCAGACTGAGCGGGATCACAGCGTCTTTGGCTAATGTTTGCAGTGCTAGCAGCAGCAGGTTAACATCCACATGGCTGTGCTGAATGTGTTTACATGTTGCCCCATTCAAGTGGTTATTTGCCAGTTTATTCTCATACAGCCTACATATAGCATTATTTTAATTTTGTAGATCCAACTACTGGCAAAACCTGCTGTTTACGAGCTGTCATCTGTCCCACTTTGCTGACAACAATATTCAGGCCATACGGGGATTTGCACAGGGAGAGGGCGGCTAGTTTCTGACAGAGCTGCAGCCCCAACTAGTGGTGGGGGGGGGGCTGCGTAACATCTTAGAGCCAAAAGTTAACTGACGTTTAAAAAAAAAAATTGTTTAACTGGTTAGTATTTCTGGTACCTACTACCCTGGGTGGTGACATTCAATTGTAATGTCAACTAATCACACACATTCCTAATAATGTGAACAAGCTCTAACAATTTCCATGATGAGCAATATCCAGGTAGAAATTGGGCTATTTATTGTCTTTTTACCTGCCAACTGTATGCACAATAATCAGATGACATTTCTACCACATGACTTGTGTTAACAGTTTTCCAAGATCATCTCTTCTCAAACCAGCACACCACAATTTAAAAAGACACTTTTTTTGACATGGGTGCAGACACAGAAAACAAGTTTCTTATCCTGTGTTGTGATCTTTAGAACAGCATGCAGTCTCTCTCCCCATCTGTCCCACTGTTACATCCTTTCCTTGTCCCCGACCTCACATCATCCCTCTGGACACATCCTGTTGATCTCAGCTCCACTACTGCCCGCCGCAGCCTCTCACACCTCCAACCCCAGCTGCAACATCTCACAGCTGGCTCCCCTGTGCAGATGGTGACTGAAACAAATGCACACATGCTCTCATAGGGAAACACAGGACTGTGTGACTCCTTGTAGGCAGATGGGAAAAGCCGTGGATAGCTTGGGGTAAAGAAGGTAGAGCGAAGTGATAGATGACATCATAGTGAAGTGCGGGAAGGAGATTGTGGAAGGGGCAGGGTGGCTACCAAATTAGACAGAGACAGAGGACAAGACAGAGAGGGACATGGCTCGTCTGCCAAGGCTGCAAATCATGTCCCCGAATGCAGCACCCGTGCTGTCACCCCTCCCACCCACAAAATAAGCCAGAGATCTATTGATTGGCACTCGTATTTGCTAGCGGGCTCCAGCTCAAAATGGAGCCTTTAATTAACTTAATGGACCGGCTGCAGCTGTGTGTGAGCCAGTGAGAGAGGAATAGAAATGGATAGATAGAGGGAGAGAGGCAGTGAGAGCCAGCATAAAGAATAAGTGGGGTTAACTGCAGACCCCCACGACTATCAGTCAGTATGGACAGGACAGACTCAAGGAGGGAGGAGGAGGTGAGATGAAGTGGGCTGGTGTCCTCTATGTTCCTTAACATCTCCTGTCTCCTGTGTCCTGTGCCCAGCTTACCTCTCCACTGTCTTTAACTTTTATCAAGGAGACATGTATGACACAGGTCTGCTGCATGTTCAACCAGCATTTCTCTACTCAGATCAAACATTGTGTGTTGGTATGAATTATATATCTAGAGAATGATAATGACAGCCTGGACTAATTTGGTAGCAGTTCCTAAATGGTTAGTTCTGAAATCTTGTTTAGCTCCTAGACAAACGGTGCTGCTATCTGAATTTATGTAACGTTAATCTGCTCTAATTTTTTGAGCATATCCCATGGAATGGCAACTGTGGATCAAAAGGTACCACTTCCATGTCCGCTGTCCATGTTGACTGCATTAATGATAGGAAACAAACATGTCACAGATGTCAGTGTCAATTTTGACCAAATAAAATAGGTTGGTAGTGAACCAAAGTGTGCAAAACTTTGCCGAAATAGAGCCAAGGCAGCCAAGTTTTTTTTTTCTTTTTTGTCCGAAAAAATGACATGTCGCTTCGCCTGCTTGCTGATGCACAGAGCAGGTTAGGACACCCTCATCAGGAAAAACTTAAATGTGAATATTTTCTGGTTTCTTTACTCCTTTGTGACAGTATACTGAACATGATTGGGTTGTGGACAAAACAAGACTCTTGAGAATGTAATCTTGGGCTTTTGGAAATGGTGATCAACATTTTACCATTTTCTGACATTTTATGGACTGAACAACTAATTAATGAATGGAGAAAATAATCAACAGATTTACAGCTGTACACTTCACTGAAGTCCAGTTGGTTTGGGTATACTCAGTAGCCCAAAGCATAGCGCAAATTGCTAACTGCTAGGTAGCCCAAGTTTGAAAATGGTGTGAGCTGTCCAGGACCAGACAGAACTAGTTTTCTATTGCTCGTGGTTGTCAGCTGTAAGGGGATGACCATTGCCCTTAACCCCATTTACCAGTTATTCCAGTTGAAAGACTGTTGAATCTTTTCATGCCAGGTTTATACTTTGCATCAAATTATGGAAAGAGATACCCCCAGGTATCTCTGGGAGCCCATCGTACCCCTTCATGTCATACTCTCAGCCAGCTGTCACCCCCAAAATGCTTGGTCCCTGCCAGCCAGACCCCTGTGTCTGCACACTGCTGTCCGCTCTCCTCCACCCAGCTCTCTCTCCCCTCCCCTATGCACCATTCTCATTCCTGTCCACTCATCCATTCTGTCAAAGGTTAATTGGTTTGGAAATGATTCGATTCATTCTGGACGTTAATGCTGTTATCATGCTTTTGTTCGGAAAAAAAAGAGAAAGAAAAACTACCCCCCACATGCACTTAAGCCTAATTTAAAATAAAGGGGAAAAAGAAAAAAAATCCAATTTAATCTTTTTTTTTTTTTTTCTTACAGCCCAGGCCTGTCCCCACAAGTCTTTTCCTTTAAATTATGGCAGAATTTCATTACCTTGAAAGCTTTTCTGCCCCCTCCCTCTGCTCCCCTCCCTGTCTCCAATACTTTGAATGGATCAGGACTAATGTCTTTCTTGTAACCTCAAGGTCGGAATATTTGGATCCGTGGAAGCGCTCAAGGGTCCCTGTGATTAATGCACTGTACAAAGTACCTTGGAAAAATGCGGTGGCTGATGGCTGCACAGAGTGATCAGTTGTGCACCCACACACACACACACACACACACACACACACACACACACACACACACACACACACACACACACACACACACACAGATACAGAGACACACAACTACAGCTACTGGAGGTAGTTGTAGATAGAGGTGCCCCTGTCAGTGCCCTTGATGTGGATCATGGGAGGCATTCATATTCAAATAGGGTTACCTAGAGGCCCTGTCTCTATTCCCCCCAACAGTGCCATACAGTATTTCCCTCCCCAAGGAGCTTTATGCTTTTCTCTCTTCAGTATGTTATATCTTTACTTACACCAGCTTTGTTGGACACAACCAGGTTATCACTTCCCTCAGAGCCGCTTATAGGATGACGGATTTTCTAGGGCTGCCCCCAAATAAAGATTCTCCAAGCTGAGTGCTAGTTGTTAATTCAAGCCATTAGTTGAATAGTCATTTCACGTTAATGATATTAATTTAATTATTTAAAAATAGATTTTGGAAGCATGAAGCGAGCTGCCTGTTAAATGCTAACAGCAAAAGTGATAATGACTGTGAATGTGTTGGACTGGTCATAATGGAACTGAACATTTCGTTAATTAATTTCAACACCAACACAGAAATAAATAACTTGCAACTTCACAAGAACAATAATCAAAGATTTATCAACACATGGGTGATGTACTGTATACTTACAAGTTAATTTGCTAGGCTTCAAAGTTGTTCCTTAACTGCTTCATGCTTCCTGTGCCTTTATCATCCCTGGAGTTCATGTCGGAGCCACTGTAACGTTAAATCACCTTGGTACTGTATTCCCAGTTGTCATATTGGCCACAGTTGGTTTCGGAGGCTGTGTTCCAGTCTAACAGGACAGCTAACAGAGCTAACTAGCTACTGGAAGCTACAGCACAGTTAGCAGCACTGTGCCAGTAACTACAGTGTTATTAAGAAAAAATATCTGTGTTGAGCAGCAAGATGCAGCTCCTGAATAGAGGTGTTGGTGGCGATTCCACCAGCAGTGCAGCATGTTTGAGAAGCAGCTCGTGCCACGTCTATTTCTGATGGAAGCCATGTCAATCTGTGCAGCGCAGATCGAGGAGGCAGGAAGTCAGACACGGAAACGGCACAGAAAATTCTGTCAGTATTCAAAATAAAACATCCCATGCAGAGTCACGCTCATATAAACAGACAAAAAAGAAATGATTTAAGTACTTAACCGTACAAAAATCAAAAGAGGACCAAATCAGCAATTTCAAGTAAAGCATGTAAACATAAACAGGCAGGCAAAAGGCACTGCCTCTGAAATGCTGCTGGGCTGCCATGCCCAGTGGAATCAACGGCTAAGACTTGTAACAGTTTAGTCAACTATTAGGGGTCAGCCCTTGGATTTTCATCGGATCACATCTTCCTTGGTGGAGTTGTCATTAGTATGAAAAAATCTAATCGCACCGCAGTGCAACTATTTCAGTTTTCACTGACTTATTAGTATGCCATGTCAGAGAATTAATTAGATTACCTCTAAATGTCAAAGAGAGATGGTTTTCCCCACTCTGGTATCTACAATAAAACAGCTGCTGCCTGATTACTACTGTGGTCTTGATGTTTTTTGCTGACACAGCTGTGATGTCTGATAAAAATGTGATTTTCTCTGTTTCCGTGACCACCTTGCAGAGGTCCTCGTAGTGGCTGATGTGCATTCCGTCCACGCCCTATTGATCAGAGACACAGAGGCCTCTGTATTGAAGTTGTTTGCAGAGCTGCAGATGCTATCTGCACTTTTGTTAATTATTTACATTCAGTTCCACAAATCTGATCAATAGTTAATTGAGCCAGCGGGAGCTGTCTGAGAGAAAAACAAAAACTTTAAGGGACAGAATGTTCAGTGCTGCCAGTTTTATTTCCCCTTGTACTCTTAAGTGTAATAATATTATATTGGGTTTACTGGTGTAAAGACAAAGGGGGAAAGGCAGGAAGATACATGGAATGGCTTCATGCTCCGTGCTCTAGTCTTCACCCTCTCACAGCAGCAATAATTCTAAATGGCAACATTTTAAGGGAGTAGAACTCATGGCTATTCTCCTGATTGAAGTGCCATTTAAAGTGGCAGGTGGCTGACTAGAATACACTTCTAGTGTTTGTCTCTGGTGGGCTGTTAGGAGAGAGAGGTCTCTGAAGTCCAGGGGCTGTATTTATCAAAGCGTGCATAGAATCTAGGTGTATGAGCTGCCCATACGCACAAGGTAGTTAATGAAGCCTGCATGTAGACACCTGTTAGAGGTGATCAATAATAAATCCCGACCTATTCTACATCTGCTCGTGCTTTGACATGCTAAACTACAAATACATTTTTAATCTTTTCTGTGCCATTTGCATAGTTTCCCGCCTTTTGGAAATGTGTTCTCTGAAGGCAGAGATAGCAGTAACCTCAGTAAATATTTTTCAATGTCCAAGTTGACCTGCTTGTCAAAAATACTTAAAGAGCTTGTCAGTAATTAATCAGTTCTTTCAGTCCACATCTGTCTGATTATGGAGTCAGTACTGTTACCTTGGTTTAAAAATATGAATACACCAATAACTGGTTCAACAGCTACAGATGAGATATTCATGAGTGTTTGAGAGAAGCGACAGCTAAATTCCTGCAACCAGACACTTGTCGGGGTGTTAAAATATATCAGTATGCAGATGATAGCATTTTACACTGCCTTGCTGATTCTTTCCAGTTAACATTGAGAAGTTACAGCTCTGCAAGATTCTCCCATGTTCATTAACTCGGTACTTAAGTAACAATCCATAAAAGTAAATCCTAAATTCATGTTGTTTGTGCAATTTAGAGATAAAGATTACAGAAATCTGCATATCTCTGATGTGACCAGTTTTAACTTTGCCAAGATTGCAAAAAAGAAATACATTGCTTTGGTATCTGACTCTATGAAAAATTTACATTTGAATACAGTTTCATATATTCAACCTTGGTAAACTGACAAAAGCTTGGCTTGTTGTATAGAAACAGAAGAAGCTTCTCCTTGAGTTATAAGAAAATAAGGCAGGACATGGTGATGTAAATTAGGGATGTTCACTCCACTCCTAAGTTCGTTGACTTTACCATTTTCACTTATACCACTCTGTAATGGACGTGTAACTACTTTAACTGAACCTACATTTTGTTTTCTTATTAATTCTGTAATATGTTCTAGCAGCCTAACTATAGGACCGCTTGTGAAGACATGGAGCAATAAAAAAAACTTATCAGATAGATTCAGCTCAACAAAAATGTATCAAAAATATTTAGCACTTACACACATGGCAGAGAAGAAATACCCAGTTTGTGGGTAGTTGACAAATGTTGTGAGTACTATTTCACCTCTGGTAAGAACTGTGGCAGAGATGAAAAAAAAAAATAGCACGACCTTACAAAAAATTTCACAATTTGCGCACACCGACACACATTATTGCCACAGAGGGTGCAGAGTACTTCAGTGTCATCCATAGATGACAAAATAGCAGCAATTATTGGTGAGCCATCCCTGAAACACATCACCCAGATGATGACACTGAAGGAGCAACTCTGTCAGCCACAGATGAGACTCGGCCAAAGAGGCGAGCAAATTATGATACCAAAATATAGCAGTTCATCATGAGTGCAAAGTGGAAAAAAACTTAATCGGCCCTATTTATACGATCTATAGCACATGGTCCAAAAAGTAGGGCGCAAGCGCATTTAACATTTGTCTAACTCCATGCCGCATAATCTGGGTGCAAAGTAGGGTGCAGCGCAAAAAGGGACAGTCTTAATTATAGATGTGTTTTGGGTGTTACATGAATTAAACTAGTCAGAGTGTCTTCTCCGATTCCTTTTAAGAACCAGGTGCACCTGCCTCTGGTGCATTACTATTTAAATTATGGATTCGGCAGTTTGGAGAAGCAAACAGAAATGACTCACTTGTAGTGATGCAGGCACTGCAGTTAATCTGTGGGTCGGGTGGGCCAGATCATAAAAAATAACATTATGATAAATAGTGTATGGGTTGCAGTTGTGTGAAATAGGATGAAGCATCTCCCTGTGTGCATTTTCACACGAGGCACAACAGCATGACCGCAGTGATGTTAATAACTGAAACCAGCCTCTCTAATCAATAGGTCTATAATAATAATAATGATCTCGAGTAAATCGTTCTAGAAAACACTAAAATATCAATACAACACACAATAAAGAAATCACCTGTAAAGGTTGCACTGCTAAACATTTAAGACGGTTTAGAGAGATTGCTTTCAGTCATTATAAACATTTCCATGCACACAGTAATGTCACTGCAGCAAATATCATTAATATTTAAGCATCAAAATTAAAACTGCAGTTATAAACTTGACTCTCCAGAGAAAATAGAGGAAATATAATTTAAGACAGCTCTGATGGAAGTCAAGATTTATATGGCAGCTTTAAAAACTGTGCGAGACCTTTTGAATATGTAGACAAACATAGAATATTAATTAACATCAGGTTCAACATTAGATTAATGAAATTCCAGCTGCTGCGCCTCATGTGTAAATGTCTACAGTGTCTCTCTTAAATGGTTCACCCGATTTCTTCCACCTGCAATCCATCTGCTATTAATCAGAGTGTTAATTTTCATGAACTGCAGATTAACTGCAGTGCCCTAGAAGCAGAGTGTGTGCACATTGTGAACCCACCTATGTAGGCTCATCTTACTTTCTAAATTATGCATCCTTTAAATACTAGGAAAATACATTGCCATCGACTTTAGTCTAGGCTTTTGTTGGTCAGTGGCCAACAATGCACCTGACTACACCTGATATTTAGACCAACATACCCATGGATGGAGGTACATTTGCTACTTGCACAGTGCTGAGCATGAAAATAACAACTTTGTCAGCCAGAAAATAGCGATGACAACTGTCAAACTTTGTGCTGGGCTGAAGACAGAGCCCAATTTCATTAACAGATCGCCCAAAGTATTGCCAGCAAATTACATTGACATACAATAACAAAACAAAGTAGGAAAATTCACTGCTGGCCAAAAGAATACCTCGTCCTGCAACTGTTCTTGAAATAAACAAAAATGCCTATTTCTCTGTGAACATTTTTTCAGAGCAAGAACCACCTATTAGCTGTAAATAAAACTTGCCTAAAAATGCACTATTATCCCATGTCTAAGTTGCACTGAATCACGGAGTGTTAATCAATTTGTCATTTATGCTGACAGGATTGACAATAGCGTTGGAATTTGTAGAATGAGATAAATCTGATCAAATGAGTCGGTACACACAAGTATTAAGGTCTCTACTTTACAGAGAGGGGGAACAGAGGGAATGAGGAAGCAGACCCTGGTGTATTTGAGTTTGTATGTATGTGTGTAAACGTGCACTTGTGTGTCTGAATGATTGAGTGACAGGAACTGATTAAGGTATGCAGTAGCAGCTCCATTTTAGTAATCTGTGTTGCCACACCTCAGGGAATGAACTGCATGTGCCTGGATCTAGCTGTTAATGCTGCAGGGCCCATAATGCATTATGTGGAGAAATTCATCTTATTGTTTCTATTCCCATTTACCAGTTTGAGCAGCACATTTTACCATTGTTAACTGTCAAACGTGTCAATGACTAATCTTCCTGGGTGTTCGACCACCACACCTTGTATTGGCTTTGGCGTTTCCTTATCTCACTTCTGTTTCCAGCCTGTCACTGATAAGGGAGAAGTAAGCGAGGGAGGTGTATGTATGTGTGGAGCTGGGGAAATAAGAAAAAGGGAAAGAAAAAGAGAAACATGGTTAAAAAAAATTACATTGCAAGTGTTATAGCGAAAGAGAGGGAGAGACAGAAATAGAGAAAGAAATAGGGCATGATTAAAGAGAGAGGTCTCTGTGGTGACACTCTTTCCCCCCTTTTCTCTGTTTTGTGCTAGGTAGTTTGTTGAACATGCTGCGTTGTCATTGCCTTATTTCATGGGAGCAGATAAACAGCGTCTTTTGTCCTCATCTTCTTGGGCCAAAGGCTTGTGTAAAGTCTTGAGAGAAAATACAGTACATTGGGAGCATCCATCCATCTTTAGGATAGTCACTTTTGTTTTGATTTGTGTGTGTGTGTGTAAATAAAGTGCATGCACATACACTTTAGACTACATTTCTCAGTGCAAGGAGGAAGGTTCAGTAATTTGTGTTCAGGAGGATGAGCAATGGGGGAGGCGAGCAGCGTGGTGCCAGCTGTGACTCCAACTTCAATCTGAGTCTGACCTGACCCAGCAGTATTGCTAAATCTGACTTGTTACATGACGGGTGCTCTGGCTCACCTCGCCTCGCTGAGACAACCTCTGGCCGCAATCTGGGTGTCTTTGTCAGCTCAGAGCAGCCCTGGCCCCGGGAATCGCTGAGGTGGTGGATTTTCACCTCCTCTCTCACTCAATCTCTACCCCTCCCCTTCTTCTTCCTTCCCAACATCCACAGATCAGCATTTTTTTCTTTGCTGTCACCCGCTCACACTCCCATGGACCTCCACGGCTTTCTCAACACCAGGGAGGGGATAGGGCAGTCTAGAGATGGAAAACCTTTACACTTTAGAAATAAAGGTGCTAACTAGAACCATGAAGGCCTCTTTGGCTTGGAGAACATTTTTTTCCTTCCTGGTAGAACCCTTTTACAGAGTTCCAGAGAGTTCCAGAGAACCCTTTTACAGAGTTCTACCTAGAACCCAACATAAAGGCTTATACCTAGAATGATCTGTGAAAGGATACACCCACAACCCCCTATGAGAGGTTCTAAAGAAAAAAACTTCTAAAATGGCTCCACCCAGAGCCCTCTCTGGGGAACTATCCAGAACATTTCCTTCTAAGGGTGCTAACAAGAATATCCTCTACCACAAAGCTTTATATTCCAATGGTTTTATCTAGAACCCACCCAAGGGGTCTACCAAGAATCCCTTTCCATTCCAAGGGTTTTATCTAGAAACCGCTGAGGGAATTCGAGAACCCTTTTCAATTATGGTACAAAGATGACAAAAGATATCTTCAAGGGTTTCTATTTGGAATCTTTCCACCTTCTAAGGGTAATATCAAGAATCCACCCTGGGTGTTCTTGGCCGATTAGCACCTTCCTATCAAACTTATTAAATACAGACACAGTCACAGTTGCCACAAATTATCTTCATGCTTGGCTAATCACAGTGCCTATGCTAGGTTAACATATTTGCATGTTCTCCTCCTAGTATTTTCCACCTTAGGGTAGAAACACCCCATATTACATATTCATTAAGGCAAATATACTAAATGGACAATGTGTGCTGTCTTGCCTATTTGAAAGACGCTGTCCTCAGTGCGCAACATTAATAGATCAGTTTGCACATTTCTTTGCAGGTGATATCAAATTTAAACTTGGTTTTACACATGCAAACCTTTAGTAAATCAGGCCCCTTTGTCTTTCAAAAAACCATTGATGAACTGTTTCTTCAGCAGAGGGTTTTTCAGATGCAAGCAGTTCTAGGTAGATCCTCAACCCTTCAGGAATAACCCTTTTGGAACCCTGATTTTTAAGAGTGTAGATCACTTTCTTCCAATTAGCAGCACACACATCTCCCCGCATACCACTAGATGACTTGACACAGAGAAACTGATGGAAAAAAGGGAAGGAGAGAAAAGTATGACAAAAAGGGGAGGGGAATGATGAGAAAGAGAGAGAATAAAACATACACACACAAGAGCTTGATTAAGTGGTCTTTTAAATGCGCGAGTGGGTAGCAATTCAGCAGCTCTTTAGTCTCAGGAGGACCTGTCTCAATTACCCTAATGAGTCAGAGTGACTCCAGCTTCCCAGGAAGGCTATGGGAGACAGGGAGCCCGGCAAGGCCATACAGGGAGAAATAGGAGGAGCAAGGGCCTTAATATGTGTGTGTGTGTATGTGTGGGTGTGTGTGACATGCAGGATGTGGATGCCCTGTGAAGTTAAATGGAGCGTGCCGAGTTCCCAATGAGCCAGTGTTAGCTGGCGGTCTGACTCACAGTGACCTCCCACTGTGCACATCACTTTCTCATCTGCGCTGTCAGGGAATGGCAGTTAACCCCGGTCTGCCCTGAACCTTGGCCTTCGCTAAACCAATACATATCTCCAATAAAGGCCTAGCATGGAGCATGCTCATGTCACAATATGCAGGCCTACCTCTATTCTTATTCTGCCTCCTAAAGACAGAATTAAATCATTTTGTGACCAGTAAAGTCTCAGTCTTGTTATGAGCTACGAGCCAAAAATGGTGCGAGTTTAGCTGTCATAATTTTTCTGCAACAATACAGTTGGCTTTCTGTATCCTGACACCAGGTAATGGGACCAGCCTCTGCGCTGTATATTAACCTTTTTCCTCAACAAACGCACAAACATGTCACAAACTGCACTGTTGTGGAAGCTATCAGCACAGTGTCATCATCACTATTACCCTCATGTATCCAGCATTCCCCTTCACATGACATTCCATTAGCAATTCAACACACAGCCACTCAACACCCCGTGGCCTCTCAGGAATACATGTCAGTGTAAGAGCACCAGGCTTTACAATTACTGTGTGTTTTTTTGTACAACCCTTCTCCATATTCAGCGGTACACATCAGGCCACCATTTACACCCTAAGAACGCTGCATTCTGGTCATTTTATCTAGTACCATGTAGTAGTAAAATCCACTGTTTTGTTGAATAGAAAGAGAATGTATATTTCACATGCAGTGGCATTGTTTTTCATACACTCAATTTCTAATTGACTGATTTCTTTTGAGTGCTGTCCCCAGCCAGCAAGGGAGGGGGGCAAGGGAGGTCAATGCTCGTCAAAATTACACAACTACAGTCTTTTCTTAATGTTGGTCTGTGTGTTGTTCTGTCTTTCCCCTCTGTCAGTCTGTTGTCTAACACTTTTTGCTCCAAAACAAGATGTCCTGGAAACTACTGGCCAGATTTCCCTGCAACAAGGTTTCAGTGCTTCATTTGTTTTTGATGGCCCCAGTAACTTTTGAATAGTATCGCCAGTAGGTCAGAATTTCCCTACGGCCAGACTTTTGTCCACGACAAAGTATTGTAGACATAACACAAATGGCTGTATTTCCTTGAAGTATTTTGTGCGTAGTCATTGCTCCTAGAGAATTACCATTTTTTTCATGCAACTCTTATTCTAACACACAACACACTTCATGTGATGATCTAACAAAAAGAAGCATCACAACTTAAGTATTAAATTTGTGACAAGCCAATGGCACTGTCGTAAAAGCTGCAATATATAAAATTATTGCATTAAAATGTCCCTAAACGTCAGACTTATGTTATATATTGTGGTGAATTATGTACTTAAATTATCCCATACATTTCCCACAATGATCAGACTCAGAGAAATCCGTAATTTATTCAAGGCAACGGTGATCTCCTGCCACTAGTTCCTATAACTATCAGGAAAACACGTAATACATCGGATACATCAGAGAGTGAGGAAGGAAGTCGGCCAATGTGACTAAGCCTAATGTGAAAAAAACTCCCATGATCCCACAGTACTTCACGACATCATCACAGTCCATCTTTTACTTCTGTTTTAATGTGAGAGACACCCCTACCAGCACAACTTACATATTATGCATTTAAACTAAAATCTTAGACTAAAAACAGAATTATTTTGTAATGCCTTGTTCATATCAAACTTATTTAGCTCCCTTAAATTCTAAGCAAATAGTTCATTCTATCCAACTTCAAACTTTTAGTCTTGTTTTTTCTCAACCTTTGTTTTTATCCCTACTGGACAAGTTGTTATTGTGGGGCCAAAGCCCTCACTGATAGCCATGTCACCTTTCACTTTCAATTGCTGCAAAACAACTGAAATCATTTGTCATTCTTTCTGGGCCACTGAGTGAAATATGACTCATAGGCCTCAGAAATGTTGAAATTGAAAAAGCACATTGGCACACAGTGCCTTCGTCTCAAATCCCCTCCCTCTCCTCCTTCTTTCCTCTATACTCTCAGTCATACAGAAGAAATGGCTTCCATTTAGACACTCGTAACGGTCTCTCTTAATGGCTCTTTGTGATAGAAGTTATTTATGACTGAATTGATGTTAATCTGTCAGTCTGGGGGAAAAAAATCTGCCCATGAAATGGCCATTCAAAAAGGCTGTACCCTGTTGCTGACTACCAGAATGCTCCTCCTCTTATAAAGGAAATAAAGGAAAGTTGTATGCCAAGACCAGGGATGATTTAGCTCATTGCCATTAAGTTGGGGTTTGAATTGCAATACAGCTGGCAGAGCTTGGCTTTAGGTGTGAAAATGTCAATAGCCAAGAGTGCTGCGTCTCCCCTGTCAGCCCTGACGGAAGACCAACGACCAGCGAGGCTGCCATTTGTCTTCCTGAGTGAGTTTTCTAATAACCGTAATGGCTGTGGCAATAAATTACCACCAGCCTGTCACAGAGAACATAGTGCAGCATTTAAATCTAACAAAGAGCCCCCATTCCCCCTCCCTGTTTTAGCCCGATTTTATTCTTAAAACTTAGTAACTCCCTCATTCCCCTAAGGAGCACTTTAAGCTAATAGTGAATAGCCAAACCCCATCCCAGAGCTCAAGTATATCACGTCCTAACTGGACAGAAAATCCTTGGCTCTGCTCTCTCCTCAACACTAGATAGGAATATTTAGCACTTCTGTGTAGATTTTTTTTTAATGTAAAGCAGTTCATCATGCTATATTACCGGCTAACTGTGTTTGAATTATGCAGCAATGTCCTAACTACACTGGTCACCTGTCTGCTTGCCTCCCAATTCAGTGAAATAACAAATTAAGGCTGATAGCTGATTGCAATGAGATGCCATCTTACCCTTGACCCCATCATCATATGCCCTCACACTAGCTAGTGTTTTTCCATCCCCCTCCCATGGAGTTGACTGCAGCCCCTCTGTGAGATGAGCGTGCTCAGTAATTGGAGCAGTGGGAGGCGATTTGTTCCCGTCCTTTCCTTCAGTAGCAGCAGTTTGCTGGTGGGCAGCCCATGGAGCTATGCCATCCTGCCATTTGTCAGACAGGGTGCAATTTCCCGGTCATCTGTTTCCATCCATAACTGAAGGTGAGGAAGAAAATGGTGAATGATGGAGACTTTAATATGGCTGCTCATATTGTAGGAGCTTACTCCTGGTAGCGACAAGCCAGACTCATACACTCTCACCCTTGTGGCAAATACCGTAGCACAGCGCTCATAGTCTTCAAATGCTTGCTATTTACAAGTGACGCATTTCTCAGTTATGTGGGGCTCTGCTGATTTTCTGTGCGGACCTGTGGTGTACAGATGGATGGAGGATACTGGGCCTCTGGGAGGGTGTGTCATGTTGAAATGAAAGCTGCCTAACACGAAGGATTTGCCCCTTGGCAACAGGCGAGAGATTCCAGTCATTTTTGCCTTATGCCTTAACCTCTTGTTGCTATAGCTCCCTGAGGCAGCCTGTATGTTAAAGCTTCTATTTCCACATCTTCCTGTGTTCAGTGATGGAATGAGACCAAGTACATTTACTCAAGCACTGTACTTAAGTACAAATTTGAGGTATTTGTACCTTATTTCAGTATTTCCATTTTATGCAACTTTGTGCTTCTATTCCACCACATCTCATAGGCAGATGTACTTTTCAACTCCACTGCATCAGTTACTAGTTACTTTTTGGATTACAATTTTTATACCCTTCCTCTTCAGTGAAAACCATGTATCTCCATATTTTTTTAAATATTTTTTTGTGATAAAATTAAGGATTTAGAGTTAGGGTTAAGAAAAGTCTCCGACTTCTCAAACTGAATGAACTCTTTAAAAAACCTCTTGGATTAGCTGGAAAATACATTGTTGCATGTTTTTCTGAAACAGGACAGTGATGCAACAAACATATGATCTTATAGAATATGATGCATTGCTGTATATTAAACTACCCAACACTACATAACAGTAGCTCTACAGCAGTAAAATACAACATACACATTAATGCAGCAGTAATATTAATCCAACAACATTATATATATATATATATATCAGTAAAACATTGACAGGGGCCATTTTTTTGTTTTGTTTTGTTTTAAAGATTATTTTTTGGGCTTTTTGCCTTTATTATGATAGGACAGCTGAAGATATGACAGGAAGGGGGTAGAGAGAGAGGGGATGACATGCAGCAAATTGGGCTGCAGGTGGGAATCGAACTGGCAGCCGCTGCAGAGGACTGACAGCCTCAACACATGGTGCGCACGCTCTACCAACTGATGGGTGTGGGCGCCGCAAAAGGGACCATTTTTACTCTTTTTGCTGATAAATAGTTAAATACTTTTAGTTGAAGTTTTCTTGAAGTCACAATCAATGGTTAGTTGTTTTTTTTTTTTTTTTTTAGCGCAAATGTATTGTGCTACAAGTTATCTCTACACCAGTATCCTGCCTGACAATGACAAAAAAGTCATTTTGTAGATATTTTCAAGTATTTTAATGGCATTTCAGGGCTTGTCTTTTCCTGTAAAATGATTCAAAACTGTTGATGACTCATCCTGCTCCTGGGGGCATTACTAAATTTGCGTCAATGAAAGGCAATTGCTTATGATGCTGCCAATGCATGAAAGGAGAATACATTCATGCTCTGGAGCAGACTGGAATGCTTCTGGGGAACAGGGCTCACTGTACAAAAGTACAATTTTATAACTATATTAACTGATTTGGGTGAAAGGAGATCATATCTAATGGAGAAAATATTTTCTGGTTTTCCCTCTGATGTCCTCCAGCCTCCAACTTCAGCTACCAGTGATTTAATTTCAGAGTTTCGTGAGAGCTTTAGCTTTGTTGCTAAAATAGACAATTTTAACTAGCGGGCAACAGAACCACAGCTTTTGAAACTGACAAGAAATGCATTTCTGAAGTCATCTATGGAGTTTCGGATGGAGAGATTATTTATTTCTTTATTGCTAAGTTAGCTAAGGAGTCAAACCTGGAGAGAAAACCACTTTGGTATATCACCTATGCTCTGTAGTCAAGTCTCCGCTGCTCTTGGAGGCTGTTTTAGTCCCGGTCTGACAGCGTTCAGTGGGAGCTCTCAGTCCAGGAAGAGTCAGCTTATGGGACCACTCTCCCTCCTTCATGGACTGCAGCTTAACACACATTCAGCGTTATTGGCAACTATAAACACAAGTCAGTGTTCATGTTAAGTCCCTCCCTAACTGTTTTTACAGGAAACAAGTGAACAATAAGCCATCTGCTAGCCGTTTCAAGGGATCTTTAAGTAAGTAAGTTTTGAATGCATTTTTTTCTGATAGCAAAGTATTTTCACAGCATGGTATTAGCACTTTTATTAAACAATCTGAATACTTTTTCCACCACTGCCTGTGACCGACCAGAAGAAGGGCACAGAAAGACGTTGTCCAAGGGTTAGACAAAAATGAACTTTGAAGAATGAACAGGACCGCTTTGGTGTTGTGTACATTACACTGCTCTATGTATGCAGAGCTGTTTTCAACAGTGGTTTAAAACAAAGTAATCTGCCTCACCAGCAATCAAGGCTCTTCTTAGCGAGGCACCATAAAACAAAGAAACCCCGCAGTGTGCAGCTGTGCAGCATGATAAGCATGTAAACTCTGCCTCCCAAACTTGGCCGATCACACGCTTCTATCTATCCATTTACCAAAACCAATTATTTTTTCAATCCAAAGGTGCACCTGATACCTCCCCCATCAGACTGATGCAGCAGGGACAGAGGAGTTCTAAAGACGAGCAATGGGTGGTAGGGGCATTGCTCCCCTGAATGTGGGGAAAGACGAGCTGTGTTATTTGTAATCACAAATTGATGTCCTTTGTAGCCATGGGTTAGTGTGATCTGTGGGCTGGGAGAGGCAGGCGTCATGCAAGGCAAGGCAGCTGCTCTGCCTTTCTTCCCTCCCTGCAGTAAAGGGTTCCCTTTCAAAGGAGCCAAATGTATCTCCTTTCAGCTAGGCAAAATGGAGTCACTGTAGTTCATTTGAGACCTCAGATAAGACTGGACAGGTGTTTTGCGATGTCAGTTGAGCTTTCACACAAATATCTTTTATTCTTTCTTTTTCAGGAACTAAAAAGTAGATAAATTAATAAGGTTTTATGTGTTTTCTCTGTGATTTTGTTAGGTTTTCCTGTTTTCACTCAGTTCAGGAGCGACTCTTCTTTCAATTATTTTCATTGTTTACTCTCTTTAGCACACATGGCTGTAGTTTGGTACGGTGTTTTTCCTTCAGGGATTTCTCGAAACACTTGTTTTTTTTATTCATTGTAATTGAAGGCTAGATTTATAGGCCTGAGCAGAGCTGGCTCAGTAAAAAACAATTACAGATAAAGAAAACACGCTATTTTAGATGTTTATCAATTTTAATTACCACCATCAAGAGAGCTGGATAGTCATTGTTGATTTCCCCCCCCCTGTTCTGTTTTTCTCTTTGTCTGTTGCCAGGATATATTAAATTATTATAAACTGGCTTTGCACAGAACTTTGTTGAAAAGTTGTTGAAGGGTCAAGGAGGAACTGTTTGTCTTTTCAACTTGTTCAGACTTATTGTCCAAACTGTGTGCCTGTCAACAATCAGAGCTGCCTATTTTCCAGAAATGTGCTACAATGGTAGAAGGGCATTGACTATTGGGTGACCACTGAATAAGGATTGTGCTCAAATGGTTTTATGGCTTTGCAGTGCTTGGTTAGAAGTGCATAGAACCTGAGCTCATAACTCTGTGTTTTGTGTTTCACCCTTGATGTGGAAAAAATGGTAATGGAAGCAATTATTTACAATTTGCTAAGAAAATCATAGTACCACTGAGTGCCATTAAGTCAGCTTTGCTTTTAATTGATTGTCTTGTGCATTACAGATTTGTTAAAAAGTCCAAGTGATAGCTGCCACATTTGTGTTTTCATAGTATTGCTGCTGCATAGTGTGAAAGTCATGATACTAACCGGCCTATTCTCATTCCTGTTGTCTTATACTGATGTTTTGTCGTGCCTCTCGGCACAAGCCTTTGAAGTAACTACAATAAACCCATCTGCATCAGTATAAAGTATAAAGAGCAAAAAGAGTCCACAAAAAGACGTGATGGGATGGATGGACGGGTCAAACAAACACAACTTTCACCCAGGTGGCTTTGGTGTGAAGCCAAAAGTTAACATTATCTTAAGTTATGTGCATCACATGGCTTACTTAGGTCACATGACTTATGTAATGTAACATACTTATTTTAACCCAAACCATGATCTTTTCCGAAAACCTAATTAAGTAGGTTTGTAGCTTAAACCTAACCAAACTGTGACTGTTTAGCAACATTAGGGTTGGGTACCAAAAACCTGGTGCCGATATGGGACTGATTCTTATATGATCAATACCTACTGGGCCGAATCGCAAGGCAGATTACAGTGCCTCATTTTGGTGCCACACACTGACTGAGTGACTGTCAATTGAAATAGTTGAAATAGCCATCTGGTGCAGTGTTACAGTTGCATCACGAAACTGCTTTTTAAAGTATCGGTTCAGACACCATTTAAAAGTCTAATTTTAGCACCAGCACTGGAAAAAATCTGAACAATACCCAACCTTAGTGAACAGACTTTCTGACAGATTGTCTCATACAGGTGCTAAAGCAGACGTTGTGTGTCTGTATAATGCAGAGGGGTGTGACAAAGCGGCATCTGTGTTTGACTACCTGGGATGAGAAAGTTGCACTAACAGACCAAGGAAGTGAACATCCGGAGGTGAACCTCATATTAGAGCACACTGCCAGTAACTGTGAAGAACTCTTAGAGAGTGCATCTGTGGAAGGGCCAGGGTCTGAAAGGAAAGGCAGTCCCTGCTACTACCGAAGCTATAACGATGCACTGTGTGCGACCCCCAGACAAGATTGATCAATAAGTCACTGCAATGAAGTGGCACATCGATTACACCAATGACAGGGCATTTACAGGTTTAATCTGTATAATGAGTGTAACCTTTTTCTTTCAGCCACCTGCTTTCTGCCTGGCACGGACCTGTCCAAGGCCAACGGGGACCAGAAAGGGGGTGGGAAGATGAATGTCTGTGTGCATATATATGTTGTAGGGGTGGTGGTGGTGGTGGTGATGATGATGCGGAAAACAAAGGGAGTAGAGAGAGGAGAAGAGAGCGGTTTATGTGACACCCGGGCCTGTGTTTGTGTCACAGCTGTAGGTAAGGTAGTCGCGCAGGGGGAGGATCATCATCATCATGCATTCGTATGCAGTGTAGAGAGGCCACCAATGATTAATGTGTGTCATGGGTAACTCGAGGCTCTGCAGTCTCTTTAGCATTTACAGTGTGTCCTCCTACTCTTGCCTTTACAGTCCTTCCAGGGCCTGAACAGCTTCTTCTGCTCTTTCCATGTGTCCTATTGTTGTAGGTTCAGCTTCCTCTCTCGGCCCACGGTGATAGATGTTAGTCACATTTACTAGTCTGCACACAACTTGTTTCTTTTTGCCATAAAGTTACTGAAATTTTTATTCACTTAATTATTCATGCTTTGTCTTGTTCATTGTTAGTTTTTCTTCCTGTTTTGCAACATGACGCAAATGCCAGTTAACATGAATGACATAACAGCCAGTTAACCCACATGCTTATCAGTAAGACACAGACTTGGTAAGGACTCTCTGAAGCTGAATGCACTTTTTTTTTTTTCGAAACAGCTTGTTCACATGTGGAATGTGTCCACAGAAATTAAATGTGGTTAACCAGGGCTTTGCAGCCGCTTGAATCTAGATGAGTGCGAATCATAGATATTTCAAGATATTGTTGGCATAGAAACAAGACCCACATGCAAAGTTTTTGTATCCGCACAGATGCCTCATCCCACTATTCTGCAGCGCCTTGCCCATACATTTCTGCCAGGAAAAAAAAAACACTATGTGGACACAGGCCCTTAGCCAGCCCCGGAGTTTATTTTTATTCACTTTGGAATTGATTGGGAGCAAGTAAACCTGATAAAATTAAATATTTGTCATTTTGGACCAGACATATAGATTAACCTTATCAAACAACTTCAACCATCGTATAAGGCATGTATATTAAAATGAGCAAAAACAGAAATCACGCTGGAATTATCCTTTAAAATGATCAGGCCTCTAAAAGACTGTCTGCTGAAGAAGTCACAGCATGGTAAATGTTCTTCCCAGTGGATGGCTGCAAAAATTGTCTCAGGGGCACAAAGTGCTCTGAGCGTGTTGTCAAGGGAATATTACTGCAGTGTTATGATGTGTTTTTATTCTGTCAGCCTCATCCCCAAGGGCAGGAGCCCCACTCACAACTGTGCTGCCTGCTGGTTCACTTTGCCAGAAATGCTTCGACATATACAGCGCAATAGACACATGGACACAAACAAGCACAGACACATGCAGATACACACGGACACCAACGAATACACACATAAACACACACACACACACACACACATCCCATCACCTTCAGAAAGTTGACTGCTTGCAGCCGGAGCCAAGTTAAATGCTGCTTTGCCAGTCCATCTCTGCGTCCCCTCCCTCCTCTGCTCTCCTCCCCTCTCCTCATCTCTTTGACTCCCAAGGACAAGGAGACCCACCGTACAATGGGACACCATTTATCACCACAGGAACAATTACTGGAGACATTTCATTGTCAGAAAATTTCAAGCCAATTCTTCCCCTCCCATCTCTCTCTTTTTATCTTCCTCCTCCCGCTCTGTCTTTCTTTCTTGCCCTGCTGCCATCCCCTCCTTTTTCCTCCCTTCCTCTACTCTGCCTCTTTGCATGGCTCCCAACGAGCTCTATTGCAGGTCAGACTCCCATTAGCCCAAGCCCATCACTATAGATTACAGCACAGAGGCGGTGGAGCACTGTATTCTATCTCATCTAAAGGCCCTGACAGACTTTTCTCCTTCTGTTTCGAACAATAGGATCCTCTTTTTTCCCAAGGAAAGGCATGGAAAATTGCCTATGATACTGTATCTCCAGCCCTGTGCTTTAATGAAGCCTTTCAACATGGTGCGGTGTGAAGGGAAAGGAAGAGAGTCAGTTGTCCAATCTCTGTTTGATCACACATGCAGACCCAGCCTCAGTAAATCACAGCAGAGCAGAGCAGAGCAGGGAGGGATTTAAATGCCAAATACATATCAGATATGTATGTGTTGCTTTTGCTTGGGCCTCTTTTCCTCAACAGTTGTGGTTTGCTATTTCAAATGTGTGACTCTATGTCTGCACAACAGCATTTTTTAAAGCGGGGTAAAGTAATTGTTGTACTCATGAGTCACTTGATGCTGAGGGCTTTCACAATAAAAGAGGGGGAATGTGCTTTGCCTCTATGCTCTTAGAAATAAAAGTACTAACTATTCAGGAAGAATCCTTATTTCTAAGTGTGCGTCTTCAATTTATTTACAAATGTGTCAAAACTGAACCTGTCCCTGAGGCCTTGAATCACATCCTCCTGTGTTTAGGTGGCTCTTGTCCTGGCCTTATTTTTCATTGCATGTCACATTTGTTTCTAAGCAATATTTGCTTTTGACGCGTCAATGGAATGCATGTTAGCAGATAAGCAGATTCAATCAAGTGTGAAGCAGCACCTCAGGTGCCCACATGGCATCCTTGACATCCATCAGCGTAGAATGGAAATGGGCCCTCGGTGTCAAATGTGCTCTGATTTATCCGCAAGTGCTGATATGATCGCTATTAGATCGTTTTTAATGACTAATGACATTTGAAAAGTGCTTGGGTCTGTGCAGAGGCATAGAGGGCAAATTACCTCTCGCCAGTGCAGTGCTGTGTTCTCCCTGTGGTGATAGCAGCAGGTCTAAGTCAGTCATGGAATCATGTATTGAGTATACGTGCATCCATTTGTGTCACCAGAGCAAGCTGGTGGAAAGAACCCCTGGGCAGTGCCTGAGGGCTGGTCGGTTGGTACGTGTCTTCACTGTATTTATTACCTACTGTACATAATTTAGTATTTTGAGCCAAGTCAGTAATACAGTTGAGCAACAACAGCAATTGTAATTTTAGGTAATTTAATCTGTCCTTTTTATTTGTTTTTCTATGATTGACAAAATCAAAAAAGATTTGCAAATTGACTTTTAATACCAGTCACTTGTGATTTCATTGGGACTTGAGCCATTTGACTTGAAAATACTTAAAAATACCTTCCACCAAGCCCACAGATTAAAAAGTATGTTGTTATAAATTTGCCTTCAAAATTAATGCTCTTCATTCCACAATTACAGATCCACTTTGAACCAATACAATACAAAACCATGAACTTATCTTCTTGCTTCAAGTGCTTCTGCACTAGATTTTTCAAATATCTGTACTTTACCTGAGCATTTACTTTTCTGACAACTTTTACTTTTACTTCCTATTCCCATTTTAACACGAATATCTGTAATTTCAACTCCTTACATTTTCAAAATAGATTTCTTACTTTTTTGTGTTAACGTGTTAATTTTAGGGAAATTATTAATTATTTTTATTTTGCAGCATCGAGCACCACCTTCTAAAAATCAGGACTGATTTCATTTTAAATGGATGACAGAAAAGATGATTCCTTAGTGCATCCATAAGTTCATATTACACACAACTGACAAAACAAGATGAAACAGACAAGAGAGGGAATTTAGCATTTAGTTTGGCACAGAAACAGCCAGTCAGAATGTCCTTCAGATTTTTACTTTTATACTTTAAGTACATTTCAGGCCTGAACTTTTATTTGAGTAAATAAATTGAATCAACTCTGTTATTTTTACCAGAGTTTTTACAAGTATCTGTATTTAAAGAATGTGTGCACCTTTGCCACCACTGGTGGTCAACAAAGTTGCATTATGTGAAAATATGCAGATTGAAAATTACTGGATGGTGATGCAATAATTTTTTTTTCATTTGGCATTTGAAATGGCACAACAGAACAAGTTGAGGCTAGCATAACATTTGGTTAAAAAACAACAACAACAACAACAACAAAAAAAAAAAAAAAACGCATTGTCACTCATTAAGGACCCGGACCGAAAGTTTAGGACTTGACTGGGGACTTGTCAGTCTTGACTTTGGAGTTGACTGCCTGTCTTTCCTTGGGGCTTGACTTGAGACTTAATTTAAGAGTCTTGAGACTTACTTGTGATTTGCAAAACAATCACTTAATTCCACTTCTGCTGTGTGTGTAAGAGCATCTTTATGTTGTGATCCACTCCTCCAGTGAGAGATGAATTAACTGCATGTATGAAGGTGTGTCAAAGGAGAATGAGCGTAGGGACAGACCAATAAGAAAAAATAAGGTGACAGACAGAGTGAAATGTGTAAAACAGCTGACAGATAGTGGGAGAAATATTTTGCATCTGCAGCCATGGACAGTCTGTTGGTTTTTGGAGAGGGTCACTTAGCTCCGGGAGCCACAGCTGGTTTCAGCAGCAGCCAGACACCCTGGGGAGCTCTCAGACATTCCTCTGGGTCTGTCTCTGTAATAACTCTGTACTGACATGGGTTAAAAAGGGACAGAGATGGAGGGAGTTATAGATCTGGCGTGCCTGTACAAGTGAGTGGAGATAGAACTGACCGTCTGTCTAGTCTGGTCTGGTGTGTACACTGAATACTGAGAAGAAAAAGACAGAAAATAGAATTGAGTACAGGCTGTTACATTCAATGCTGCCTGTTCCACTTTCAGCATACAGCCCACAGTACTTTAACTCAAGTGGAAATTTCCAGCCCAGCACTGTTCAGTGAAACCACCTTAACCTTTAGGCAGATTTAATACTGAAGTTGCCAGACAGTGAGACTTTGGGTTCTGTAGTAGCAGTGTCTTCCTCGTAGCTCTTTTAATTTCCATCTCAGCAACTGAATCCAAGAATAGACACAGACCACAGACAATCCATACAGAGTTTAATATCACTGAGAGGGCTAGAACAATGATTTAGAACCACTAAATAGATGCTCCACATAATCAACTTTGCATATTTGATGTGAGGCGCTCTCCAGAGTGGGCCGGCTTTCAAATGTAAATTTTGCCTGCAAACTTAAATCATTTAGTGCATTTTACTTGAAGCGTATCTTTGACAACAATAAATCACAAGGTTGCTGCATCCATTAGCAAATTGGCTCTGCAGTAGACGGAAGAATAAAGGGAGAGGGAGGCAGAGCGTGAGTGTGCGGCAGGCAGCAGTCTTTTATAATCAACAGTAACAGTTTCAGAGGCATGGTAGCCAGACACTGCGGCACACGGACACCCATAAACCTCTGGTCACATACATCACAACAATGGGCCCATTGATTGGCTGGCTGGGATAGTGGGTGGGAGGCTCTGGCTTGAAGTGATGCATGCCACAATCAGCTCTGAAGGGCCTCTGTTTTTCCTGTTGGCCCTGTCGCCCTCGCAGCCCTCTCCGTGTGTCCGTGAGATGCCCGCGACGGATCTTTCAATGTGCGTCCTTCATGCCTCGCAGTTTGCAGCATACCCTTGCTGTCTGCCTCTGCTCTCCATCTCATCCCCATTCTGTCACTCTCTCTCATACGCACACACTCACTTTTTCAAGACACTGGCCTTGTCTCTTCTCTTTGGTTTCATTCAGAGAGTTTTATTGTATTTGGATAAGTGCACGCTACAGTATGTCCACCCTTTTCAGAAACATGTATTAGATAGAATAGCCAGTGCTTTCATGAGCACAAAGAGAGAGACAAGAGGAGGAGAAATGGGGCCAATTAGAGGCCTGGAGCTAGCACTGTCTTCTACTGCTGGTCTGGGCCATAGTACACTGTGTGTGTGTGTGTGTGTGTGTGTGTGTGTGTGTGTGTGTGTGTGTGTGTGTGTGTGTGTGTGTGTGTGAAGGTGGATTGTCTGCAGGTTCTGTACGGGAGGTGATGAGTGAAAAAGAAAGACCAGGAAATCCAGTATTTCTATTTTAGTGTCCAACATTACTGGAAGCTGGCTGAAGTATGAATTATGGAAATGACTGTAGGGGGTTTTCTAGCCCAAAGGCTTTACTTCAGAACCCTCTTTTCCTCTAGTGATCAGATATGATACCAAAAGGTGGATTCTGGGGGGTTTGTGGTTGTCCCCATGTCTTCATACAAAAAAGGGGGACTTAAAATTAGCTCTGGGTGCAGTAGTTCCAGGTTGTTTAAAGGAATAGTGTAGATTATTAGATGCTGGGTTGTATGGAGTATTTATTGATAGTACAGTGCAGTAGATGCTGGTTAGCACTTCCCCAAAGAATACCAGCATTGAAACTGAGCAACGTACTGCTTTGGTCAGCAATAAAAGGTATTTTAGCCACTTAAAAAAACAGTTTAAGTGCATGTGTACAGTGGCCTCTGTGCTGGTGTTTCTCTCTGCTTCTCCAAACTTGGGATGATAAGAACTATTGATAAGTACCTCATACATATATCAAATATTCCAAACTATCCCTTTAAGTCTGTTTTTTATGTTAAAACAGTCAAAAATAATCCACCTGATGTATGAATCATTTCTTGGATGAGGTCACTGTGGTATATGAATGCAAAGCAGACTAGAGAATACAGTATAGAGAACCATACTGCGGGCCTTTTTTCACACTGTGGTATGCGGTCAATTTGGACTGCCCAACTCTACATTCTGTATGATCAAAGTTAGCAGATCAAACAACTCAACTGGCAGACAAGTGAGTTACCTATCCTAAGGCTGCAGGAAATGTGGCTCAAACCTTGCAATTACTCTTCTGCAATGCAGAAAAAAAATCTAACTGCTCGCCGGAGAGTTGTTAAAGGGGTTGACCAACAATATTTGTCATCTTCGTTTTGAGTAGAGAAGCCTGTGTGCTGCTACAGTTCTTTGTTGACTTGTTCCTGCATCCTCCCTGAATTCACACACTACGTATCTTTACAGCCCTAACCACATCCCTGCTAATTAACAGGACAATAAACATGCTGGCTCCCATTAACTGTGGCGGCCGCTGCATATTTCCCCAGACAGTGTCTGACTGGTAGATAGGGGCTCTCTGCACTGCACAATATGTTAATCAGCCTCCCTCATCTCAAGCTCTTCCATCTCCTCTTTCTCGGTCTTCAAAGTCAAGTAGGAGACCCTTTTCCCTGCCGTCCCCAGGCCCTGCCCTATCTCCATCTGCAGGTAGCTTAATCTGTCTTCACTGGAGAGCTTTGCCACATTACTGGGGCGCTCACCAACCAATTACTATCCATTTCAAGTGCTCATCAGGTCGGTGTCATGACGGAAAAATGCCCACATCCTCTTGACCTTTTGATTGTCCTGATGCATCAAGTGGTAAGGCAAACAAGAGAAGCGGTGAGTGGGTCTGTCAGGCTTAGGGTGACTAACTCATCATTATCAGCCAAAGAAGTGGAACAGTGTATCCATCCTTAAAATCTGTGCTGAAAGTGCACAGGAGTGTGGCGCAGCTCTGACAAACACTTTGGGCTTTATGTGGCGTGGAACCTCTTTATTTCAGAGGGGAGCGTATGGCAGTAATCCGACCTGCAGATAATAAGACCCCCATGTCATAAATCCTCTCAGAAAACTAAGGCAGTTAGGCTCATATTTGCTCATTCCGCAGGGCACGCACTGTTTGCTGCTCAGAAAGGGATTGTCTCCACTCTTTTTCTTTTTTTGTTACAAGACTAAAACTCATAAAATAGTCAAACTCTTTAAGTATCAGCTGGCCTCATACACAAAGCAGACACCCACCCACACTCAAAGAAATATACTTACTAACTACAACCACCAACCACAATCTTCGGTTTGTCCTCATAGGAGAGCCCTTTTTGGTCCTTGGTAAAAGTGTTGGAACCCTTACAGAGAGTTAGGACCCAACATTAAAGATTATACCTAGAACCATCTGTCAAAGGTTCTAATTAGAACCCCCTATGAAAAGCTCTATAGAGAACCACCTGTGGTGTAATGGTGCAGTAGAGAACCTTTCTACTCTTTAATGGTGCTAACAAGAATCCTCCCATGGGTTTCTACTGACAATCTTTTAATGTTCCAGGGGTTTTGCCCAGGACAATAAATTATCTTGCATATTGATAAAGTGGTGAGTCAGATGGGGTAACGTCTTTCAGTTGTAAGGAGATACCAAACATTTTTACCACAGAATATCAAACGACAGACTGTTAATGCATTAGTTTTATCACATCTGGACTACTGCTCTGTGGTTTGGTCCAGTACTTCCATGACACAAATAAAGAATTTGCAGATTGCTCAGAATAAAGCAGCACGGAGTATACTCAGATGTTCATACAGAAGCAATGTAAACACAATGCATAACTGTTTATCTTGGCTAAAGGTAGATTGCAGATTTACTATTTCTTTGCTTAACTTTATCAGAAATATTTTAGCTACCAAATCACCAAGGGTATTATATAAACAGTTATGGCTGAGCTCAGACGTACATAACTATCACACCTGGCATACAATTGGTGGTAGATTTACATTACCCAAAATCAAGACTAGTATGTTGAAGAACAGTGTAATGTACAGAGATACGGTTACATAGAACTCTCTAAATAAGCATATCATCCAGGAAAACAGTAAAGATCGAATTAAAATATTACTAAAACAACATCTCCTGACTAAACAGCTCTCCTCACCTACTGATTTATAGCTGACAAACAGACATGTTAAAGGGTATTTTGGTTTTGTGTCACTATAATGAAATGATGCTGTAGAACGATAGAAGCACTATAAAACCTTTTTTATAGATCCTTGGAGCACCTGGAGGCTTTTCTCTAAGCCCATTTTGATGTTGTTGTTAACTTTGATTATAATTGGCCAAAGTGTATTAGCTTACATATGAGCCATTGGTAGCCTGTATCTATGTAGAAATCCTTTGTTTCTTGATTTTGATGATTAGAGCTTGGTCCTGTTTTGTGTTGTTTTTGTTGTTTTATTGTTGTTGCTTTTTTTTTTTTTTTTTTTTTTTTTATCTTTTTTTGTGAGTATGTGCTGCATGTAATGTATACAGTATTATGTTTAGGGTGGACCCCAGAAGATTAACTGTTAGTACGGCTGCAGCTAATGGAGATCCTAATAAATGAAATGAAATGAGAGACATCCAAGGGGTTCTACATAAACCCTTTTATATTCCAAGGGTTTTATTTAGAATAAACTCAGGGTTCTACACAGAACCTTTTTGAATTCCAAGGACTTTATCTAGAACCCACACAAGGGGTTCTACCGAGAATCTTTTTATATTCCAAGGGTTTTATCTAGAACACACGCAGGTTCTACCAAGAGCGTTTTTATATTCCAAGTGTTTTATCTACAACCCACCGGGAGGGTCTACTGAGAACCTTTTTTTTATTCCAGGGATATTATTCAGAATGCACTCAGAGGTTCTACCAAGAACCTTTTCATACTCCAAGGGCCTTCTCTAGAACCCACCGAGGAGGTTCTAAAAAGAACCCTCGTATATTCTAAGGTTTTTTTTTTTTTTATCTAGAAGGTAACCAGGGAGTTTTACCAAGGCCCATTTTACGTTATGGTATAAATAACCCTCGACCAACCATAGATGAAAGAGTTCTTCAAGGACTTCAACAATCCTTTGAGAACTCTTTTTTCCAAAAAGGGTTGTTAATGGAACCCTTAGTCTTACAAAGAATTGTTGACAAGCTCTTTTGTCAAAAAGCATTCTTCAGAGGCAAAAAGCTCCCTTCAGGAAGAGCGCTCTTGGAACCCTTATTTCTAAAAGTGCAGCTTTCAACGTAGCTCATGTGTGAACTCTGTAAACAGAGCCGGTCCCTCAGAGAGTGAGAGTCAGGAGCATTATCATAAGCAACTGTCAAATTTTGTCTTTGCATTGTTAAGTAGAGAGAATAAAGAGCAAACCGTGATTTAATTAAAGCTAGACTGAGGGCACAGGAGGAATAAAAAAAAATATAAAACAAAAAAAAGGAACAGAAGTTAATAAAGAAGCATGAGTGAGTATGT
The DNA here is from genome assembly GCF_056507025.1 of Lutjanus erythropterus. NCBI lineage: Eukaryota > Metazoa > Chordata > Actinopteri > Lutjaniformes > Lutjanidae > Lutjanus > Lutjanus erythropterus. The sequence goes on from NC_139334.1 coordinate 16,020,649, forward strand.
GTGTGCTGTTATTGTCGGGCCCGTTGCAGAATTAATTTTTTACCTTTGGGCGGTTAGAACAGCGGTGGGCGATGTGTGTGCCCAGCTGCTGGTCGGAGACAGGCAGTAGTTAGGCATGCCAATCTGGTGGCCTCTTTCAGCCTGCCAGTCTGCCCAGATCTTCAGGGCTCCCCGCTAGCCCCCTCTGCTTTGCTGTGCTCTGGCAGAAGAGCTAATTAAAACAGGGCTAAATTAACAACACGTTCACAGGCTAGCCTGCCTCGCCTGTTTGCCTCCCTCCTCCTCCCGGCTTTTTTTCTCCGTACCTCACAAACACACACACACGCATGCAGACACTCCTCCTCCCTTTCCTCATCACCCTATATCTCACTGAGGCTGCCTACTGCGGGAACATGTGTTTACCTTAAGGGGTTTTATGGCAATTACACTCCTGTGCTCTCTCTGCCTGTTTTGTTTTCCATTTATGTGTTTATTTAATTGGCATTCAGTGTGCTGTAATTCTATTAGTTCCTGAAAAGGTCAGGGTCATAGGGGATTGGCTTCTGGCAGCCTCGCTTGTGAAACACGTAGCACTCAAACCGGTCCATACATACGGAGAGATAATTAAAAAGGGCCATGGTAGAACTTACCTCACGACCTTTGTAGGAAGACAATTAAAAAAGCGAAACCCAGCAGTGCTAACAGGAACTCTGGATTTTAATCAATTTTGTAAAATGTAGTTGGAATATAAATATTAGTTCCCACACTGTCTACACAGAAGCACAGACGATCTGAGTTAATTTTTATTCATGATTTCTGTATCAAACGGTAACATAGTTGAATTAAAGATTATTAAACATCATTACATAACAGAGTGTTTGGACACTTTCAGAGACAGTTTTCAATAATTATATTTTCCTATGAACAACCACCAGCACGATTTGCAGCTACCGCTCCTTTCTTCTTGGTATTATCCTGAGATAACAACACATATAATTGTGGGATGGTAATAACTGACTGCTGTACAGAGAGTGAGTCACTGAAAAAAAGCCTTAATGCTGTCACTGCGATATTAGCTGTAAATCTCTCTGAGATTGTGTGCAGAGGGGCACCTTTTTGCTGTCAGGTCATTGTCCAAATTACCCAGGAATTTTGAAGTGTTTAAATTTTAAACCTCCATAAAGTGGCCTACATGGCCCCGGCTGCATTTGGCTGTTAATAATGGATGAAGACGAGCAGATCAGCATGTGTAATGGGAACTTGGCTGGAGACATGGCATGAGCTGACTGGCTATTTCAGACGATCTGTCAGCATGTCTGCTGACCCCGATGAGCAGTTATTAAAATTATGCAAGATGAGATACAGACACTTGATGGAGCCAAGACTTGACAAGCCCTCAATGAGTTTGTGTAGCTACAGTAGTGAAACCTTGTCATTCAAGCTTTAGCATAAGAAAACTCACGCCATTAAAACATACATTATATAATGGTATATTGTCATAAGTGATGTTATCTGAAGATGTACTGCAGATACTTTATTTCTAATTCATCTTAAGTCTTAACATAGGAAGAGTCAAAGAAAAGATTTCTCTCAATTTGGTATAACAGAAACAAATCTTAACTAATTTAAAAATCCTATCCTAACTTAAACCCATTTTAACTTGGATTAGAAAAGACAGACAGATGAGTCAGAGGTTGTGGTAACATCTGTAGAGAAAACCAAACAATGTTCTTTTGGGGAAATTTAAAACAGCACAACTTGGGAGATGAAAGAAAGTGAGCTAAGATAGCAGACAGTCTCTGGCGTATCCAGGATCCAGTGTGTAAAAGCAGTAAAAGACTAGTCATACGGATTGATTGAAGTTAGCGAACACTACTCCAGCTACTGTTCATGAACAATACTATTAGCCACCATTAGCGAACAGCACCATTAGCTAATGTTAGCAAACTCTACCGTTAGCCACTCATAGCGAACACTACTGTCATCTACTGCTCTAATACTACCGTTAGCTACTATTAATGAGCACTACCCTTATATGGAAATATTAGCAAACACTACTGTTAGTCGCTGTCAGTGAACACTACAATTAGCTACTGCACTAACATTACAATTAGCTACTGTTAGCGAATGCTACCGTTAACTACTATTGTTGATGAACCCTTTGTAATTTGCTCACTTGTTAGTAAGTTAGCTACTATTCCAGGTGTAAAAGTAAAAGTTAGTGCATCTTAATGGTTATCCTAAAGTCGAGTTTATTTAAGATTCTGGAAGGTTATGATGCTTGTGTAAACACTTCCTCTGTTATAGGATAGGGTCAGTGACTTAGGAACTTTTTTTTCCCCCTAAATCAGGTCCCAATCGTAATTGCCATGGTTATCAAACAGTTAGAATCTGCAAGTTAGGAAGTCTCTGTAATATGGCCGGTGACAAACAGGCTGCATGATGACATAGCACCGACCTTCAGCACACATGAATAATAAAAGGTAATGCATTGATAACTGATGGCGCAGTGTGTATAATTTTCAGTGGATTCAGTGATGTTGGCCATTTCATTATACACCATCACAGCAATATTCTGCAGTTAAAAAGTCTCATATTTGACCATAATTGTTTGATGGACTTTTTTTTTTTTAATATATGACAGTAAATGTTTTTTGCAGCTCTGCCACCTTCAGTACATTTTTACTGACAGTCTTTTTTTCCCTCCATCATCCACCTCTCTCTCTGCGGATGGTGCTGATTATGGTTAATTATGTTGATGAATGGTAGTGCTGAGGGTACTCCATCAGCATTTCATAATCTGTCTTCTCTCTCTGCTCTTTATCACCACTAAGCTGAGATGGTGTGCAGAATGGTGCATGTGGCGGTGCTACTCAAACGCTCATACATGTCAGATTTGAGCTCTGACACCCACAACTCACGTGTCTCTGCTGAAAACAGTCTTTGTATTCATTATACAGCAAGTTTTTCAAGATGAATTAAAATAGAAGTATATAAAAGCCTGTGCTTCTTTACAGGTTGGTTAACAGCCAGACCTACAAACCACCCCCCTTTTTTTTTTTATACCACTAATGTGGCAGTGTTTCCTTTTTAATATATTTTAGACTGAGTCATTGGAGGTTTAGTACCCTAAAAGCTTTCTTTATTTAAAAAGGATACCTTATTTTTGATTATAGCACCTGTACTGAACATTTGGTCTTGTTTTTTACAGAACTGACCCTTCGCTAAGCCCCTCCTGCGAACAGCAACTGTCGAGCAATAGCTTAGCAACAGTAACTAGGGCGCCACAGGCCTGTCAAGCTTTGCATTTCTCTCCCTGTAGAAGTGGTGTGGAGTAGGCTCTGAGACCAGTGATACTAGTGTTTCATGAGTCTGGACAGTGATGTCTTTTTTCTAGTCTTTTAAAAATGTAAAACACAAGAGGCCACGTGAGGAATGGATTAAACTTTAACTGTATCTGCTGTAATGTATGCTGTGAACGTTAGCATGTCTGGCTAACTAATGCTAGGTTACTAGCTGCAGTAACCTTACCTCCAACCAAACTTGTTAGATACTACTGCATCTGTACTTGTTATGTAGGGAGTTTGAGGCGTTGGATGTGGGCTGGTGCGTCATCAAAGTGGGCTGATGACCACGCATCCCTTTCTGGCCAGCTAACCTAGGTCTAAACCAAATTAGTTTAACTCACTACCTGGGGAATGGCAGTCTGGCTGGTCTGGGTGGGCAACTATCTCAAAGTCTGCTGCACTAATCTGGTCCCTGCACTCCTTTTTCTCGCATTAATCACTGTAAGTCTGTCATCTATTGTATACATATATGTTTCGTATTTCACCACTCGATCAATGTTTGCAGGGGTGTAAGCTAACTTTAGCCTCAGTCTTTTACTATTAGTTATATCATGTGCTCAGCTGTGAAGTGGTCAAGGGTTATTGTTTTAAAATGCTTCAGATGGGAATATTAAAATGTCAGCTGGAGACAGACATCTCAGCTGACTCAAGCATGCCAACGGGGGTCATCATTTTAGCCGACAAAATCCCTGTCCGTCAGCCAGAAAACAAAGCTGCTTTTGTTACTTCTCTACTCAGTTATGATATCATCCAACATGCCTTTGACTTGATCACATCTGGCAGAAAATCACACAAAACATTTTGCGTGCTATTGTCATCACTGTAAACAGTATTTGTGCAGTGCGAGCATGGAAACCTTGACAGGCGTAGCAACAGTGACTAAGCAGGGCAGCTTTTAGGGAAGAGTCAATTAGGATAGATTACAGTGTTTTAGTTCCTTGTTAATCTCTTTGGGAGCCAGCCTCAAGTGGCTACTCGCGGACTGTGGATTATAGCTTTTCCTTGTTGGCTTAATTTTTCAACCCCAGAGGTTGCCCCTTGGAAAATATGTTCCAGATCGTTTGTATTTCTTTAAACCGATCGCAACTATCTTAGGTGGCCAATGACAGAGTGATCGTGTCCCTGTAAAATAGTGATTGGAATAACTTGTATTGGTTGAAATTTGCATGTGGGCAGGGAAAGCCTGGCATTAAAATGGTGAAATCCTCACAAAAGAGAAAGGAAAAGTTGCTAGCTCGTTTGCACTTGTGCTGTTAGCCAGGTTGAAGTAACTTGCCATTTTCAGTGTGTAAATTGCTAACTTGGTGGTTGTACCAACAGTAACGCACAGATAGTAGAAGGAGAACAGAATGGCAGGCTTATTCCAACAGCCTACTTCCTGTGAGTCAGATTATTCCTTTGTTAGCAGTAGTACCGTTTTTCCTGTTGTGTAATGTTACTGCTGAGAATACAGAAAACACCCACTTGCATGTAATAAACCTAGACCAACAGTCTCTTGTGAATGTAGTTAGAAAAGGATACACTGTATAGCCATAACTATACTAACTACTGTATAGCCTAATTCTTAATGATCTTTTCATAGTTTGCACCAGCTTCTCCTTTTGTTGTTTTTGTTCCAAAGCCCTTGCCAAAGCTGAAACACATCGATGAATAAATTGCAGGCAAGCCATGCTGCTATTTTAGAGTGGACTGGGTCCTCCTCTGACATTGCTCTTGAATGTGCACTCTAACATTCAAGCAAGGATTATGCCCCATCCCCAACCCGCCTCTCCCTTAATTGGCTTAGATGAATATCTAAAGAGCTAAAGCTGGGTTTAAGCTAGGCAATTAGTAGAGTGTTGTTATTGAATTTACATGAATGCCACGGATACTGATTGTGTGTCATAAACAACCTTTAAATCACAGCCCATATGATGGATACGTTACATACTGTAAAATGTTTATTTATAGAAAAGAGGGAGCGAGAAATACGGAGTCAGTGTGAGAAAATTGCCCGAAATTCAATATGCTGTGCAATTATCATGTGTAATAGCCTGTAAAATCCTAATATCTATTCAGCCACTTGGAAAGGCACAAGAAATGGCCTGACCACTTAGCCCACTTTCTCTGGCCCCTTCCTGGCTATGACAGACGGCCCTGTCTGGAGAGCAGAAAGAAATAATATAAGCCATATTTCATTCAAAGGCCCCTCCATGTATCCTCATTCTTTCTGTTTAACTGACTTTCCCCCCTTTCCTTATCCTTCCGATTCCTCCAGAGCCATATTGGTGATTACCTCCAGTGAATCAGCAGAGGTAATAGGGGCTGCATCCTGGCAGCATGCACTGTGAGGATGCCTTTCCCTTGTTTTCCTCACTGCTCAATCCTATTTATTACCAGGGTTTGGAATCAGCTGAAAGTGAATTTCGGACCTGTTGAGCTTCATTTTTCTGTTACGCATTTGTTATTGCATGCGTATCCAGATGTGTACAATATGCCTGCACCTCAAAAGACATGAAACATGGAAGTCATTCTAACATGAAGAAGTATTGTAACTTGGTTCATGAATGCAGTGTTTAGAGCTCCCCTCTCATGGTAACAAGGACTCAAATCAGCTAAGATGAGCACACCCAACTAATGTAATAACTCATGTGCAAAACTAAACTTGTGCATGGCAAGAAAGACTTTTTGGTTGCCTTGTTATTCACACTATATTGCAGTACATACAGTTTAATTTTTTCTGCCAAAAATATTATACATAGAATAAGAACCAGTATTCAGTAAGAACAAGGACTGATGAGCAGAATTGGAATGAGAAGCTACAAGCTGTTTTTGGCTGGTTAAGGACCTGATGTGGACCATTTGTAGTGGGTTTTACCGAGTGCAGACAGTCCTTTATAGAAAGGCTGCAGTCAGGGCAGGACATGATCAGTACCTGTAGAAGGAGTTGAGAGGCATATTCAATCAGACAGAACCTGAGAATTCAGCATACGAATATATTTCTTACAGGCTACCTTCTCTTCTTTTGATCTGTTTCTTTCCCATCGCTCGTTTACAGGAAAAATCAGAGGCAGTGTAATCTTGTATGTGAGGGTGTGTGTGTCCTTGCATGTGTCTTTTGCATATATACTTGTGTGCATGTATTTGCAGCAGCAGGCAGCACCAAGGCCGAACAGGCAGCATGTACAGGTTTTGCAATAAACCTGTCAGAAGCATACCCATCTTCATCTCCTAGCTGTTCACTTTGTCATCTGACAAAGCCTGTCAAATCTCTCTGCAGGATTTCCTAAAAAACAATATCTCATCCCACATCTTTCACACCAGTGACATCAACAAAACAGCAACAGTAGCAGCAAACAAAAGCAGCAATGACTGCCTTCTTCTAGGCATGGCTTGTGAGCACAAAGAGTGGTACAGCATTATAAATTGACAATAAAACAGTTTATAGGTTTTTTGCAATATGATTGATACCCATAACCAGCAACATTTAATTTCCTGCATGCTTGCTGTCCTACCAGCAAACATATGTAGTCACCCCCTCACCCACACGCCCGCTCGTATCATCTAAATAAGCCGCCTGTATGTGTACGAGATGATAACTGGACTAGTGCTGTTTAGCTGCCTCAAATCTGTCTTCCTGGGGGCAATACCAGAGATTGCCTGTTAGCAGTAGTGAAGGAGGGACTATTCCCTCATTTGCTGTCCTCCTCACTTAGACCCCAACCACCACCTCCACCACGACCATCATCTTCCCGTTGTGTCACATCTGAAAAGAGCAGGGAGCACTTGCCACCTCTGCTGGAAGATTTCCCCCATTCTGTGGCACCCTGATAAGCTCTGACTTACTTCCTCAATGTGGGTCAGAGAAACTTGGAGATACACGGCTTGTATTGCCTTTTGTAATTACATCTGCTTCACTGCACTGTTTCTGCTCCCCTCACTCGCTCCTTTTTTCCAAATGGGAAGTAGATTTGTTGGTGTGTGTGCATGCATTTGTATGTGTGCAGTTTTCTGGCACACACACAAGCATGAACCAGCATAATCCCTGTACACCATCTTTGGGCGCAAGCTATTTTTCTTGCATCCAGGCAAACAACATTAAATGGGAGAAAGGCTTTTGTCCTCCCAAGTACATATATCATTGTATATACTCTCCATCCATTGTAATGCCACCCACCACCTGCTGTAATGGATCCCCTACTATGACTCCACACTCTTCAAGCTGGTGGAGTCAGACTGGAGAAGTTATTTATCCATTTTTCCAGTCTAATAGAAAATGGGACTATTTAATGATCGCAACACACTACAGTTCTCTCTCTCTCTCTCTCTCTCTCTCTCTCTCTCTCTCTCTCTCTCTGTGTGTGTGTGTGTGTGTGTGTGTGTGTGTGTGTGTGTGCCTGTGTTTATGTAAATATGCAGCACTTAAAAATGTAGCAAAGAAACTTTTTGACTAAATTTTAAGTGACAGTTTGTTTCTACTTTACATAACTGATGGAAGAAATAATTAATGAACTAGGATTAAATGATCTTCCTTATATTGCAAGGTCAAGGTTTTCTCAAGTCCACTCAGTTTTACCTCTGCAGAGCACATGTTCACCACTTTGAGTATTCTAGCAATCCTTTAAATTCTCTCAAGCTACCATTAAATAGAGTGGAATAAAGTTTCCAGATATATGATGTATAGCAGCATAACAACGTGTAGTGTAGGTAACACTGAAAGTTTCAGTTTACATTATTGACGAGCTAACATACACTGAATGTAGCTTTGTTACCTTGCATTCACTACGAAGTAGTGGGTCGAGGTCATGCAGATGACTCATAAGATTTGATGTTGCCTGTATTCACTGTGACTTTCATTCTGTACGCTCTGCAGACAGGGTGACCATCTGCGATCAACTTTTCCTCAGCACTCTAATGAGTGGTGTATCGTGAAACCGGTAACCATTTCATCTCTAGTGCACTCTGTCTGCAACAAGCCATGTTCTATTCCATGGAGGAGTTGGCATTACTCTTAGACACATTTACAGCAACAAAATAAGAGAAGAAGAAAGAGGCAAAAGCTGCATGTATTGATCCTTTCACTGTGTTTCATTCGTTGTTCAACATGCCTTGGGGCAGTCTTTGCTGCGATCATACGTGTAGTTCCATTTGTCTGAAAAACGGAAGTGAAGGGCTGAGGGAGAGAGTCAACAATAGAGGTCACTCCAAGGTGTATATCACCCACAATGCATTGTTGTCATGCATTTGGTGCAAAAAATATTTCTTTATTTATTTTGCTAGGAACAACTAGTGAAAAGCAGTTTTAAAATGTTACCATGGCTTTCATCATCGTACATCTTTTACTACTTTTTTCTTGTTTACGTGTTCTTTTTTTGTTTAAGTTTTATATCTGATTATTTGTGTGCTTTGAAAAGCTGCATCACCATTATATGTTACTGACATCTATGTCGTGACCATGGCAACCAATGCAGATGGACTGGTGATGTCTGCACTCAAAAATTTCATCTAATCACTTGCAAATAAGAATGCAGACAGTCTGTCTTAAAGGACCAGTGTGTAGGATTTAGTGACATCAATTGGTGAGCTTGCAAATTGCAAGCACGTTACCTCATTGTCCTCTTCAAACTGTGTAGGAGAACTTACAGAGGCAATGCAAAATCTAGAGCCAGTGTTTGGTTAGTCTAGTTTGGGCTGCTGTAGACACATGTAACATGGCAGTGCAAGGTGGTGGCAACCAGGAAGAGGTCCTGTCCCCTCTGTAGAGATGATAGGCTCATTTTAAGGTAATGAAAACACAGTTCTTATTATCAGATGATTACACACAAATGAAAACATCCATATGGATATTTTATTCCATTTCTGCAATTTTCTGTCAGTGAATCTCTGTAAATCTTACACACTGGACCTTTACGATCTGATTTGAGAAACAAATCTGACTTGCCTGCAGTCTGAACAAAGCCTTAGACCTCTGTTTATTGTCCACCTTTTGCCATCCTTATTCATCAGTTGCCTACCACGTGCCTGCTTTTGGATGTAATAAACTGTCCTCTTCTCTCCCAGTTGTGTTCTATTTGCATTTGGATCTTTGCCAGTAGCTTGAACTGTGACAGATGTTGTATCAGAAGCAATATCGGTCTTTCAGTAGATTTGATCCTGGCACCACAATCATGGTTAATTTTTCATTGCAGTTTGGAAGTCTGGCAAAAAGAAGTCATTTCAGTTGAGCTATACATTGCTTTGCATTCACTTATTCATCTGGTTATCAAAAGATCATGGTCAGACTATACTGAAATATGAATCTTGCAGTAGTTGCAGTTCTGTGTGTGTGTGTGCTCATACTCATGCAGCACTACATTTTCTGTGACATTTCAAAAGCTAGCTTTCATCCCACTCATAAGGCCCTGCGTGTAGAGCACATTAGTCAGTTTCCCTGAAACAATCCTCTGCTTTAGATTCAGTCCTTTTGTCAAAGGCCTCGAGTGAAAGTGTTGAACCATGGGACTGAAGATGCTATCATCAACGCTGAGGAAAGACATCTTTCTCCCTGCAGGTGGATGATGGAGCTCCTCGTGTCTGTGTGTGTGTGTGTGTGTTTGTGTGTAAGTGTGTGTGCAGCCCAGTGCATAAGGCTTTATTCTTTTTGCTGGCCTGCTCTCACCTTTGCTTTCTGATATTCATCACACAAAACCATTTTCTTATATCTGCACCATCAGCTGCACAGCTGGTTGCCACTCATCACTGAAAAGGTTGATTCCACATCAGCTGACAAAGAGCTTTGCCCTGACATCACTACTGACCCTTACTACATTCGCTACAAGCTAGGCCAGGTGCTTCAGTTCATCACTTCACCATTTATTGACCCAATAAGTATCAAAAATGTTGTGGAGTTACACCTCTTGTCTGCCGTGTCTTTCATGAAGTAGGATCTGTCTGGAGAAACCACAGACCATATATTAAATAGTGGACGGAGCTTCCAGGTCTAAAAAATGAAGCCAATGCAGATGTGTGATAAATCGGCGTTCTCTCTAATGGCCAGCAAGGGGCACCTCCACTGGTTGTAAATAGAAGCCTGGATTGTATGTAAGTTTATGAGAAAATTACCCTACCTCCTACTTGATTTTCACCACAGTAAACAGTTACCTGATTTTAAAGAAGCAAGATGGCATCTCCCTTAATGGCAAACTCAAGGCTTCAAATCAGTTACCCACAAACCAGTGGGTGATGTCACGGTCAATTGACCGAAACACCATGGTCCCACTTGACTTTTATAGTTGGCTTTCATCTTGTTTTGCTCCCCTCTTTTTACCTTCTTTTTTTTCCACCTAAATAGAAGCAGAAATTAGAAGAATGGACTTTAATCTGCTTGTGAGGGTGAACAGAGGGACACAATGCATGCAAAGGATAGGTTATTTTTGTTTCTTTCTTTAATTTATTCTCTCTTTCTTTTTTTGTTACCTGTTTCCTGCATGCAATCATATTTTACCCTTTACTTACCCTTCCTGCTCCACTCTTTGCCTACGTCCTCTCCATCCATGCAGCCCTGGTAGCTCTGTGGAGTCCAGGCCCTCTTTGATCTGTAGTCCAGAACACAGGATGAGAGTTATCCGCTGGCAACAACAAGAACATCCCATTAGGAGCTGGACAGAGCCTTGACAGACACTCTCTGCCTGTGTTGTTGCTGCTGCTGCTTGGCCCTAAAAGCGCACTGCCCACTGATACTGATGCTGCTGATTCTCTGTGCTTCTCCCCAGCTCAGGGTGGGCATTACTGGCTCAGCACACTTGACACACAAGCTCAGAGTCGCCTTCACTTGTTGAATTTAAAATGTTGAAAATGGCCTCTCTGTGATTTATTCTTAGGTAGTCAGGGAGTTGTCACCCACTGCTGTTTCTGGCGCTGAAATTGTGGCTGGCTGCCCCAGCTGACAAAGGGGCCCCAGCAGAATTGAGAACTTGACTGATTTAAGCAGGCACCATGTGGCGCAAGAGATATTTTGTTGAATTCCCTTCAAATTCCATTTAGTAGGTATTCTTGATTTTCTTCAGCAGATGGACTATTCCCAGTTGTCATGAAATTGACATGTTCTGTTTTTAAACACTTTAAGTCATACTATGCAGAATTTTCCTAAAATCTAAAAATAATAAACCCTTTTAATCATCACTTATGACCCATCAGACATGTGTGATTGTGTCTTTATCTGCAGAGACCCTGCCCTCTATATTTTTTGATTATTTTCCTGTGTTCAGGACGTTTCTGGGCATCAGCCTTTGGGCAGTAGGGTGTAAGCCCCAGGGCTGTAACTGACCCTGAAATTTATCAGTTGAAAAGGACATGGCTATTCAATATATTGGTTGGGAGTATGATAGACTTAAAATTCCCCAACCAACCATAAAAGCTTTATTTTTATAAAAGAAACATCTATAAAACTGTTGACAGGACACCTCAGACTGCAAACAGTGTCTTTCTATTATTCATTTTGGTGCATAGAGTTTTATATTTGCAAAACTTTACTCAAGTAAAAAAAAGTAATGTCATCACAGTGTAAAGTCTAAGTGGGAACATGCAGGTGGGGGCAACTACTGCACATATTCAGTGTGCTGAAGAACCAGGAAATCAACCCGGAAGCTAGAAAACATTTGTATATGAGTATGATCCAGGCTTCACTCAGACCTGCCCTTCATCTGGATGAGTCCACAGGTTCCTGTACCCATCGCACTGGGCAGATGGGAGGACTTGATGTAGTGGAATGATTTCTACTCACTCTGCAGCTACTTCTTAGGACTGAATTGTCCCCTGAAGTACACTGTACATGAACAAAAAACGACTGCCCTGAGATTCCCCCAACTGAGGAATGACAGTTTGAGTCTTTGATATTTAGGGGGCAGTCCTAGTAGCCCTTGGCCAATAACTGTGCACAGGGTGTGAGGTCCAGATTCTGTATCTTATGTTTCTATTCTGTTTGACTGAGGGCTGGGCAGTGGGTCACACACACAGGAAGAGACAGATTAGCATTTGCTTGCTGCATTCACACAAATCCAATCAAAACCTCTGCAGGGTTGTGCGGAGAAGCGGGTGTGTTAATTTGCGCTTTAGAATGTAACTGCTGTGAAACAATCAGAAAATAACATTTTATTTCTCTGATTCACTACTTGATTCTCACTAATGCCATTCACTCTCTATGTTCCTCAACCATCACTGCTGTTTCTCTCTCGTTTGTTGAACTGGGGAGGAGGGGCTGACTTTGCATGGTGCATTTACAAACAGCAACCCGCAAATCCTGCATATTATGTCTTTAAGGGCTTCTTGTCAGTGATGGCTTAAAGGTTAAGTCTTGGCCTTTTAGACAGCAGGTAACTGAATAATCTCACCTCAAGGTCCTTTTAGCGGCAGATTTTGATCATATCCCACAATCGTCTTAAACAGATTCCCTTATACACATGAAGTACAGAGGAACTTCTGTGCTGGTATCTGTACTGCTTAATTTTGGCTATTATACATGATAGGCAGCCTCTGCAACACAAAACGTGCCTTCACGTCTGTTTGGGTGGAGCAAGTGTGGAAAAATGAGAAGTAAGTCAATCTAATATTTAGCCACAAATATTGATTTTATTTAGTAAAGAAAATTTGGGTTAATAAGTCACCCTGTACAATATTCTCTGTTTAAGGTGCTGGTTATTTATTTTTACATGTTAATGGCCACAAACGTGCAGTATAATTGTATCTGTATCTACTAAATGATATCTCATCTTTGTTTTTCTGAACTTTGTTGATCCACTTGCATAGAGAATGTCGCACAGCCTCGCAAGGCTGCCTTGTTATCTTAAACAGACCGAGCATTTGTCTTGGTCTCTATTGTTTTAGCTTCATGCACAAAATCAATGGAGCTCATTCATCACATGCTCATTGAAAATGAGCATATTTGTTTGAACATTTGTGAGGATTTTTCACTACAGTGTGAGGCAGAGCAGCAAGATTTATCAAAAGTGTGCAGGCAGTAGATGTTCCAGTCATGGTATTTGCTTGCTGAAAAACCATTACTCTGTCCCCTTATCTTCCCTGTGCATCTGACATGTACAAATCACACGCACACATACATATATATGCGAGTAATTAATGCATGCATAGACACATGTACACTTGCACGCTCAAACACACACACACACATACACAAATACTCTCTGTGGTTTCTGTTTCCGTCACAAACAACCAGTGATGGATTGGCCCTTTCCATTTTAAACAGGGAGAAAACACATGCCCCCGGGGACCCTTGTGTGTGGAAGTACTTTGAAGTGTCCACATTTAATTCTTCTGTATGATAAATGAGAGGAGAGCTGCAGTTGTAGCCTGTGAGGAAAAGCTCAGCTCGCTCGACGAGGGGAGCGGTAACAAATGTAGCGATAGCTGATAAGCTGACTGTGTCTCTTGCTCTTGCTTGTTGTTCTGCTCCCTGCAGACCCCCACAGCCAGATAACAAATCCATCCTATCAATCAAACCCATCAATGGCTGGCTGCAGATTAGAGACAGTGATTTTGGGGCTGATTGGAGGGGAAATGCTGATTACACCTCCCTCTCTCTGACTTGATTACACTCTCCCTGTGTGTTGTCAAGCTCGGCTGCTGAGCAGTAATCACTGGAAGCTAAGAGCAGAGGCCGTGGCTTCTGAATAGACAAGACACGGGCGCAATCACACCGCTAGCTGGCAAGCTGTGACTTTGTGACCATTGCTAGGTCATTGGAAAGGCTCGTATCTCACACTGTTGGAGCATATGTGCATGGTAACTGCACATAGGCCAACACATGCAGACATGCACACATTACACTGAGATAAGGAAAACTTTACTGGAAAAAGAGAATTCAGTTCAGTGAGTTCATGAAAACTAAAACAACACAACTTAATCAATTCAAGTGGACCATATATCTAACATAATACAACTCAATCCCAAAAAAAGTTGCAAATCCTTCTGACCTATATTCAATGGAGTATGGTGCAAAGACAAGATATTTAATGTTCAAACTGGTAAACTTTTGTCACTGCATCTACAAAGGCAAGTTCAGACTCTATCATGCAAAGAGGAAGCCACATATCAACAACATCCACAAATGCCACCAACTTCTCTGGGCCTGAACTGATGTAGAAATGTGAAAGGGGAACAGTGTTCTGAAGTTTTATGTCACACAAGAACAGGAAAGAATTTCACTTTGAAAACTTCAGCCATTAGTGTCCTGAGTTCCCAAATGCTCACTGACTGTTGTTCAAAGAAAATGTGATGTATCACTATAGTAAACATGCCCCTATTTCAACTTTTTGGATAATGTTGCAGGCATCAAATTCAGAATGAGTCTATATTAATAAAAAAAAAAAGAAAAAAAAACTTTATCAGTTGGAACATGGTATAAATGAATAGGACAAAAAGGATGTGCAAATCCTTCATTCTGTTTTTATTTACATTTTACACAGCATCCCAACTTTTTTGAACACGGATTGAATATTATTTGATCACGCAGTATAGTTTTATTTTGCATTAGACTGATCTTCTTTCTGAATCACCAAGAGGCATCGTGATATCAGATGCACAATACTAAGAGAAACCTAATACACACTTTTACTGAAATAAGAATAGCAGGTTAAGAGAACAGGGTGTAACTTCAAGTTGCTAAGCTATTAAACGTTTTGTCTCACATTTTATTTAATTCTCCAAGTCTTGTTATTTTCATTGCTTCCTTTTTCTTTCCTCCTCCTGTTTCTCTCTGCTGTTCTGGCCTACTTCCATCACAGTGGCAGAGGGTCCTGTGCTACAGTGCACACACACACATACACAGTGAGCACAGTGAGCACAGTGAGTGGAGTCCTAATCTTAGCTTTATTTAGCTGCTTCACCTTTAAAACTGGAGCAAGCACCAGACAGCCTTTTCCTCACCCACCTCAGCTTCTTCCAACATTACAGTCATCCATCCCTCTACTCCTCCATCAATCTGCTCAGCCCTCCTTCACTCCATGTCCAAATTAATTTCAATCACTGCAGCCACAGAGGCCTGCCTAAGACTCAAATTGCCACTTTGAGTGTACTGTGCAGGGGCCAACAGAGGCCACTGTTCATGTAGTGTGCAACAAAAACTGCAAGAGTTCCTTGAAGAATGTAAACAAACAAATTCATTGCCAGATATTAACAGCATTCTACTGGCAAGTTTGAAATGAGTGGAAAAATTAATTGGTTTTACTTGCTTGCTTGTTTATTGGAGAATAATTGTGATGGTCTCTCAGTGGGAGAGGAAGAACAAACCAAATTTACTCTTTGTTCCTTATGTAAACAAGGAAAATGCAGAAACACAAACTTAATAATGATTTTGATGATGACACTTGAGGTAAATAGCTTGCAGCAAAGTTAGGCCTTTTTAAACTATGTCGCTGCAGTAAATATTCAGTGACATGTTGACTTTTTTTGTTAGTTTTCTTTTACTTTGTGTTAAGGAAAAAAAATCCACCATGTGCAGTTTCTAACAGGAACATCTAGGCGTGTTTTTCTTCATCTCTAACAGCAGTGTTAACAGAAGCACGATCTCAACAGGAACATCGTCTACAGGGTCACTGTTTCAATTACTCCAGCTAATGTTTGTTACTCTAATAACATCCTCCTGCTTTTAATCCTCAACACACCATTTGGGATTGCTAGCATGACTGTGTGCCAAAATAAAATTCTTTTCATCTCTGTGTATGCGCGTGTGTGTTTGTGCATGTTTGGATGTGTGTGTGTGTTTGTGTGTATGTGTGGGGCAGGTTCACATAAAATTCATAACTCTCTGTGTCCTGCTTTTGAACTATCTTTGAAGCCCCAAAATTGTCTCATCCGGCTTGTGTTAGGTATCATTTCAATTGACACCATGCACTCTACAACTAGTGCTTTGAATTGAGCATACTTGCATGCTTGTTAGATGGAAACAGCTGTCAGGGGAGATAGTGAGAGTGACTCACTCCTCTTTCCCTCACTTATCGTTTGCCTATTCCAGTCTTGCTCCTCTTATTGTGACCTCCAAGAAAGTCAAAATATTCTATTCTTTTTTTTCCTCTTTTCCCTCTCATATTTTTTTCTTTCTTGTATTCACAGCGAGTGCACTGCACACACACGGTGACTGATTTTTGGAAATGTTATGGCCAGAGGTGTGCTGTGCACCTGTGGCACAGTTGGAAACAGGGCTGGATTAGGATGAATAAATTATTAATATGTGATGTGTGCTGCATGCTCAAGAGCGTTTCTAAAATTTCTGAGGAGTTCAACCCGAAAAAGCTTCTTTCAAAAGGAAATTAAAATCTGTGTGCAAGTGGTGCAGTGTCTTTACAAACTAACAAATCGCATCTTGAATCAGCCACAGAGGCTATTTTTGGTTCACTTCAGTTGACTGTATGACAATAAAAAACAACATTTATATCTCTGCTTGTTTGTCAAGGATAACACAATAACGTCGGGGACTTATTTTGCTGTCATTGTGTTAATTTAATCAATGAGGATGTGTCAACATGTGTTAAAATCTTCTAGAAGAACTAAACATTGAATGTAGAAAGGTTTCAGTGATATTTTAAGAGCTCAGGCCTCATTTATAAAACAGGTTCATGATCATATTATGACTTACACAGAAATCCATGTTTAAGTTGTTAATTTAAAACCTTACTATGACATGAAAGTGATCTCATCTCTAAGCAAAGTCTAGATTTGACATAAGTGATTTTCCTGCTGGTTATGTCAGGGTATTGCAGTTTGGGACCTGTATGAGCCCAGACCTCTTACAAACTTTGCATTAGTTTTATCAGTGATATCATAAGAATTATCAGTTAGTGTGAGGAATTAATTATGACACATTCCCAAGCTTCATGTTTGATGTTGTTTGTCAACCCATTATTTAGTCCTCTGAATAATACATGCTGCCTGGCTACAGTCTCCTCTACCATCGCCATTGCTTTTCTCTTTTGGTCTGTGGCTATTCCTGACTAAACCTTCATTTGTACTAACATTATATGGAAAGGGGAAATTGCTGATTGTGAGGCAGGTACCATCAATTCCAAGTTAATCTGAGATTTATAGATCAAAGGTGTCAGTTACCAGTGGGCTTCACAGAGCGTAAGAAAGTCTTTTTATGCTCAGTATCTTTTATGAATCAAATGTAAACATACTGTCAGAAATCATCTTTAGACTAAGTTCAAGTGCAAGTCCATACACTAGATAATGCTCCCATGAACATTTATTAATATATCACTATGAGATGTTGTGGGCAGAAGGCTCTTTTCAGACATGAAACTAAATCAGACACACCTTACCTGTCCAAGTTACCTGTCCAAGTTACCTGTCCAAGGGGTTCCCTAACCAACATGTGAGTACAAAATGGTTAGGCAAAAAATAACTCGAATTACCGCCATGCTGTAGTATGCCTCTGCAAACCAGTTAAGTTTACTGTTTACATCCATGTGTGTCCCGACTCATAATTGTATGTATTGAAGACTTTGAAGGAATTTAATGGAAGTTCTAATAATTTGATAATTTCCAGTGAGAGACATGCTGTCTTCACTCAGACTATTTTTACAGAGTAGCACAAAGGACAGATAGAGACCTGAACATTATGATATTACAGCCTAGATGACCATCGATCATTTGGATATTAAATGTCATCAGCTCATCATTTTGACCTATTAGATATGTGTGTGAAGTTTTGTCATAGTGAGTGTATGAATTCTTGAGTTATGGCCAAGAAACGTCTTTTGTGATGTTACATTAACCTTGACCTTTGACATCTGTCCACCTAATTCTAATCAGTTAACATTAAGTCCAAGTGGACTTTTGTACAAAGTTTGAATAAGTTTCATCAAGGCGTTCTTGAGATAGTGTAAACGAGAATGGAGCAGACTTGAGCTCACAGTGATCTTGAACTTCGGCCCTTGAGCAACAAAATCTAATCAGTTCATCCTCGGGTCTGAATGGATGTTTGTACTATATTTGAAGAAATTCCCCCAAGGCATTCTGGAGATATCGTGATGGACAGACAAACCAATGTCTCCAGTCATGGCTGTTCTTGGCACAAAGGTATAAAAAGAAGTACTTAAAGTAGTGAGCACTGTAAGTACAATAAATATCATGAACCCTGTAAGTATAATACTCTGTGAACAATATATTCTAACCATATCACTTAAGTGTATCATAACAGGCCGTAAGAGTTCAAACTGTGATGTCTGCAGCTGCACAGGATGGAGTCGGAGGCTGGCCTTCAGGACTATTGTTGCATCCAAAAGACTAATTTTATACTGGGGCAAACAATTCATATGAGATATTAATAAGTGGGATATTGCTATCCGCAAGTCCATGTCGTGTTCACTGTGATTTGAGCTGCTGCTTATTGAATTGGTTCATGGAGTGCTTACTTTACCTTCATTAAAGGCCCCCACAGTAGGGAAATTAAAACAGCAATTGCAGTTTATAATTTAGTCTTATTGCTCCACCCTAAATAATAATCTTAATACATCATCACCATCACACAGTACATCATAATGTAGCATAATTCAACTAAGGGCCATTCTTGAAGCGCAGCACTTTATGTAATTAAACATTAAATCACAGAAAGCCAGTTGGAGTGCCAGACATAACAAACAAGACTGTCAGAAACAACAACACTGCCATGCCCTCCAGGTACGGAGAAAATCCACAACAAAAACAAAATCACAGTGTAGTGTCAAGTCCTCATTATTCCTATTTCTCTCCACAGATGGGGTTTTAAAACCTGACATGGTTTTGCAGAGCAACAACATTATTTGTTGCTCCAAGAAGTCAAGATCACACTGATGACTGGAATTCTGTTGTGGTATGTCTTGTTGTTTTTAGTGCTTGTTGGTTCATGTCTGCCCCCTGCGTCCCCGTAGCATAAAGCCTTTTCAACGCATACTTCTGTCCTGAGTGCAAATATCCTTTAGATGCATGCCACACTGTCTATGTGCTGAAATACATGAATCCTGCGGTCCTTTTTGCTCCTCTACAGTAGATTTTCAGCAGAACTAATGGATGTTTGTTTGGCGACAGTGACTGTGTAATGAATGACTCATAGTGTGAGTGGCACCAATGGGAAGACTGTTCTCCTCTCAAAGCTGAATTGACAGCAGCTCATCTGCCAGCTCATCTAAATACAGAACCTTGTACTAGTGTTAACAAAAAGCTGAATCCAGGTCAAGTCATTATGGCATCATCAATTAAAATAGCAACATTGTCAAATAGTTGGCATGCTGCCTGGTTCTACCATGATCTATGAGACATGCTTTTAGTAAGACAGCAAAGGTTAGAACCCATGATGTTATTCTAGCAGTTTCACTGTAAAGGTTGAGTGAAACTGCAGTTTCTGTAACATTACTGTGACATTTTTCTGACTGAAATGAAACATGTGCATGAACATGGGCATAGTATCATTTAGAAAGATTATTATTATTATTTTACTATTTTAATTAGTGAAACATACTTTTTTGGTGCTCAACACGAGCTGCCTGTTTAATGCTAATGGAAAAAGCGGTGACTCTGAATGTGTTGGAAGAACCAGCGAGCAGACATTTTGTTCATTCTTTTCAGCACGGTATAACCTCACAGGAATAAATAATGTCTGACTTCAGAAAAAGAAATACCTTTGGATTTATGAAGACAACGGATTATGCAGTCTTATACTTAGAATTTAACTCGCTACAAACTTGCCCCTCAACGACTTCAGAACTCCTGTCCACACCTGAACCTGTCACGTCTTCATCATCTCCAGAGTTGGAGACCTGGTCCGAGCCGCAATAAATCACTTCTGTATTGTGTTTGTTCCATTGGCTTACATTGGTCTCAGAGTCCCAGTTTTGTAAATATGGAAACAAAGGTCTTATCGACTGACATCCAAACACGTACCTCCAAGACCATAATGTCTGTCTGCTAGCTACCACAAGCTAACAGCTAGGTGTGGTTTTATATAATGAGGAGAGGTCAACTAGTTGTTCCGCATCGCATTTGATATGGTCCAATTACCTCAGGAGCAGACTGAAAAAACAAACAGACATAAATACACACATGCACAGTCCATCGTTTCCTCTGTTGTTTTCTCACTGTATCTTCTTCTTTCCCACTGTATAGCGTCTGTGTGATTTTGCCTGTAGATTTTTTTTTTTTTAACATAAATGACTCACACCACCCTGGCACACCAGCCCAATAGCTTATCACATCTGAGCACACACAGGCTATACATGGAGTCACATGTGAGCAGCACACACACTCATCCATCCACCCACACGTGTATTCACATACACACACCCACACCCAGTCACGTCCAGCTATTGTGTATTTAAAGTGGCAACCTGCTGTTTTCCTTCCTCCTGGTCTCCTGTGCCTGTCAGGGGCCTCTGATACTGTTGTTTAATGAGCAGAGGCTCTCCTCAGGCTCGCTCCCAGCCGCGTCTGCTTCTGTTGCTGTGTGTCTGCTGTTGCAGCGCTGACCAGAGGAGACATGCAGGTCTGTGTCCCAGGGCTAATTGCTGCTACTTGGCTGATAGTCTTTCTGTGCTCCACTCTCATTGACTCCCTGGACTCCAGGGGGATTCCCATAGGCACCCAAAGACAAACAAACCTGGGCGGACGATCGATAACGGATGCAAGAGTTACCGCTCGGCGCTGCCGCTGATTAAGATTCCCTGTGAAGGTGTGTGCGTATGTGTGCACTATGTAAGTGAGTGTGTGAAGGTGTTTGCTGATTGTCCCCACTCCTTCAGTGCTAACTGGAATCTTCAGCCAGTCCCTAAGTGCTTGTTTATGTGATTTTGATTAAGAGCATCGCAGAGTTCAGAGGCATCCTCACAAAAACACCACATTAATGCTTTCAGGTAGTTATTCCCACTACCTCACAGGTTCACAACAGGCAAGGTGAGATTGTGTCTCTGCTTAAATGTGAGATTTGATAATTCACTGAGGGCATTAAGTATGATGCTGTGCTTTCGTCAGGAGACTTACAACGACAGCAGTTATAATTTTCTCTTTTCTGTTTTCTCTTGTTTTATATAATGTGTGATGACGTGTCACATCAGTGGAACAATAAACAGCAAAACAACTGCCTAATGTAATGACAAAGTGAGAAACACACACAACACAACATTAACACATAGGGCCCTATCTTACGCTGATCTAAAGCGCAAGTGGAAAGTGCGAGGCGCAGTGGATTTAATTTATTCAAGTTGTATCCAAATCTGCCTTTGTTGTCCTGTGCCAGGGGCACGAGTAGTATTTTGCCCTGCCCTGCCCTTTGCGCTACCAGCGCAAAGCGGGATACACCTATCAGATGTGCCCAAGTGCCCTTGTTAATTCACAGGCGGGTTAAGGCCAAATATGCAATAAACCAATCAGAAAGTCAGCTGTCATCACCTTTAAGAGGCTCCTCTGTCCCACTATGAAACAATCAAAAAAAAGAGTTTCGGAAGTTTGAAGTGCGCAAAATTATGCAATGTTATATCAAAACCAGTTCTGATAGAAGTACACATACCATTTTCTCAAATATAGTGTCTTGTACATTTTGTATGTTATAGATCATAATTAATTAATCCTTGTTTTTCTGGATCACAATAAACATATAGACACGAACACTACAGCTGCTCCAGCTGTCATGCTGACTCATCTGATAAAAATGATCTGACAGCTGTGATCCTGTCCCGTGCACACTTTGCAGGTCTGTTTAGATTTATTAGACTTTATAATTAAAAAATAATTTCTTCTTCCTCATTAGTGAGGTTATCATTAAAGACACACACACGGCTGTTTAACATTAATGAAAAGTGTTCTGTGATTGTGGAGATGTGTGTGTGCCTCAGCCAAGCGTGAGACACCACAGGCATGCTTTTAACTTCAATATTTACACTTTATTGCTGATAGAAAATATATTCAAATAACACTTTACTAATCCTCACTCCCGTGTGAGGAAGACCATAATAGAAAGTGTTTTGTGATTGTGAAGATGTGTGTGTGTTTCGGCCAAACCCACTGGGTGCTACCTTGTGCTGAAAGACCACAGACTTTGCGCTTCAACCAGGTTTTAGCTGGTCTAAAGCGCAAGTGGTTTTTACTCCAATGCACCAAGCACAAGATAGCAAACGTGCCGGGCCTATTTATACATGTCTGTGTATTTATTAAAGATCTATATTTTTGGAGAAAAGTATCTTAAAAATTGTGTTTTTTTAATATTAGTATATGTGAACTCAATCTGACACTAGGTAGATCTGTATTGTCAGAACATGAGTGTGTGTACAACAAGAATTTTTTTTAGGGAAGTTTTTTACATGTTCAATAAAACTAAGTCTGTTATACCTGCTTCATACATATCAGGCTGTAGATGTATGATGAATTATGGGTACTTCAGATGGCGACTCTCTGTACATACAAGAAGCAGTCTGAGGAAGAGCCTGGAGCTCAAAATTTCGCGCAAAAAAATGCTTTAAATTGGAGCTTTTTGGTGTGTGGATTTCTCCTATGTCATGATCCAGCACCCATCCCACTGAGTTTATGGTAACTGTGTTCTCATTATTTTCATTTTTTCCTGAGGTAATTGTTTCCACAGCATCACAGGTTCACAACAGGCGAGGTGAGATTGTGTCACCGCCTAAATGTGAGATGTGATAATTCACTGAGAGCATTAAGTATGACTTTGTTCTTTCATTGGGAGACTTAACAATACAGTAATTACATTACAGTACGTCATTTTCTCTTTTCTTTTAAGTTTCTGTTGTTTTAATGTGTGATGGAACGTGTTACATCAGTGCAACAACAACAACAGCTTTTTAAACTAAACATCTGCTTAATTTAATGAAAAAGAAAAAAATATGTGATAACTTAATTTGCACACACACTAGATCGCATTAACATATACGCTCTCAGTGCCATGCAGGAAAGCACACCAGAACACTTTACCATGAAATTAAATTAGAAGTTAAGCAATTGTTGCAGTCTTCAATTTCTTAACCTGCATTTTTGACTTAATTTTCATTCTAAGTTTTAATTCCTCTAATTCCTGTTATTTATTTTAGTTTTAAAAGAGCAGTATTTTCAAATATTTATCAAAGTATAATCAAACAAACCAATATTATTTCTAATGCTGATCAATCTATGTAGCATTATATAAATCATATACCTTGGAAAACTTACTTTAATTTAATTGCAGTGCTATACACTGTTTAATTCCCAGAATTCAAGTTAAAGAATATTAAGTTGTTATTAGGAGGCAGGATCAGTCAATCAATCAATCAATCAGACTTTATTTATTAACACTTTTCATGTAAATAAATGTAAGGCAAAGTGCTGCAAACAATAAAACAATTGAGAGCACTACAGTAGTCAATTCTAAAGGTAGTGAAAACACATTACTCTGGTGATGTTCGAAAGACAAAATGCAGTTTTAGTTAGATCTCTAGCAGCATGTAGTGGTTAAAGAGTGGCTGAACTAAATTTGAGCCTTGAGGAACAACACAATCCATTTTATAGTTTTTAGGTGAACATTCATCCATGCTTACATAAAATTCTCTGTTGGCAAGATGAGATTTTAACCAGTTAAAAACAGCAGATAAACAAAATGTAATGGTTAAGATGTTCTGGGATTGTCTGGCCAAAGAAATTCCAAGGAGCAGCATATGGTGTGATGTGTCCGTACAGCAATGCTGTATGTTAGTGTCATCGCTCCTCTCCTCATCCTCTCTGCCCCTCTGTTCCCTCTCCTCTCCGTCTCTGTGGGCTCATGTTTGCTTTTGTTCTCGTCTCCAGCCCGCCTGACTCACAATGATGATCTTGACCAAGCGCAGGGAAAGGTCAAGGTTGGCCAGCAAATTGCCTCAAAGCAATCAGCCTTGTCTCTCTGCGCTAACAGTGTGAGCTCTCTGTCTCTGTCGCCATCTTGCCATCTCTCCATCTCTCCATCTCTCCATCTTTTTTGTCTTCCTGTCTGTCTCTGTGTTTACCCGGCGAGGGAGATGTGTGTCAGGGAGGACTGGCAGCAGGAGGGGAAGGGGAGGGTCTGCCTGGCTTTGAAGTCTCAGCTCTGACCGGCGGCTGAGCGAGGGCTGGGGACTTGAAAGTACCGAGCGTCACTGCCTGGGTGACATTTTAGCACAGACCAGCGTGACCCAGCAGGGTGTTTGCGTGTGTGCGTGTATGTGTTTGTGTGGACAGTGAGTGAGTGTCTCCTTATGTCTTCAGCTGTCCTCAAGGACTGCTGACTGCTGGGGGGTATTTGCCTGTGCACCAAAGGGATTACCTTTCATTACATGAAAAACAGAATCACCCATTCAACCTCTAACCCCTCTATCAACAATAGTGCCATTGGGATGCAGCGCTCCAGGTGACACCCCTGTGATGAATACACATTCGGTAACTAGATCTAGTGTACACAAATATTGCATCATTAACATGCCGCATTTTATATGATTTTCAGAACACATACAAGTAGAGTCAGACAGATGTATCTTTTGGCTGATAGTAGGGTCCCAATATTGGCCTAGCACAGTTATATCACTCTATATCGCTATAGGCCTGTATGTTGTCTGATATTTTTTACAGCCCATCCTATATTGGATCTTGGGGTTGATGCTAGTAACGATATTAAGGGATAAAAAAAAAAAAAAATCAGATATCGATATATCGGCTGACATACTTTTTACAGAATATAGCCTAATATACAGAATATAAAATGTATGTACTGTACACATTAATTCACAACATTTGTGTCAGTTATTGATGGCATAATTTTTTACTCCCTAATATCAGTATTGTCACTGATCCCAAAACTCCAGTATCAGTGTGGCTCTCCACACAAGGCTCAAGGACAGCCTCCTGTGGGTCAGCTGTTCGTTCCAGCCCAGTGTGCCTGAGTGGATTTACTCTGATGGCTTCACACACATGAAAGACTTCACTTTAATGTGTCACACACGACTGCCACACTCAGGCAAACAACATCAAAGCCTGCTTGTGGCCTGTAGCTGGACGAATGTCTTCATCCACCGCTCCAATTGTGTGCGTGTGCACAGCTTTCTGTCCACTCTGTAAATGGTGTAAACAGGTGTTAACATGTCAGCCCACAAGATGCCACATGCCGCTGTGTCATGATCTCCTGAACAGCTGTCTCCTGCCATTGTGTGTGTGTGTGTGTGTGTGGGTGAGTAAGTGTGTGTGAGTATGCATGTGTTTACTGTAAGGGTTATAGATGGCTGCAAGAGGGAGCTTTAGCCCCAGATATTGTGCAAAGCCAAGGACAAACAATGAGAAAGGGCAAAGAATGAAAGGGAGCTTTATGGCAATAACTGAAGTACACTGGAACTTCGTCTGCTAGATCTCTCGCCGTGTGCACTTTTGTATGTTTGTGTGCACAGGTACAGGTGTGAATCTGAGTGAGCTTGAAGGAGATTTGGTGGGTATGAAGAGAGACCATCCAGTAAACAAAAAGTTTATCCCTGCTGCTAGCTAATGTCTCCATCAACCAACATATGTTCCAACAAATGCCCTTCAGCCAAGAATAGGAACCGCACCCCTTCCCTTTCTGTGTCGCCCTAACAGTTAATGATGCCTATAATGTAAATGTAAATCTCTTTCCTCAGGTGAAGTTTGAAGAACTGGACTACAACCTCTTCCTGCCTCTGTTCTTCGACGGCTTGTGCGAGACTGCTCATCCATACGAGTTCTTTGCCCGCCAGGGAACCCATGATCTGCTGGATAACGGAGGCCCCAAGATCCTGCCCGTCATCCCCCAGCTCATCATGCCCATCAGGAGTAAGTCAGGGACAGTGTCTTCTCACATGCTTTATAAATCACACGACACAGCAGCTCCTTTCCCAGGTGACCCTGCGTGTGTTGATGTCATTTCACCTTCACGGTGTTCCCTTGGCATTGATGGGAGAATGTGATCATCTCAAGACTAAATGAAACTTGGGCATTTAAAAAATGTATATTTTTAGATTTTAGATTTATATAGATAGATTTTTATGTATTGTATAGTCACACAGAACCACTATCCCAACAGTTGAAATGTAGCATTGTTGGGGCCCATGTGGACAAGAGTGGTAGTGTTTCCACTGTAATAACTACAGAATATAATGTCAAAAATAAGATTATCTTAATAAAAATCTCCTCTCACCTCTTTGTAATTGGCTAACATTCTACTCACTGTGACATTACCTGGAAAAATGTAAAATACAGGCTTGTTTCTGATTTCAGGCTTTAAGAACAACATTACAGAAATAGTCAATCTTCTTGTCAGTGGTCTTGTTAACTTAAGTAAGTCCTATAGAGGCCTTAGTAATAAACTGAGTTGAAAAAATGCAAAATTTCAAGATAACTACTGGAATCGATTTTCGAGTTTTAAGTCTGACTCAAAGTCTTAAGTTTTGGAAAAGATTTACCAACTAATAATGTTTTGTTGAAATAATTTATTTTTCTTCTTTAGATAAACTTCTTTCTTGGGAATTGCTTGACTGGGTGTTTATATTATAATATATAAGTTTAAAAAGCCAAAGATTGGAAAGGTTTATAATAGCCAAAGGTCATCCAAAAAAGTTTTTAACTTAAACCACAATAATTGTAAAATTAATCAATAAAGTAAGTATTTTTCTTTTGTAATTACCCTGAGATGCTATCAGGCTCCCTATATACAATTATGTTTCTATATATGAAGAAGAATCAAGTTTTTCTTCTTATATCCCTCAATATGCTGGTCATATTTGAGTTTGGCTCCAAACTCAAATATCCAGTGAAGGCAGTTTGAAATGATGAGTTTTCTCAACCTTTTTTTGTTACAGTGTAAAAACTCCTTGTTTTTGTTTTTTTTTTTTTCATTTTACAGTCCGCTCTATATGTAAATATTATTATTATTTCATGAGCGATTGACACCCAAGTAATCCTCTCAGTTGGAGTTTAATTGCAGCCTTAATAAATATTTCATGTCATTATTTCATTATTTACTATTTTGATGACAGCGTCATTACATTTTGATTGCTGTTTGCTGATCTCAGACAAATCCCAAGCCTAGAAAATGTTCCCAGTGGCTTATAGTATAACTAGCAGCCGTCTTAAATAAATCAGAGCCTGATAACACACACAGGTTGAGAGCATAAATTAAATAAAAGGCCGAGTGTATTTGGTAAGAAACCTAACATGATATATCATAAAGAGTATCCTTCTCCCATCCTTCACTTGAAAATCCATTAAAAGAACATTATTATCAATATTAAGTTAAATGATTAAATAACTGAATGTGCATTAGAATGTATATCTCAAATATATTAACATATTTTTGAATAATTACACACTCAAACCGCTCTCAGACAATATTGCAGCAGCATTGAACTACATCCAAAATAGAACACATGCTTTACCCAGAATAGAGTCACCTGTCTCACACACTGGCGCTACAACAGATTTTAACATTACCATACAAGCAGTCCTGTGACAAGTCCTAATTTGGTTTTCGCAGTCATACTGTTCCTATTATTACATTAACCCTCAGGGCGAAGCGTCCTTGTTTTTGCATTTGCCGGAAGGAGTTGGCTCTAAAAGCATGCCTGATAATCTGCCATGTGCAGTGTGGTGACATGCTACATTTAACTGTGTCATCATGTTGTGCCTCCTTACCTTTTCCACACTGACGTGTTTACACGCACGCTCACATGCACACGAGTTGGCAGATGGAGGTGGGTGGAAAGGTCATGTCTAAGGACGGAGTGGTCCATGACTTCTAAAATAGACATAAGAATTTACAGTGAAGTGGACAGGAGAGGTTTTTTTTTTTGTGGTGAACACAAGGAAGATAAAGGTACAGAGAAGTTAGAGGAATGCAGAGTGGGGTTTTCAGAAAATTTCAGCACACATGCACACACACAAGCAGTCTCTCTCTCTCTCTCACACACACACACACACGCACACACACACACACACACACACACACTGTCTTTTGTTTGGCGCCGCTGCCAAGTGGAGTGTCAGTTTCAAAGTGGGAGCCTTTAAGTGGCGCCTAGTGAGCCTGGGATAGTGTTCATGTCATGGGCAGTTGGCTGGTGGTGTGTGTGTGTGTGTATGCGAAGTGTGTTCCCTGTTTATGTGTGGGTGTTGGACGTCTGTGGAGGCAGAGGGGCGTAACGGCCAACAATAGGCAGGGCTGTTGGAGACACAGAGACACAGTGACAGACTGACCCTGGCACACAGTCGGTTACCACACGGCACTGAGCACTGAACACTGAGCACACACTGCAAGGTCTTACCCATCTTACACTGTGACATGTCTAGTTTTGTATTGCTTAGTGGTTGGAAGAGTGGTGAAAGTCTGTACTCAAGTAGAAACACGGTTACATCACTGAAATAACTACAAGGAGAACCACTGGTGATTACAAATATTTAAAAGTGCAAAGTATGTTTCTCAAATACTAGTCAGAGTATTTAGTTACTTTTTAATCGTTGATGTTTAGTGCATTATCACTCGAAAGGGGTTTCTCCAAATCTTCAGTCTAAGCCACTCCCACCTCCTGCGCTGTTCAGTGGTCATGGTCACCTCTGCAAACCTGTGCTTGCTGCAGCATGTGTTTTTTTTCTTTCTGTATTTAAAGATTTTCATTGGCCTGTTTGTGATCGGATAGCCTTGTTTACAAAAATGCAGAGGTTTGGTTTGGATATTAACTTGTTAACTACAGTATTATTTACTTCTCCACTTAATTTTTTTAACTAAGAGTGCTCTCAGTAGAGTGCAGATCTCCACCAGGCAACCTGAAAAGAATATTTGGATGTAACTATGGATGCATGAAACGTTTTTTTTTTTCCAGCCTACATAATAACCAATAATTACCTGCTACTTATGACCGATACTAAAGATAGTAAAAGTTCATATATCCTGTAGTATTTACACCTGAGGGTAAGAAAGGCAGACATGTAGTGTGCAAAGATAGATGATTTAATATCTCATAGTTCTGACTGAACCAAATTTTACTACAACAAAGAACAGTTCTGACTCTTCAAGTTTTTCTTGTGAAGTTCATCAAAAAACTTTAACTTAACTTTAGAATTTATAGATCATTTTGCCTCTCAGTTCGTTCAAAATGAATGCTTTGACGTAACCTGTCAAATTAGATATTATTATAGCCATTCCAACATGTTCCTAGATGTCATCACTTTGTAATAACTAACATTGTGAATAGTAACTCTAATTTAATTACATATTTTTTCTCAGTAGCTGTACTGGCTTACAATTACTTTTATTTTGTCATTTGAATTAAGGCCAAAACATGTTTTCATAAGGTCACAGTGACCTTTGACTACCAAAATCTAAGCAGTTCATGCTTGACTCCAGTTGAACATTTGTACCAAATTTGAAGAAATTCCCTACAGATGTTTCTGAGATATTAAATTAACAAGAGTGAGATAGAGGTGAGGTCATATTGACCTTTGACCTTGGCCGTTTGTGCCACATTTGATGAAATTCCCAAGGAGTTCTTGAGCTATTGCCGTCAGAAGAATGGAATGACCCAAAAATTTTAGGACCCAGGCCACAGCTGTTGCCGATGTGGAGGCAAGATTTTTCAAAGAATGTGACTCACAAAGGTCCTTGAGCATATTGTTATGAAATTACACAAAAAATATTCTGATCAGTCCAGGAGTATTAGAGATGAGCTGCGGAGAAGCTCCAAGTCTGTTGGTCACGCCTGCAAATATGCACACACACACACACACACACACAAGCAATCACTCCTCCAGGCTTATGGCTGGTGGAAATAATAATGGGAGAAGAAATGATTTAGTGAAATAAAATTAATTGAAAAATGATTGTTTTCATGTGATATCCGATGCAGTATGTTGATTCACAAGTTTTCATAGATTGTTTAAATATTTGGACGGCATGATGTCCATTTTGCCCTTCATCAAGTGGCCCCACTTCATATACAACTTGATATTATACAGAGCAAGCAGAGCGACTGAGCCACTCGCTAACTTAGACAGTAGTTTATAAATTCAAACCCCTCAGCAGTTTTGGTCATTTGCCTTTGGGAGACCAGACCAAAGGTGATGGTTATGCTCCTCATGAAAACACACACTTTGCACTGATAATGGAATTTTAAATGGCCTGCTCCTTATTAACTTCTTGGTTTATTAAAAATCAGGCCTGTTTCGCCATCCACAAGGCAAAGCCGCCAGTCCGTGTCTCTGTTGCAGATTAATTACTTTTCTATGGAGCAGGGAAGAAGAAGGGATGGTGGAAAGAGGAAGAAAGTGAAAAGCCGTCTGCAGTCTAAAATGGCAAGATATATATTTTTCTCCTCTGACGTTAATACATCTTCAATGTGGCTGGCAGGCTCTTATCTGCAGAGCGACTGAGTCACGTCAGGCCCTGGTGAATTTTGATGATGACTGCAGGTCACCCAATGAGAATACACAATGAAGAAGGCTCTGGCTGACATTATACTCTAAGGCCCTGCTCTCAGTGACTTAAAGACTTCTCTTTCCCACTGTGCACTCTGTGCCCTTCACCTCATGTTAGAGAGACTCATTTATTGGTGGAAAAACAAAACAACTGTAACCACTTTATGAAAAGACTACCCTCATAAGTGATTTATAAATGATTTATAATAATAACACTTTATAAATCATTAATAAACAATTATAAACACACTACCACACATTGATATACAAATTTATTTCACTAATGACTTACTACCATTTATAACTGGCAAAATGAAGCCTTATTGTAAAGTGTAAAACTCTGCATGCTGAAAACATCAAGGTAAACAATATTGCCAAAGCAATACTAGTAACAAACATTTAACAAATATTTAACAAATATTTGATGACACTGACAGATATAAATGTGAGAAGACAATGTAAGCCAAGGAAGCAATGAGATCTGTTTCTCTTTTTGTCTGTTGTGTTGAGACAGCTTATTAATGGTTTATAAAATGTCTACAATTTAATTAATATAGAGCTCCAACAATTAATCAGTTATTAATCAACTGTTATGTTGATATTAAATTATTAGTTTTGAGTATTTTTTTAGAAAACAAAAATCTGATTTTAGCTTCCCAAATGTGGACATTTGAGTGTCCTTGTTTGCAGACAAAACACGACATTTAAGGACGTCACCTTGGGAAACATTCTTCACCATTTTCTGACATTTTATGGGCCAAAACAACTAAGTGCTTACTCAAGAAGACAGTCAATAGTTATAAATCATTTCTAAAACATTTATAAGGGTAGTCTTATTGTGAAGTGTAGTTTTAAAAGTAACAGGGTCAGCAACAGTCAGACTCCTTAAGAAACAGTAATTTTACCTTGCAGAACACAGGAGTTTCTGGTCTACTGTTGACTCGATCAGTTAGTTAAAACATGGATTCTACACAATAACACAAACTATCAAATCAATCAAGGCAGTGCTTGACTAGCAGCTCCTGTGTTCTGCAAGGTAAAATTCCCATTTTTGCCAGTGGACTCTCATTGGTTTGGAGAGAGTGATATTTGGCTTATATAACAGTAGTTTCCCATTGGAAAAGACTATCCGACGGCAAGGTACAAGCGGCCAAAATATATTTTCTGACCCTGTCCACATCAATGTATTGCTTAGCCTCTGTGCTGGTATCCTCTCTGCTTCTCCAAACAGAGGGCCTCATACAACCCCATGTCAAATAATTGGGACCATCCCTCTAAGAAGAAGGGGTAAAATGTTACTGAAATGCTGTCGTTTGGGTTTTTCTGGCTTCCTTAAATAGGGAGGAGGATTCAGAGCCATGCTTCCATTGAGCCTCAGTTGATTGGCATAACATTTGTTCAGCTTTGAACCAAAATGAGACTTTCATTACAAGAAGATCCTCAGTCACGCCTCTGTACGGGAACATCTTCTTCTGATCTGAAAAGTATATTTATACAATAAGCGAGAACAATTCACTGCTAAACACTCCAACGTGTCACCCTACCTGTGACATTTCACAGGAAACAGGAATACAAGGTCACCATTGTTTTATTTTCACACTGAATATGAAACAGGTCCATGCATGAATAGATTATTACTTTATTCAGATTTGTCCCAACACAGGTTTTATACCAGCATTAATATATCAGGCCCTCGGCTGCCTTCTCCCCCCGCTCTTTTAATTTTTTTCCCTTTCTCTTTTTTTTTCTTTAGCAAGGCGAGAGTGCCGATGAATAATTGAACAGTCCCGCGGTCCAAATGTCACAGCAGGGAAAATTGTTTGCGCTGGCTGGTAATTAGAATTTCATTGTTTGTTATGTAGGTTTGAAATTCCTGTCATTCCACATTCCACCTTATCTTGGTGATGGCAGATATCACTGCGCTTGTCTATCTGGGGAGACACTAAGGCAGAGATGCAGAGATGACATGAAGCACAATACATTCGCTCACTCAGCATCGTCATCACCGCTGGCCGCCTGTATAGGCCTCAAACACACATGCACACACACGGTCACTGGCAGAGACAAAGACATTCCTCAGCGAACCTGTCATACACTCAAATGGACACTAAACAATAGACCTGGTTCAACTGAAAATTTTCTCACATGCATGCACAAAGTTGTATTATGCAGCGTGATGAGAGTGTAAAATGTTTTGTTTATATGACTCCTCTACGTTGTGTAACTTCATTCATATTTGGCTGTTCAGTGCTCCCTGTGCGCATGACTGAGGCTGACATTTTGTCTCAGTGCTTTTAATCTGTGTGTGTGTGTGTGTGTGTGTGTGTGAGAGCATGCCTGTGTGATTGTGCATATCAATGTGTGACTGTTACGTGTGAGTGTGTGTGTGTGTATGCTTGTGACAGCTTCGTATTTGCATATGAGCTGTTTTAACACTGATACAGTATGCTCTTTTCTGAGTGTTCTAGCTGTCATACACTCTTTTAGAGTTGTTGCTCTCCTCTCTCAGTCAGTTTCAGTGTGTTGCTAGGGAAGGCTATTGTCAGGATGTCACTGAAATTACTACTTACTGATGCTGCTTATCACTGGTGCATTTTTGTTATTTGCATCTTTTCTTCTGATTGATTTGTTAGAAACAGAAAGATTAGAGTAAGGATGACATGAGAGCAGAATCAACATTGCTTTATTATTCCCTATAATTAAATTATTCTCTGTGTAGTGTGATTGTTTTTCTTTGAGAACACTGTCTACAGCGATGGTATGACATGTTCAACAAATGGTATATTATCTATAGCTACATCTTTATCTATATGACATGTCATACATAATACATACATAACAATAAGGAGCCCCAATTTTGCGTATCATGCAATTGAGCTAGAATTAGTCTGTTTTTTTCTCATTTTTAATATTAAAATAAGCTTTTTGCTATATTTTATATCTATATCTAAATGTATTATGCATTGTCTTTGTTAGATTAAAAAATATGAATTAATAATGTTCTGGATCAGTATCTGGTTCTATCGGCCATGATGTGAATGACATACATCAATTAAATTAAAAGGCCTTTTGGCATTTTGCACAAATTTCGCAGCCCCTGCAGGTTCTCCTACCAAATCCTTCACACTGGTCCTTTTAATAGTATTGTCTCTAAAATGTCAAGAAATTCTGAAAAAATGCTCATCATCATTCATTTCAATTTCAATCAATTACTTGACTAATCATTGCAGCTCTTTGTAACACAGTATGCTTAGGAATGCTTGGATTCCTGTCACCTTACATAAAAGGGATGAGCACTGATTTCTGATCTATACTTGCTATTGAAGGATCAAAGCTGAGGTATTGGAATTGTTACCAGGAGAAAAACAGCTGGATTGGTGAATCCCTAGTAACATGACTTGCTGTGGATAAGGAAGATAGAACACCTGTGGAGGATGGAGGACTGTGGCACAGTGGTTGAAGGCGTGCATTTGTGTGAATTTATGTCGTTCATTCAACAGACGCTTAACCAAATTTGTAGCATCGCCTCCTCGTGGCTTGTAAAACACTTTATTGCACTTGTGGCAACAAGCTTTGTCATCATCAGCATGTCTGAGAGGTAAACACATTTCATCATTTTAGTTTTTCTTCATCTCGTTGGCAGCAATTTGTTCCGTGACAGTTAATGTGACCACCCCTCCTGCAAAGTCAGGTGTCAGGAGAGAATAAGAGAAAAAGAGGAATGGAAAGAGGGATAGAGATGCTCTGTATAACACAGTGGAGATACTCAGCACAATCATTTGTCCACTTTTAGACTGTAAAACAGGTTTAAATAGTTTCCTTTTATCAGATTTAAAATGTTGCTTTATTCAGCTTTGTGATTTCAGGCAGTCAGTGTTTACTTTTTCAGTTTTTAGAGCTCGCTTTTCTTAACAAATATCATGTCTATCACTCTCTTTCTCTCATTTTCCTCTGCTCTGTTACCCACTAACACATTTTTCCTCCTCTCTGTCAACCACAAGCTCTGTGTCTCTGCTCACACTGTTTGCTTTGAGTCTTTCTTCTGAAATGTTGTTTTGTTACACCTTTCATTTTTGTTGTTGCAGGTGCTTACTGGCAAAATAGGCACTGTGATACCATTACCGTCCTGTTTTTTTTCTTCTTCTAAAAGTAGGCATCAAATGACAGTTTAAGGTTTCATAAAGAGAAATAGCTCAGGTCTGTTTTTGTAACTTGGGGTACGCTGTAACTGACAGTCCCTGCACAAAGGGATTTACCAGCACTCACGCAGAAGCTCACATAAAAAAAACTAAAGGAGCACAAATAAAACAAGCTCAAAGAACTAAAAAAATATGTCACTCTTAGTTGCTAATCACAGTTATTTTCTAACCCTCTGCCTTATGCCTGTCACATCTCTTTATCTCTCTTTCTGACATTTTGTCTTTCATTTTTCCCCCTTCCCTCATTCTCTCTCTGTATTTGTCTCTCTTGATCTCTCTAGCCCTCCATCTCTTTCACCATCATTCCCTTTTGTTCTCTCTATCAGTGGGAGATGGAGTTAAGTGCAGCTGTAGGCCAAATAGCCCAGTGATTGGCTCTCACTTACTCCTGCCTCCCTAGTGCATTTGAAATCACTGATTGCAGACAAGCCAGTCTAAATCAAAGCTTGGCTATAAAGGAAATGCTTTCAAGGGAAAAGGGACTGTGTGGGGGTTAAGATTTATGCGTATTTTGGCTGTGCGTGTCTGCTAAGCCCACTCTTATGGACCATGTAGTAGCAGTTGTTGGAATCACTCTACATTTACTGTACATCCACCTGCCTGATGACTCTGCCAAGCTCATGTTTTCATTTGCTCTGGCAGATACGTTTGCTCCCCGCCCCTCCATTCAGACTGAATTCCACCAGCTTTGGATTCGGTCAGGCCAATCACAAGCATCTGTTTTATATGGGGCTAGTTCTATAGGATGACTGGCAGAGGAGCATCACCAGTCTGGATGTGAAAAGTTACATGCCACACATTTTGCTGCTCTGATTGGTTCTAGGTTTATCCTGTTGATCCTTGCAGGCTAGCTGCATGAAACAACCTGTAAATCTAATTTACATACCAAAAGCTGGTTTACTGACTGTTTGTTTTTGCAGCCCATTTCGTCTTGTCTGCTACACTTTGCTGACCTTTGCCATGTCCCTTCCAGATGCCATGAACACAAGAAACCGTCAAGTGATGTGCACCACCTTGAAAGTGCTGCAGCACTTGGTGATGTCTGGAGACAAGATTGGAGAAGCTCTGGTGCCCTACTTCAGGCAGATCCTCCCAATGTTCAACATCTTCAAGGATATGAAGGGTGAGTCCCAGCCATGCAAATGGCCAAGTGTTAATTCATGGACAGATGGTGTGTCAGCATGATGTGTCTCTACACTTTTGTGGAGCAGTCATTGTGTGAGCATGTCCCTTTGTGTTATAAATCATTTTTTTGTGCCAGTGCTGCTAAACAGCAAAAGTTTATGAGCCCATGAAAGGCACTGGCAGGTATTCATGTGTAGTGTGTAGCCTATGGTGAGGTTAAACCAGGTGAGTCACTTCTGGGAAACGCTATGCATATGTAAAGTGTCTCTTTTTGTTTGACTTTGAGTCTCTTCACGTCCAGGCAGACAGCATCCTGTTTTCTAGCTATTCTTTTCTCTGTGCATCCAGTGTGTGCGCCTGTCTCTGAATCCTCTTTCCTTTTCCTCCCTCCACTTAAACATCCACTTGACACAGAAGCTCCATTTTGTCCTTTCTGCTGTCAGTCAAGCTGCATTGTGTGGGGGCTGTTGAGGAGACTTTGTCCTTGCTCTCTCTGAAAGCCTCCACCTGGGTGACACCAGGACCTGGGGAGATTGGCATCAGATAGGCAGGCCTCTTTGTGCGGCAGTGTCAAAGCACTTAGCATGGTGTGACATGATGTGGGCCCATTGAAGGCTTAGAGGCAAGACCAATCCCGAGCACTGCTCACCACACAGTCAGTAGGATGCGGGGAGTGACATTGTGAATCAATCATTTAAACACAGGCTTTAACAGGAGAAAACACAAGGCTTTAGTCTCTTAATCAATATCCAATTTGAATCTCTTGTCTCTTTAATTCGCTTACATTATCTGTTACTATTTGCTGAGGTCTAAAAAAGGAAGGAAAAGGCTGAAAGAGATAGAGGAGAAAGACAAAGGATGGAAAAGAAAAGCCTGCCTTATTAGCGTGTGGCCGTATGCAAATCTCCTCTGTAAATTAGCTGTCAAATCAATCCCCTAAACTGGTTTGAAGCGTGAGTTTCTCCACCACGGCGCAGGCTCAGTTGGCGGGTGAACCCCACCAGGAATAGTTTTCTCTCTGCCTGGTAGTTAGTGTGCTGGCCTGTCTACCTGCCTGCCTGCGTGTCTGTCCTCCTCTGGCGAGCATCGATTAAACCTGAGCCAACCTCTCACCTGGCAGACGTCCCTGCTATTGACCTCTCCCAGAGAGACCAGTCTGGGCCAGTGAGGGGTCCACACAGCTGCCAAAGCACAGGACCCAATCTGCTAAACAAGGACAGTGCTTCCTGTTCAGCAATTTATGGACATCTAGCAGAGTTTCTCTTTTTTAAAGTTTGGCTAGAGTTGCGGCTGAATGATAAAGAAAGTTTAACCAAAGGAAAGTATACATGTTGGCATATTTAAAGGGACAGTTCACAGATAGAAATTAAAAGTACATACTTTTTCTCTGGTTTATAGTGGCATTTATCCATCTAGATTTTTTGATATGATTGAATGAGTTTTGGAGATATTGGCTGTAGAATGTCTGCCTATTATTGATTATAAAGGAACTAGATGGCACTTGGCTTGTGGTATTCAAAGCATAAAAAAATACATTTGAAAAACTCAACAACAAAGTCTGATTCAAATCTAACCATTCTTTTATGACTGGTAACTACTGGACCAAATCATAACCTAGATTTAGGTGCCTCATTTTGGTGCCACATGCCTGAGCTCTTGAATGAAATAGTTGCTCTCTGGTGTGGATGTTGCAGACACATGTGCCTAGATAAAATTACGGTAACCATCTCTCTACATGGGTTTGGCAGCAGGTAGCCCTCTGTTAGCCCATAGCTGCTTTAAACAGGGTTAAAATGCCAAGCTAAATGATCTAAAGTGTGGCTGTATTTCACTCAAAATGATTCCAACAGGTGGCAGAAGGTGCAACAAATGTTTAAAAACAACTGTGTGTACAGGGGGAAAATACGTGGTGATGCACGGGATATACTTGAAAGTAGAGATGCACTGTGCTTGACTACTTGTGCGACCCCATGACAAGCACATCAGCGGTCAGTGTGGGCATCCCTGCCCCCAGCGATAGGGAGTGTAGATATAAAACAGTACATGCGATGTGTCACGATGACTTGACATTTATATTCATGATGAGAAGACCACTGATGATGCCAACAGCTTTTCTTCGGGTTGGTTGATATGATCATATTACAGCAAAAGAATTGCTAAGTTTGAAGGTGTTTTTGTAAAATAACAAGAATACAAACTCAAAATTTATTTTGCTATTATTAGCACTGTAGCTGTTGTTTAGAGTAAAGTTATTATAGTTGAGTAAGCTTTTATTTAGTATTTGAATGAGTCATTTAAATGTATTTTTTGTATTTATATGTTTAAGTAAATCTTGGTGTAGGTAATATATTGTTCAATTTCAAGTCCAAATTTGTCTTAAAAGCTGTTCTTTAATGTCATCGACTGTCAGTTTGTCACTTTGTCTTAAATTATGAGTATCATCATTTCCTTTGTAATCAACTACACGTGTCAGCAACACCACCACACAGAAGGAAGCATGCAGTGAAGGAGACTGCCATTAAGGTGTACATCCTCTGCTATCACAAGCACAAACCTGGGGTGAACTTTTATAGAACATAGATAGTTATATATTAGTTATTTTACCTGGTTTTATTTTTTCCCATTTCCATCTGGGGCTTTAGTGTTAGATAAGCTATCAGTTCATGTCCTGGACCACCCACTCCCCACTAACACATAAAGATACGACTTCAAATACAGAGAATAAACACTTCTCTTTTGGGGACAAAACACTGTGTGAACCAGAACTCTGTGTTCTTTCTCTCTAATACACAGATATTTCAGGGTTGTTGTTCTCTCACACTTTTTCTCCCTCTGTGTGTCTTTGTCTCTGTCTCTCTTCTGTTTTATGTGGCTTGTTTATATCAATATCAAAGCCTCCATTGAAGTCCATCTATTATCTAATATCGCTTATATACACCTCCAGCTCCATCCCACGCTCGTTCGACTGTCTCAACCGGAGCCAGCGTGCTGCCTCTAGCAGACAGACACCACCATTGTGTTTAATACACTAGAAGACACAGAGGACTGTCTCGTAGTGTGTGTGCTAACATCTCCCTTTGGCTCTCCCACACTGTAACTCACAGAGCTTGCATGGCATCCCTCTTATCTCCTGAGCCACAACTAGGCCACTGTCCAGTATGTGCCAAGTGTGTATGCATCTGTCGTGAATGGATCTGTTGTGTCCCGTACGCAGCTGTTGACTTCAGTGTGGATGAAGGAAGGCCCCAGATTTCTGTCTCTGTCTCCGTCTCAATTCACTGTTGTTTACGTCTGCAGCCTCTGGTCCATAAGGCTCTGCTACGGACTTCTACCAAATACTCAAATACATTCAGAAATAAGGGTTCCGAAAGGGTTTTTGAAGTAGAGATCATCAGAGGTTCTTTGTAAGACTAAAGGTTCCAGAGAGAACTCTTTTCATCTGAAGAACACCTTTTGAAGAAAAAGGATTATAAATTCTCTCTTTCTACACTTTCATTCAGGGTTTGTCAAGGGTTCTTTGTGCCATAAGATAACAAGGTTCTCGGTAGAACCGCTGGGGTTCTAGATAAAACCCTTGGAATATAAAGAGTTCTTGGTGGAATCCCTGGGTGGGTTCTAGATAAAACCTTTAGAATATAAAAGGGTTTTTGTTGGAACCCTGCAGGTGGGTTTTAGATAACCCCCTTTTAATATATAAAGGTTCTCGGTAGATATCCCTGGGTCAGCTCTTGGTAGTACACTTAGAAAGTGAAAAGAGAGGGTTCTGGAAGGAGCTGTTACAACATAGATGGGTTCTCTGTAGAACCTCTCGCAGGGCATTCTGGGTGAAACCTTGATGGTTCTAGGTCTAACCTTTTATGTTGGGTTCTAGATCGACCTCTCTGAAATGGTTCCAAGTTCTAGTTCTACCAGGAACCAAAAAGGGTTCTCCCATGGGGACAAGCTGGAGAACCCTGTACGGTTCTAGTTAGCACCTTTATTTTCCAAGAGTGTATACACACACACACACACACACACACATACACACACACGCACACACACACACACGCACACACACACGCACACACACACATACACATACAGACACACATATATATACTTGCATGCTGTCCCAGTTGAGGCTACACACCCTGACTGTGTCCTTGTCTCCCCAGTTGTGGGAGCTGTGAATGAACAGGCTGACAGCCACTGCACTGTAGAGTCCGGGTTACACTGAGATATCACCAGCATCTCATCATGGGACAGATCCCCCAGGCTGTGTTCACACACTCCCGCTGTGTCGCTCCCACTCTGAGACAGGGTTGTGACCTGTTAAATTGGTCCGTATACAGGCCTTATCTGAGCCATTTTTCCAGGGTCAGAGCTGGAGCTCAACAGCCATCTCCAAAATGGACCCTCGGGTATGCTTTCACTCAGACGGAGCACTGGACCTCTGACCAGGAGAGCACGCTCATGACCCACATGCTCAGCCTCTCTGGGACCAAGGCCTCCGAAGAAGAATCTCCATTGTTCAACAAGAAAAAAATGTGCCTGTTTAACTCCAGGCAGCCGGCTGCCATTCTCACCACTGGCACAGTAATGCGTCATTTTGAAGTGCACAATAATGAGCAATCACGTAGTATCACCGTCCTTGATGTACCCCTTTGTCTTTTGAATCAGCTCTCTCAGCTTTTGTTTGCTTTGTGCCTTTTTGCGTGTGAGCTGTGTGTGTGTGTGTGTGTGTGTGTGTGTGTGTGTGTGTGTGTGAGTGTGTGAAGACAATGTTGAGGATAGTGTCGGAATTCCTCCAATGCGATTTGCACGGCTCTCTTGTTTGCTTGCTGTGATGAATCTTATCCCTAATGAAATGCAACAACGTTCCTTATGAAGGAGAGATGTGCTCCCTCATCCAGCAAATTCTTCCTCTGAGCTCGAAGGAAGGGGAACTCATCTACTGTACGTCACCGAAGAGGAGAGAAAGAGTGTTTGTGGAGTTGTGTAAAGCAGAGGAGTAAACCACACAGAGACGAGGTTCTGAGATCTTGAACAGGGATTGAGCAGGTGTCTATACTGACCTTAATTCATTTCATTTGAATCCATTTGAATATGTTACTGTGTAGCTTTGCATAAAACTGATCCTATGAGCTCTATGTAGTGAGGTATACAGATTGTAAACTGGCAAACAAAGTAAGTTGAGGTATTGTAATCTCTATCAGGAGTATCCTTAGTCTTTAATAGGCCTAGACCTTACTCTAGATGAGGGGATTTTTTCAAAGTCTGAGACTGTGGGCCTCCCTTCAGACAAAGCTTGAAAAAGCTCCCCCACCCCCCTTTGTTTTCTTGCTTAGTTTCTATGAGATCATTATTATGTAATTTGATCTTGAATTTAAGCCAAGATAGCCTAATATTGCTGTTTTACATAAACTGAGACTACATAAAATACATTAAAAAATGTCTGCTCTAAGGCATTTATTAGTTTTTG
The DNA here is from genome assembly GCF_056507025.1 of Lutjanus erythropterus. Taxonomy (NCBI): domain Eukaryota; kingdom Metazoa; phylum Chordata; class Actinopteri; order Lutjaniformes; family Lutjanidae; genus Lutjanus; species Lutjanus erythropterus. The sequence continues at coordinate 16,062,156 of NC_139334.1, forward strand.
ACTCTGGGAAAGTGGGAAAAACAGGAACATTCCCCAATTCTGTATCTCTGAACTGATCTGTTTGACAAAATCACACACATTTAGGATATTCTGTGTGATCTTCTTTTGATGACTAATGTAATATTTTTTCACTTCCATTCACTGAGCATCCTCTGAAACAGTTTGGAGTCCCCCAGGAGAGGCCTGCCTCCCACTTTGAAAACCTCTGCTCTGAAGACAGATGCTGGATTTTTGAAGCCAATACTGGTATTGATTTTTAAGAACAAAGCTATATCGTCCAGTCTATTTTCTTTTATCCGGATATATTTAAAACAAATATTTTGTGATATAGGCATGTGTAAATAGTATATTTTGTGGTTGAATATTAGACTTTACAATCAAAGATTTCAGTAAAAAAAAGTATATTTTGAACCATAGACATGAAAAAATTATATTTAATTTAAATCACTTTAATGATTCCTAAACATATTTTAACATGTATATAAATTGTTTTACACTGAAAAGTCATTTGTATCTGATATTTTCCTTTGACACAAAAAGTTCAATTTCCAATCTGCCACTGTCAGCCCATCAACTGGGAGCAGCAATATATTCCTCTCTGACCCTACATTATGTACACTGTATACATTCACTACGTCCAATAAACAAAATTCACAAAGTGTCAAAGAATTAGACATGCTCACGCCTATTTTTTCTTTTTAAACAGAAAAATACTACCCTACACCTGAATTCAAGTTTCCCCGTCTTACCAAACTAAGACAAACTTAATTGGCTTATTAACGCTTTGTAAAGCAAAATTCATTCAAACGCGATAGAAAAACATGTAAATCTCATCAAAACCATCTTTGTTAGTCTTTCTACTCTTCCAGCTCACCACCAGCTCTGGTTGGATTAAATTAAATTCACAAGAATGCAAATAGTCGGGCTCTGCAGGCTGTTTACCCCTTTTCCTCACCAGGTTCTGGTCGAGGGGGTGTGTACTGTGCTGCTGGATGACAGCGCGTTGCAGAGCAGCAGCTGTCACTCTGCAGGCCATTACATTAGCAAAATGATAAAGTGATATAATAAAACCCAACTGCTGTATAGGTGTTGAAACACCTGTTGTCCAGCAGTTCAGCTCACTGTAGTTCCTTCACAGTGTATGTGCACTGAAAGCTTCGACTTCTGTAAGTTGAATATTGGACCAGGATTGGCTTCCAAATTATTTTTGATGTCACAAATCATGCTTGTAGACTGGCCCATAAAAATGCGATTTTGAATGTGCAGATAGAAATATCTTTCAGGAGATGAATGTGAAAGTCCCAAGCTGCAGATGCAGGTGAAACCACACACTTCTGTTGGGTTGTATGTGATGACTGTTTTTAAGTTTATATCAATTAAGAGTTTATGCATTGTTTCTTCGGAAAATCCTGCATAGTACACCTCTAAATAAAAACATATTTAACAAAAATATATTAAGGTTGAATTGGAAAAAAAACATTGTTTGTTGTAATTTCAGCTTTTTGGTGTATGTTGCTCATCTCGATCAATATGTAGTAACATTTTTACCAGTGCATATTTGACTAGACAATGAATTTACAAGACCACACCACCCGCTGACCGGTACACGCAATTTATTCATGACATCTTTGGCCTCGACATGTCTGTACATTGTGATCGAATGTAGTGGATGTTTGCCTGGAGGCCTCCTCTGATATTTATTTGAGCCCAGATTGTAGCATTGTTGTTGTTGTCCTGATGATTTTCTCCGCTTATCTGTAAGGTGTAGGTCCCTAAACTCTTATTCATCACTGACAAACACTCTCTCACACACACACACGTTCACACGCTCATACATATATTGCTCACACACACTGCACTGATCTGGTTCATTTGGCCTCTTTTATCTTCCTGCTATAGAATATGGCCAGCTAAGATAAGGTCTCAGCCTCATGCATTGCGGTGCCTACACACGCACACGCACACACGCACACACACACACACACACACACACACACACACACACACACACACACACACACACACACACACTCAGCGGTTGTGATAGTGGCTCTCTGTCTTCTGTGCCGAGGCGACTAGTGAGGTTTTTGTGTTGGTGACAGATGCAGTGGTGTGGCTGGCCACTCTGTCTTCCCCGTGGGCCTGCTTTAGCTGTGTATCGCATGACATGGGCACGTGCACACACACTCGCAGCACGTGTTGGACGTCTTTATGAATACAGTGGATCAGTTACAGCCGATGCTGTTCGTTGGAATGGAAATAAGCAGGAAGAGCTGGCTGACCTCATAGCCCCCCCACCGCTGCCTGACAGACAGACACGGACGGTCAGGAATGAAGAGTGTAAGGACACTCCATCATCTGTGGAAGAGAATCATGTACATGTACTGGTCATCATGAGCACACACACACACAAACACACACGCGCACAGGCAAATCAGATCCAAAGCATTTTTTTTCCAACTCATTTTAATCTGACAGAAGGCCAAGCGTATGCCGGTGCTCTCAGCCACCTGTGCTCTTGTCCACAATACGTAACGTAATGCTCCGGTTTGCTGCCAGAATGCCGCACTGTTGCGTATATGGTGTTGAAGTTAATTCCTGGGGATTCCCATTCACAAACATTTGTTTTATTTAATGACCTTTTCCAGCTGCCGTTGTGAAAAATTAATTCACTACCATGCTTTCGCTGTGTACACAGTGACACAACGGAGGGGACCATGCCCACACACACATCCGTACACACATACACACATAAACCCGTGGCCCCCTTGTAATCCATCATCCTCCACAGACACACAGCTCCTTGTCCCTGCGGACGACAGAACACACACCTCATCGTCAGCCCCCCGTCTCCTCTTCCATGTAGCCCTCTCCAGCAGGAGATATCTATCTATCAAGCAATCACAGCCTGCTAAGACCCCTCTGCCATTAAAATACAGAATGAGTGGGAAGAAACAGAGGAAGAAAAGAGGGAGAGATGGAAAGGAAAGATAGCGTGAGTGAGCGCCAGATGAAATCCAGGTAATACCGAACTCATCTGTTCTTACCTGCTCCACCGTTAGCATGCTTCACAGCACATAATGACTTTTTCCTTCTCTCCTGAAGCTTAAGAAAAAGACAGTTGTGGAAAATAGAGGAAATATATTTTTACATTAATGCGCCTCCCCCTATCTCCCTCCACCCCGTACTTCTTGCCGCCTGCGGATATGCCCACCTGCCTCTGTTAATTTCTATTGTCAGCAGGTCTGAGGCGGAGCAGCCAATCAGGTGTGAGCGTCAGCCCTAGGGCCTGCAGTCACTCTGCGGCTCCAATTTAAAGGTCAGCTGATAAGCAGCCCGATTCATGCATAATCTGGGCTGCTCTGCAGGCAGACAGGCAGACTGCTCGACGAAAACACCCACACACACTCTCCACAGATACACACATCACACTCTGTGATTGACCCTCTCAAACTTTACTCTGCTGTGATGGACAGGTTTCGCTGGGGCTTTATCACCATTAGTGAGTGAAGTTTCATATCAGTCGATATTGATAATTATTGATCATGTTTTCCCTGCCCGCCTAAGTCAAAAGCCTTTGTATTTATGGCTGCCAGCTTTGTTGACAATTCAGACAAAAACAGGCTTTTTTAGTACAAAACTATGGTGCCTTTTATCAGCAACTGCTTTGGTGCACTTACAACAAGTGCATGCATGTTAGGTGCAGCACTCAAGTGTGAAGGCAACAGGGGAATGACACATTTATAATTTTTGCCAGATCAAGGTAATCATGAGGCAAACAAATGTGTTTGTGTTTGAAAAGGTATAGATGTAAGTAGGACTGGCTATCAAACCTCAGTAGCCCACTGTTTTAGCGCCAGTACTTGACAGAGCATATAGAAAACAAGTGTATGTCAGTGTGGATGTTTCCCCTGATTAAAAACCATTAAACCTGCTGTACTTGCATCATACTTGGTATACTCTGTCTATTCATTAAGTGCATTGAAAAGTGTGTGACAGCGATCGCACAGTAATAAGCCCTGAACAGTTACAGACACATTGAGTTTGTCCTGTCTTTACCTGATCAGGTTAAATAAGCGCTTCATGAACTGTCATCAAGGCCGTCAGTATCATTTCATTACCTTCCTGCTGACTTGCCCATATTAATGAAAAATAAAATTAAAAGATGATAATAAATTGGTCTCCTGTAGCACAGCTATTTTGATTGCTAATGTGTAATTAATTAATTTTACATAAATATTTAAACAGAAATCATTTCCAAAGTTTTTCTGATAGCTTCCTTTGCATGTGATCCAGTTACTTGTGTTACGGAAAAAATAGTACACACCTCTTTTTTATTGGATTTTAGTGCCTTTTCTTTTTTTTTAATATTAGTTTTTATTATAGAAAATGCATGACTGTATGATATCAGACCACAGTCATCTGTTTTATTCACAATATCCTCTCTGTCTGCACTCTGTTTGTCACTCCATGCTGTCATATGTCGATTGCACTACCAGACAACTCACCTGTGATTGGCTGTTTGCATGTCACCCATAGCACACTCCATTATCAAGGGATATGACAGGCTGTCATTAAGCTGGGACAATTTGCTTATCTGCTTTCATGTTGGTTTGCATGTATTTGAAACAGTTAAACACTTTATCAAAGTATTTTCTTATTTCTATTGATGAATTGTCTGTCGTGATACATATTTCACTCCTCCTTTTCCAGCTGGAACATGTTTGTGGCTCTGTTGTTCCATCAGTTTAGATAATGTACTTTAACTAATTGCTTGAGAAGAGTGCCTCAGTAAGAACTTGGCTTTGTGTTTGTTGATTTGTTCATTAATTTGTACATAGTGCCTTTTTGCAACGTGAAGCACTTAGGGGAATTATGGGATCCACTCTTTAAATGGCACAGAGCCCTGAGGCTGGCAGTATGCTTAAAATGAAATAGAATTTGGCGTCTTCGCGTAGGCACTCTGCAACTTAAACAAAGTACCACTTCGATTGCTGCAGTGTGCAGAGGCTGGCCAGCAGAACTCGCCCGGCTTCGCTCTCCTCTTCCCAAGTCACTACTAAAGTCACTGCTGCTGGTCAACAGTGCTGTGTGATTTCTTTGTTTGTGGTTCTGTCATTTCCTCATTGTCCTTTTGCATGCCTTTTCACCTGGCATGAATGTCTCTAAGTGTTGTCCTTGACAGCCTTTTTGTGAACCCTCCAAATGTAATTTTGTAAGAATTATACTCTTAATCTTATGCGGCACTCAGTGAGGTGCTCTGTGATATTTTCCTCCCCTGTGTAGCAAGTCACACATGCACACAGTCACAGTTGCTATATGGGCCAGTTTATCTGTCTTCATGTACTTACCTTCCGATGCCTAACCTTGAGGTAAGCAGTTAATGAAAGCCTGTAAGTGAATGTTGAGCTTTTAGAGGGATACGATCAGGTGTGCTTGTAATCTACAGACGTCCATGTATGTACTGTTACTATGGAATCAGACGTCCTCAATCTCAGTGGGGCTCCTCCTTTCTTTGCTTCTACTCCAAGTAACACTCAATTACCTAATTGGATGAGTTATGAGGGGCCCCCCCCTCCAACTCAATGAGATTAACACACTCTGTAATTAATGAATTTGGGGCAACGATTTGCAGGATTGTCCAGGCACCGGGGTCCTGACATGTGTAACACAATTATCAAGTTGTCGAAATTAGACAATAGAGTGAGATGAATAGTGTGGACATTAGCTGTGTTTGCTTAAGACAGGTGATCGTTCCAGTTTGAGCGTGGATTAGGTCGATGGGGCTGCTTTGTTGTTATCCCCTTCAGTGTGACAAATTGCAAGTGGCCAATGAGAGCCCCGCTTTTTGATGTCAAATTATGCGTATTCTCATGTATGAATCCGTGTCCTTCTGCGTGCCTTTTTGTGTGTCATGACTTCCTTGTAGCGAGCGGGGAGCTCTCCTGCAGCCTCTCACCACATCATTGTGTTTGACATCTCTGCAGGCAGCCAGCGACAGAATGCTGGTGTGTGTGCAGACATTTGTCCGGCCTGCTTTGGATCAGCATTCGCACCCTGCGCCAGGTTGCCTGTCAGCTTTCATAAACAGCCACACCTTCACAAACAGGTCTGCCGCTTCAAAGTGAAAAAAGGCACAGTTTCGCAAAGCAAATAACAAATAGCATTTCTACAGTCTCCCTAACTTGTTGTCCCAGGCAATGATGCACATAATAAACAATAGAAGTAAAATAGATTTTTATTACCACTGTCAGGATACAGTCCTATGTGCTTGTCAGCTGTGAGCAGAAATGTAAGTACACTGAAGATAACAAGTGAAATAGCCAATGCCATTAGTGTAAAATATTTTCAACATCATAGAATTTGAATATTTAGCATGACAGTTAAACCTTTGACTCTTCCATTGACTATTGAACTGTCTTTTCACATATGAAAACGCAATAATCTAAAGACAATATAGAGTTCTCTAGACTAAGGATGTCACAATACCAAAAATTTAGTAGTCAATATCAGTTCCAGTGAAATTCAACAATTCTCAAAACCAAATTTGATACCATAGTATAAACAGTAACAATAGTAAAATTCAGCCATTGTTATTTTAATTTATTAATTGAAATAAAACACTCCTCTGAGCTTCTGGGACAAAAGACTAAGGGGGATATGTACCAAGGCTGAAGCAAATCACTGTCAGGGGAGCATGATGCCATGTCTGGAAAGTAAACGTGATTTCTGCTGCCGGACTTTGACTATAAGTTGAACTCAGAGTGCAAGCAGTAGTTCAAATGCACTGACATGATACATGCACTGACAGAACATTAGTCCAGAAATATTTATTTAAAACACAATGTTACTCTGTATGCTGATGACCAGTGCTGTAACAAGGACAACACTTTGGATTTGGATATTAATGCTAAGTTGGAAGTTTTTCCTCCCTTTGTCTGAAAAGTTTATGATGGCACCATTTGCGTAGTGGTTTGTAAAAATGTATTATTAATCCCTGATTATCCACTTCGAGTCCATACAGGACTCTTAAGGGGCCTTCACATGACAAGAAATTTGCTCGTCGCTCACCGCCAGGTAGGGCGCAGAGGCGCCAAACGGACGCGGAGGAGCTCAGGTATATGTCATCAACAAGTGCAAGCTATTCACTGTTGCTAGGCAACACCAAACGCTACTTGAAAAAGGACAAGGAGGAAAAAGCAGACTCCTCTTCTGCAAAAACTAACCACAGCTCTATGTAACAACATGATAGGATTTACTGTTGCTGAGCTAAACGACAGTTTATCTAGCTACAAAGCACTGATCCTGTCACGGTGTCTGCCTGGAATAGCGAACGTACACAAACAGCTAAGCTAACGTTAGCATTGTATTTAGCTTAACGGTAGCTCGTAAACTGCCTAATCACAAGCCTGGTAGCCCGATCTGACTACTGACATTTCGCCAAGCAATACTCCAAAAACATCTGACACACCAGTCTGCATTTGAGATGCAGTGTAAGGTGTCCATAATGCTACTCTACACTGGATTAACTGATAATTGTCATGACTGACAACGTAGAATTGTCAGTTCAGACTCAGAATTAAAAGTACAACAAGTATTAAAATCTACACAATTGTAAAATCTTTTTATCTGGACTCATATCTGTCCTTGTTCTGTCGCAACAGCTGAATACCCTCTCCAGGGACCTGTAAAGTTTAAGGTTCTAATCCTTTAAATCCCTTTATACATAAAATACCATATTTGACACTGTTTTTACTGGGAATTTTGGTAGCAATAGCAATTTACTGAATAACCACATCAGGAAGCACATTGTGTGTTTTCTCTTTGGGGCTGTAATACTTAAATCTGTATTTTTCACTGACCACCTGCTCCTAAAGTCTCCTAAAATCTCTCTTGGCCACTTAATGGCATCTTTGAGTGTTATTCTATAAAAAGCTCAGTTTTACCAAACTGTGAAACAATGGTGGTGCCCTGAAGCTAGAACATTCAAGCTCAGATATATAGACACCATTTTTTAAGAACTCAACAATAGCTGTACCACCTGTGAGCTGCAAAATCCGGTGTCGAAACACTGAATGACAAACGTGACAGATCTCAGAACACACCTCGATTATTCTAAATTCAGCTCCAAAATTACTAACAACCAAACAAATGCAGCTTGAGAATGTTTTTGCATGCAAGCTGCCAGCTGCCGGTGTACTCAGAAATTAATGGAGTCACTTGCAGTTTTTATCTGCAAAGAATGTGCTTCAAGCACTTTCGCTTCTCAGTGCTGCAACATTGCTAATGGTTAATATTCATTTAATAAAGGAAAGATTAATATTTAAATAGGCTCCTGGCAATGCCCAGTATTATAATTTAGAATGCACATTGTACATTGTTTGCATAATTAATTCAGTGCAGCTTCATCTGTAAATAATATTGGTACCACACCAGTCACCCAGGCAAAGAGGACCACTATCAGGACCCGTGTGTGTGTGTGTGTGTGTGTGTGTGTGTGTGTGTGTGTGTGTGTGTGTGTGTGTGTGTGTGTGTGTGTGTGTGTGTGTGTGGCAGGGCGCACAGCCACTGCTGTGCAAACACTGAGAAAATTCCCACAGTACTGTCTTATTTACTCTCAGGATCTGTTCTGTCACAGAACGGCATGCCTGCACACCCTTGTACACACACTCATTGTCCATGCCCTTCAAAATCAATAAAGGGGATATAAATATCAATATGTCCACATCATGCCACCATGTGGACTGTAGAGTATGTCTGCTATGATCTACTTGAGATCATATTCTGTAGGTTTTTGTTGGGCATCTCTCAAAGGCTCTCATGTTGCCACGTCCTCAAAACATGTTTCAGTACGTACACACCAGAAACTCTGCAACTGAGCTGTGATAAATGCCTGATTATTGTGATTGTGAAAACATTTGGAATTAATTATAAAAGTGAAAAGAGGATAATTGAATAGACTGACTGTAATTAGTTATAATGTTGATGGATTAAACCACCCAATTGAAAAGAAAAAGATACATTGTCAATTAAACAAACTAAAATGCTCAATTTCATTAATACATGAATCTCACTAAACAGACAATGAGCATTAAAAATTAAGAAGGGATTGATTAGGCCAAGTATTCTTCGATTCCTGGTGACAAACAAGGATTGGCTGTTTTGATAAGTTGAACAATAGCCAGCAAATAACAGCAAATAAAGTGCTGGTTGACAAAATAGGAAGCTATGTCATAGTGGCTGGTGTGGTAGGGAACCTGCGTCTATACATTTTGAACATTTATACTCCAAATAAAGATGATCCTGTCTTTTTGAAAAGAGCAAGAAGTAACAATTGCATGTCCAAAAATGAGTACTGCAGTCCAAAAAGCAAGTTGGAGCCATAGACGCAGTATTTAATAGGTTGAAATCCTTTAATATGCGATGTATGGTTGAAGCAAGTTGTCGGGGGACTTAGCATGTTTCTTAATCTCTGATCATTTATCATGGCAATATATGATTTATCATAGTAAATCAAAGACACGGTAAATTCAATTGCTAAAAACACAAAGGAAATAATTATAGTTGTATGGGGAGCTACCACCATTATGAACACCAATCAAAAAAGTGGGAGGAGTAAAATGACTAACAGTTCATTCACAATCAATCAATCAATCAGTCTCAATCAATAGCAATTCTTCAAATGAAATAAATAAATAATAAGCTGCAATGTGATATATAGACATATAAAAACACTGTCAGTGTTTGTAAAACATTTTCATTCAGTTTCTTTGTTTGTGTCTGTTTGTGAGAACAATTGTTTCCATATTGCAGAGCACAAATACACGAAAACAAATGTTCATGATAACATAAACACAGCAATGTTGGGTCAAGGATCTTGAATGCCTTTTATAGTGGTTTATCCACACCCGGTGTTTCCAATTCTTTGTTATTTTTCTCTTCTTGATAACAGTGTGCAGGCCCTTCATGCTACATCCTGCAACAGGAGCCACATAATTAACTCTGTCTAACCTCCAATACCAACCAAGGTGTTTACATTATCTCTCATCATCCCTGTTTCCTTCCACTCCTCCTACTTTTTTCCCTTTGTATTCTTTCTACCTCCATCTCTTTTTTTGCCACAAAACTGAACCCATGCATGGTTTTCAGTTTTGTTCATTGCAGCCTATATGTGCTGAAAGTCTCGACCTCTTTGTTCTCGACTGCGAGCCACCCATAATGCTGTTCTGGTGTTGACCTCAGCTAGATGAATAATTCACCCGGCACGCTGTGGCAACTCTTGTATCGTCCTGACCCCCTCAGCCCCCTGCGCGCCTGGGACACTTTACACACTCCCAAAGGAGATGCACCCATGATTCTCTTCCTCTCACCTCAGCTCCTCTCCACCACCTCCTCCCATCAAATATTTAGTCAGTGTGGTTGGAGAGACGGCTTGCCCATGGCTCTCACTCACTGTCTCACCTCATCTCTCCCTCACGCGCTACATGTCCTGCTGCTCTTCTCAACTCTCTCTTTATGCACAGAGGCAATGAGTGCCTAAAATGTTTCTCTCACCCCCCACCCCCCACCCTGAGTGGTCTTGTCAAACATTCTGAAATCTCAGCTCTGTACTTGGAAGAGACCTGCAATGATGGCCTGCCAACATCTAGTGTAAAATCTGTCCAAGATAGATGCTTTGTGGATCAGAATGCTTGGATACCACACTCACCTTTTCCCTTTATTGTTTGTAATAGTAACAACACATCTCAGTGGCCTGCAGACATCCTCAGTGATGGAGCAACACAGCCACATATTTTCCCTGCTGTTTCTCTCACAAGGAAACACAAAGGCTGAAATATGAGACACTCTCTCTTTGAGCGTTTTGTGTGTATCAGGGTTCTGTTGGCGGTCGATATGCTTGTCACTCAAGATGATGTGTAGGATGGTGGCGAGTGTGTGGATACATGTGGACGTGTTCCAGTAGGATTCCCACATTCATATTCACATCTTTAAGGTCTGGAAAACCACAGATTTTCTCAATCAGCTTCTTTCTGTAAGAGGCTCCTTCAGTAACACACAATTTTCTGTCAAAGTTGGTGCAGATTTGTTTTGGCTTCGCTGTTCTCACTGATTTGAAGTGGTTGTTGCGATGTCATGTACAGAGTCATGTTCTGGAGTCTCTGCTGGTTGTTTGGCAATTTCATGGTGGCGACAAGACTCTAGGAAGATAAAACATGTTGATTAATGAGCTTTATAGATGCTGATAGGCAGATTTGGCTACCTTTGGACAGAGCCAAGCCTAGGAATCAGATGAATCTGCCGAGCTCATGTTTCCATTTGCTCTGGTAAATACATCTGGCTCCACTTTCAGTCACACAGAGTTCCACCAGCCTTGGATCGGGTCGGTCGTACCATTTATTTAATTAGGGGTAGGTTCTATACAGTGATTCACAGAGAAGCACTGGCTGAGATTTGACATGTCACATGTCCCACATTTTGCTGCTCTGATTGGCTCTGATTTGCCCAACTGTATCCAATCAGCAGGTCCATCCAGCACAATGCATCAGGCTGAATATACAATGTTTTCAGGAACATATTTTAGTGAACTATTTAGCTGCAATATGAGAAAGATTATAACCAGCCATATTTGAAGCAGACAAAGCACTGCTTTGTAACAAATTTCATTGCTCTTATTGTTTGTAGGTCATGTTTTGTTGCTCTCATTGGTTGTAAGTCTACCCAGTTGTATGCAGAGGCATTTTGGTCTGTGCGTTTTGAACACCCCTTGGAAAATGAAAATGAACTGAGAGCCAGCTGAGCTGTTTTACTTTTTCCAGTTTTGTGCTGTGCTAAGCTAACTGGCTGCTGGCAGTAGCTTCAGATTGAAAACTACTACAAGGTATTTTCATGTTGTGTTGATTTTGGAGACCCCTGTTGTCTGTTTACACCACCATAACCACAAAATGTAATGTAATAGCCTGACAAAGTGTACCACACACCACCACCACCATATATACGTATACATATACATATGTGTGTGTATATATATATATGTATATATATATATATATATATATATATACATATACATATATATAGCCAATCTTCTTGCTTACGTAAGTCAAATAGAGGCATCAATATTAAATTGAAACTGTTTTATAACCATTTAAAAACTTTGTTGTTGTATGTATAATATACAGACCTGAGAGCGGTGTTGCTCTTCTCATCTAACTCTCAGCAAGACAGCTGAAATGTTGTACTATTTCTCTAACAAATAATACACAAAGATGTTATTTTCCTTAATATTTTTGTGGACTGCTGCTTCTTTAGTCATTTAAATGTAATGTTTTAGCAAATAATGAAGAATTTTCAGGGACTTTAATACTGAATATGTCCATGATGGTGCAAGTGCACAAGCTCAGAATCTGAGCTTGCGTTGAGAGCATGTGTGTGTTGGCCCCTGCGGGGTCACCCTCTCCCCTGTGTGTTTGTCATCACAGCTTTTGTTCCCCACAGCCCTGCTATTCTGGGCACAGAAAGGTCATCTTTCCCTCAGATACTGGCACCTTAAGGAAGCTTAGATCATAACCACACAACATCTCTGCTTTTCTGTATCGTGAGGCACAAACTTCTCTGTTGCTCTTTTATGTTTGCTTATGCACCAGTGTTAAAAGTCGATGTAGAGGGTTGATTTTATGTCAGAGTCCTGTATTCTTTAGGATCAGCTCCAGCATGAGTTAGACTACAGATTTTTATGTGAATGTTTAAGTTATGACAAAGAGAATTGTGCTGTTTCAATTTAGCTGTCAGAACAATGGTATGAGATGATGGTTGTTTGTTGTGTTTTCATGTAGGGTGCGGTATGTGTGTGTTGGCTTGTTCTGTGGATTAAAGCAGATGTTATAGTGTAATTGAAGTTGATTTAAATCATCTGTGCTTGTTGAGTACTGACAGTTCAACTTCCTTGCTCCTTTCTCTATTTGTGTCTCTGTGTTCCCCTGACATGTGAAACTAAGCTGGTGGGTGGTTCATGGGAAAACTGACCCGTGCCAAATAACATCTGTGCCCCCTCACCCTGCACATATGATGAAGTGACCCCGTATTCTTGCGTGAGGCCTCCCCCTCACTGAAAAATACAGAGAAGAAGGCTTTCATCACCTGACATATGTGCGCTGAGATGGAGCTAACAGCTGCTTTGGAGCGACAAGGAAACGGCTACATGGATACACACCTCCAGCTTGAGGAGCGAGAGGAAAGCATAGGTCACTGAAGGTCATGTGAGACAGCACAATTTGAAGCTCAACTCTCCTGACTCCAAGAATGCTTTCAACTTGAGAATGGTAGTTGAGCTGCTGATAAATGTATGCTGCAGAACATTGATTGGAGCATTTAAGAGTGCGTGTGTCACCTTTACTTGAGAGTCTCCTGATATTTTCAACTCAGCACCCCATCAAAAAGCTGACGTGCATATTGATCAAGCCAGAGATACTTCAAAAGTCTTCAGCAACAGGACATCTTCGAATGGGTCTAAGTGTATAAATGATAAATGTTGCTGCAACAACCATAAATGATTGGGATTGAGCCGCCTGCTAGCAAATGATTCTGTGCTCGCTCATGTTTGTGAGTTTGTGTTTTTCCTCTGTGTGTGTGTGTGTAAACAGAGATTTGGTTTCCCATATGGCTGTGTGTGTGTGTTTATACTACCCAGAGCAGCAGTCACCGCAGGGTGGGCTTTTATTAAAGAGTTGTAATGAGTGAGAGCCATCATGAGCCAGCTCGCCTATTGATTACCTATAAAGAGCACTCAGTGGAGACGTGCTGTGATCCATAGATAATGCTTTGCACAGGGAGGCTCAACTTAGCCTGGTTCCAAACCTCTGAATCGCCACCCACATCTCAAATTTTGTTGAGCAATTCAAGTAGATCTGGTGTCGCGCTGACGAATGGCTGTTCTTCTGATTGGAGAGTCAATTGAGCCTTTGTGGACAGGACTAAACAGGGAAATGGTGACTTAGAGCTGCAACTATTTGTCACTTAATTGGTTTGTTGTCAACTATTCAATTAATCACCAACCATTTTGCTAATTGATTAATCATTTTGATTAATATTTTAAGAAAACTCAATATTTTCTTGTTTCTTTACTCCTACATGACAGTAAACTTGATTTTTTTCAAAATATCGGTTTTCATTTACTGACATTTTACAGACCAAACAACTAAGCAATTTCTCAATACAATGCAGGGCTCAACAGTAAGGTTTGCCCACTTGTCCAGGACAAGTAAAATCCTATGTTGGGCTAGTAAATCTAGCAACTCCCCTACATATAGTGATAGTTTAAACTATTAAACTATTATGATTATCGATAAATGGTTAAAGTGATTTATTATCACTATCGCTGAGTATCTTTAGATTAAAACAAGACATTTAAAGACATCATCTTTGAGTTTGAGAAACTGGGATGGATTTTTTCACTATTTCTGGATATTTTAGAGACATTGCAGCCCTAGATCAAACATGACAATTATCTTTAGTCTTTGTTGTGATTGGATAGCCGCTAATAAATCGAACAGTTTGCACAGAGGCAAGAAGAATTTGACTTTGGCACAGAGATTTCTAAATGTTTTGGCCAACTGGAACCCTGAAATGGTCAACAGATTGATTGTTAATTGCAACTGTACGTGACTTAAACAAATAAATATGGGAGTCTTGGCCACTGCTCATTTCACAAGCCAGTTGTATTTGCATAAACATGTAACAACAGAGAATGCCATTGTCTGTAAACTTGCTAAACCTACGCTAACTGTAAACTGGAGAATGCAGCCTCAGTGACTGACTGAAAGTGATGTTAGGTAGCCAGACTTGCCTTTAAGGAGTGTCTGTTCAGGGCAAAAGCAAATTCTCCCCCAGAAAACGGCTAACAGAAAGGCAATCAGACAGAATAATGGAGTGGTAACGAAATGGCCTTTCAATCTGAACATCAGGCTGGGCTCAGTTATCACACCGATAAGACCTCAGCATTCCAGTGCCAAAGGTGTCTGCACTCTTCTGCATAGCAACAACAACATGACACAGAGTTGCACACAAACAAGAACAACACACAGAATATATATATAAATCTTTTGTCAATGAAAAGGTTACCTGATATTTGAATGCTGCTGTAGCAATGTGTTCAGAGGCCTGCCTCTGACAAACAGCTGATTAGTTTGTCAGCCTGTGGCATAGAACTGCTCTGTTCATGAGATTGCTCTAAGCATTGCTTTCTGACAGCATTTAGTGGGTCTGTAGTGGTGGAAAGGTAATTGGAAATGTAACCAAGCAAAGGCAGACAGAATCAGTGTGGAGATGATTATAAAGGAAGCCACCTGAATTTCTGCACAATTTAGAGAACTGTTGCAAAAGTTCATACATATGATTTATTCCATGAGTGAATAGAGAAGCCATTACAATTCTGAAGTCTTACTGGACTGTTCTGTCTTGTCCTACCCTGTTGTTCTGTGGTCAGCTAGAATTCGTTGCCTTGATGACGCATCCTTATGATTGCCAGAAAGCCTTTCTAATGTTGCAAATGGTTTGTTTTAACCCAAACCATGACTTTTTCTAAACCTACCAAGTATTTTTTGTTCCATAATCTACCCAAGTAGTTTTTCCCTCCTGACAACCTAACCAAACTGTGAGTAAAAACTGAGCATATTTTTTTTTAACTGAAAATAATAAGTCTCACTAAGTCTAAAAAAAAAGTGACATTTAGCTTCACATGGGGCAGGAAGCCCAGTCTCCTGGTTGAGATTCCTGTTTTTGACCTATTCAACCGCCACAACCTCCTTGCTAATTTTCTCTCAACTGTATATCTATAGTCAGAGCCCAGTATTTATACCCAATCACAGCACAGAAGGGCGGGACTAGGCGGAAAAGTCTAGAACAAAAACAACACCCTCACCAGCGTTTAGCTCTAGTGAACTACACCTCCCAGCTAGATTGAAGCTAAAGGTCTATAAAAGTGTTAGAGGTGAAATATGTGGTCTAATCAGAATATGTCCACACAAGACTGTTTGTGTTGTTTTATTGGTGGCTGAATATTATATGCCGCTTACACAAGGGTGGGAGACATGATGTGAGTTCTGCCGAGCAGAGAATCATGTCTTCCTGATATACAACATGGCTAAAATGAATTTTGCGCACTATGTGACCTCCTACATAGTGAATTCTATAACAGATTCTAAAACAGATTTTCTAAGGTCATGTTGATTTACAATGGCATTGAATCTCCTGCACTTGCCAGCAGTGTAGATCATGCTGGGGATGAGAAAGCACTGCAGCAGCACTGGGAATGGACAGAAATCGTACAGTATGTGTAAGTACAGCCAGATACAGAGGTCCCCCTGAGGCTGGAGAGCGGGTGGCGAGATTGAGGAGTCACCTCATCACTAGTGATCCATGCAGGTCGACACACAACGCCCCCTTGACAAAACACACAAGTGCACAGTATCGTTAAAACACACACACACACACACATGTCTCAGACAGTTCATTTCAATGCAAATAAGTGTTGGCCCCTCTTCTGGGAGGAGAGTTTGGCAGACTCTATTTTCTCCTCTCTATCATATGGAGGATCTAGATTGTATAGCGAGCTCTCGGGCAGAACCAAGCAGCCATGAGTACATACAGTGCATTGCTTGCTTGAACTGATTTATTGAGTTCTATGTTAAGCACCAGGCAGTTTTTATCCTGGCTTGTTGCGTTTACACTTTGTTCATGCGGGAAGATGCAGTCATGCTCACAGTGAATGATGTGTATTTACATTGTCTTAAATGTGCTGCGTGGTTTAATTGTGTAGCATCATACACTTGCTGTAGTATTGTTATGCTGATATATGGTCCACTCTACACTGTATGCCTGCAGCATTACAGATGAGGCGAGATTCTTCCGCCCTCCCAGCGGGCCTTTGTCCTTAAAAGAATGGAGGCTCCTCACTTCATCGGATAGATTACAGCCAATTAAATGTGTCCGCTATCACCCATTAATTACCGCCACCACTTCTTGCTAGAAATAGGCCTGACCAAGCAGCGGCCGTTGATGTGAAATTGACCCAAATACATCAAGATGAGTTTCCATTTTTTACCTCTTTTTCCCAGCCCTCATCAACAAGAGTGTTATCAGTGAACCAAGTCATCTTTCACATTGATTCCCCATGAGATGTGTAATGCTGGGTTAACATGCATGAGTACACTATGTTTGTGTATGCATAAGAACACTATACATACAGTACACTTATGCAGTATGGCTGGGTGGTACCAATAAGGATTATTTTAAAACCTGATTAAATCATAGCGTAACTTTAAATTATGTGGCACCAAATGTTTAAACTATCTTAAAATTAAGAAAGATTATTTTCAAACCTCTCCATAAACCTCTCTTTAGAGCAATTTAGTTTTTACTCAATTTCATTCTTTTGCATCAAACACCAATTTAAACTGTGATCTAATATTAACGTCAAACTAACACTTAAGGAGGTTTAACTTTTTAAGATGGATTGAGCAAAATAATTTAGTGCTGAGCCATCATGAGTAGGTTAACTAGGCTCTTTAGCTAGCTAGCAAACAATATAATATTTTCTTTTTATGTTTTTTAGCTCTAAAACAATATTACTGCCCCCCCCCCCCCTGCTTTTTTACCTAGCTAGCAAACAACCAATGCAACATTTTGTTAAAGAATTCAGAACAGCAAAAAGTTAGGTAGGTTAGGAAGGTTCTCATATTGATTAAACTCAAGGTTCGGGTAAGTACGGGTGTACATGTCTATACCTCTGTATGTGTTCTCATGCTTTGTGTGCGTTGCCTCACGTGCATGTGCTGTGTGTGCATGCTGGGTTATTTGAGGTCAGTACTGATGGAGTGGGCTCCCAGAGAGACAGGCAGTGGCCCTGAAGGATTGACACTCTGTGACACCTCACTCCGTCAGCCTGATTAGTCACCTCTTTGATGTAGCGGCCTATATTAAGGCTCTTATGTGGAAGAAACCTGCCAGCTGAATAGGCCTGATTGAGACAAATACAAAATCTCAAATCCTAAAAACAACATAATACTTCCTCCAATCTGTGAGTCAGATTGCCGCTCTTTCTTCCTTCTGCTATGCCTTTTGGATGTGATGCAGACGTGTCTGCGTGTGTGTGAGCAGCACCTATCTGTGCCTTGCAGTTCAGTTTCCCGTTTTCTCAGTCTTTGGAAGAGTTGCATGCTTGGCACTTGTAGAATTAGAGGGATTTCAGGGAATGTTAGCAAGATCAGATTTCATCCCTGTCTACTTCTTTTTTTTCCCTCCTCCACTTTCTTTCTTTCTTTCACTCTTGTACTTTCTCCTTCTTTACAAGCTCAGGGGAGTTGACAGCTGCCCCCTAGCCCAGAATCAGGCATTAGAGGAACAGCCTGACAATTAGTCTGCTATTGCCTCACTGGGATGGGATCAGAGCAACAAGACTGACAAAGAACAAAAAGAGAAAAAGGTTTAATATGTGGTCGTACCATGGGAACATTTGATAGGCCAATGAATTTCTGAGTATTTATACACATGTATAGAGGGAGGGTGTGAGTTAGCATATGCTTTCTTCTTCACACACCGAAAAATATCCACTTTGACCTTAAAGAAGCTTTTTGACATATGGAATGTCAAGAAGAGTTTAAAGGGAGAGGTGAGGTAAGTGATGAAGTGGAAAAAGAGGAAAAAGTTTTAACCTGCCGCTGTATATGGTTAAGGGCATCAGTGAAAAAGTAACTTCTTCGTATGAGTGTGTGTGTTAGTGTGTGTGTACACGCACATGTCTGAGCAATCAGACTTCCTTGCAGCTCTGTTAGTTCCACGGTTGTAGAAAACATTTTACAAGATCAAAGCATTTACCACTCCCGAGGACTGGGAACGAGCCAGCTTCCTCCCTACCCGCTTCTTCATGTACACACACACACACACACACACACACTCAGAGCCATGGAAGCACACATCCTAGTTCATCCAGCCTTTACCCTGCACATCTCTGGGGATTTTACAACACTGAAGTCGCCCAAACATTCCACCTGGAATGGACCGCCACCAGGTTCTGAGATAAGCTGAACGCAGTTGAAGCCCCTCAGCTCTCGTATCCTGAGCGGCAGCCACAGCAGCACAGTGGTATCAGCTCGGCCACAGCAGCCACGCTTTCTCCCTATCTCTCCTCCTCCCCTCCCCCCCTCAGGTGCTCTTTGACAGAAATAATTGAGGTAGGGAGGTGGTGGGAGGTTAATGAAGCACTCCCAACACACAGCTGACCTTTCCCCAGCCCCTGCGCAAATCATTGCAGCACAGTTTTTTGGACATTTTTAAATGAAAGCCTTTAAATAATTTATCTAACTATAGTTCCCGGAAGGCCCTTCATTAGAGATTGGCCGTGACATTTCCCTCCTCCCCCCCAGCTTCTCATACTTACCGCCTCACATCCAGTCCAAGAATATCACTGTCGATTTCTCTTTCGCCTTTGTCTCTCTTCTCCTGTCATCTCTGTCTTGGTCTCTCTGTTTCTGCCTCGGTGTCCCCCCTACAACCCCCCACTCTCTCTTCAACGCTCTCTCTGACATTAGCCACATTAAAGATTGATCCACACATGGCAGTGAAATGACAGGCAGGCGTCAGGGCGTGAGATGTGATTTTGCCGGGGTGGAATGGAAATTGAGCTGATTAAACATGTTGCAGGCTAACTGGTCAAATAGATTGCAGGGAAGAAACAATGAGGTACAGGCAAACAGAGTAACCGCTGCTCAGGTACCAGACTATATATTGGAAACTAGCAAATCAATAACTTCTTTCCAGTCTTATTGTGTCATTTGAGTCCAAATTCAAATGAAAAACACTAGTAAAACCGTTGTCACCATGACATCAACAACCCATTATTTATGATCAGTGCATGACCTAATCAGTGCAATAAACAAGTGAAAACACATTTGCAATACTCTATATTTTTTAGATGGGGCATTTTCAAAGCCAAATAAGTAATTTGATCAGAATATTTTCACAGATTCATATGTTGTTCATATTATTTATTATTTATGATAAACTTCTGGGACAAACAGGTCAGGATTTGGGATTTGGTGCAACTGCTTGTAATTCAGGCCTGTCCTGATTTTTTTCAGGTGTTACTTTACTGTATCTCCACAGGAACCAGGAAGTATAATATTGACTTGTGTTTCATGCCTGCTTGATTGTGATGATGAATGATTTGTACAGTATTAGACAAGCTTGTGTTGGGAATTGGTGAAAAGAGACAGGTTCAGGGAGAAAATCAAAGCTATTCTGTCACAAACTCCTGTGCTAACAGATGGACATATGAGTATGCCTGTGTAGACATAAATCAAACACAGCACAACAAAGTCACCCTCTCACTCTGGTGCATAGGTGTGAAAGACGAAACAAACTAGATCAGATATGTTCAGGGAAGAGTGCTGTCATTTCCCAAGAAATGCAATTCATCAGGCCTATTTTCCTGATGAAACAGAGAAAAATGAGACGTGACAACCGTACGAGTTATACAATATTGATATTAGCGGAAATGTTATCAGATACAATGTGTGAGGCACTGCAGAAACTAAGCCTCCCCAGGGGAAGAGCAGTAGTAAGGCAATATCCACTTGTCTCAGACACTCTTATAACTTGATCGGCTTTTGTATGGCTGTAGGGAGTCTCCAAAAAGTCTGCCAAGTCAGTTTAGTAGACCTTAAATAGTAAGTGTGATTTAACCTTTTCTGTATGGTGTTAGCACACTACAACCAACGCAAAACCCCCAAGCAAATCTACGAAATATATTCACCAGACAACCAAAACACTGCATACACAGAAAAAATTAGCAAAAAAACACATTTATCTGTTTGACAGACAGCATGTTGCATTTAAAGAAACACCTCCCAGATTATGTGTTCGTCTAACACAGAGGTTCTCAAAGTCAGAGGTGCCCCCCCTCCCCCTCCACACAGTTTCAGGGGAGGCTCAGTGAAGGGAATTGAATAAATATTAAATTAGTTATGACATTAGTTATCAAAAGGAAATTACAGAGCATGTTCTAAATGTGCGTGACCCACAGTCTCAGACTTTAAAAAGCCCTGATCTAGCAAGAATAGGTAGAAAAATTGCTTTGGGCATCCAGCTTTCAAAATAAAAACAATACAGTAAGAAAAACTGTTAAATGTAACCATCACACCCACTACATAGAGTAAGAGCTCAGATTGATAAATTGATATTAGTAATTCCACTAGTCCCTCCAAGGATGCTGATTGGCTCAGCACCTCAGGTGCAGACATAAATGCATAGCTTGGGGCCTAGCAAGATGGATTCTTGTGTGATCTTGTGAACTTGTGAGCTCGTGATCTCGCGAATCCAGCAGCCTCGCAAATTAATAAAAAAGGTGCTTGATTCTTCATTTTAAGTCAATAAAGTCAGCACCAAAAGACCTCTGTTTGAATCTGCGTTAGCGGTGGTCTGCAGTGTCCATGATACTTACCTTCACTACCTTATATTTTTTGTCTGACTTCAAATTTCTCATTTTATTTTGCAGTTATATTGGACTTTTGTCTGCAATTTACTCGTCCTGACCATTATACCATGTGGCATCAGCACCATGAATCTTTTATTCACTTCATTAGTCAGGAAGTTTTTTCACTCCCTTAATAAATCTGTTTCTTCACCACTGCAGCTCATATTTAGAGCCCCACCACCACCACCATGCTTTTTTCCCCTCTTAGTCTCTCTTTCTCTCTGCTGCTCTCTTGCTATATCAGAAGTTCTTTATTACCTGGAAACAAGGGCAGATTTATGCCTTTGTCCAGAACAGAGGCAGGTGTGGTTTACAGTGTGCGTTGTGAGGGATGAGTTGTGAGCAGGATTAGTTTTCAGGGCAATGGGGAGGACTTAGAGTAGAGGAGGACTGTCTGTTACCTTGTACTGTAGTGGATGCAGGCCGAGATATGAGGGACGGACTGCTTCATTAACTCTCAGGGTCCATGGCCAGGGTCTGTCTGTGTCACTCACCTTGGAAGACTGCTGCTCTTGCTCTTTTTCTCTTTCTTTGGCTCTCAGTTTATGTCTGGTCTTTTGTGCTCTCTCTATGGCCATCAAGGCCAGGATTTATATGAATACCAGAAGAATCTATGGTAGATGCACTGGATTGATATGTAAATTTCTCTTACATAAATACAGATTTCACTACAACCATAATGGACTGTAGAAAAATTAACTGGCTTACTTAGATTTTACTCTCACAACCTTACAACAGTGTGTTTTCAAATGATAAAGTTTAGATACATCTTTTTAAAGGTAGTTTTAATGGCCTGTGTAGACACCTCTAATGTGCTTTGCATCGAGACCCTCTCATGAAACTAAACCAGATGAATTAAGAGTTAAGTTTAGGTGTTTTTGCCACAGAATGTACACCACTCTACTACAACACTAAACCACCTGTCTAATATTGTAATATTGTGTAGGTCCACCTCATGCTCCCAACACTGTTCTGACCTGTTGAGACATGGACCCCACAAGACCTCTGAATGTGTCCTGTGGTATCTGACACCACACATTAGCACCAGATCCTTTAAGGCCTATACATTGTGAGGTGGGGCCTCCATGGACCAGACATCCCACAGATACTCAGTCAGATTGAGATCTGGGGAATTTGGAGGCCAAGTCAACACCTTGCCAGCAGCAGGCAACCTTCTCCTTTTGCTTCCTTGTCCAGCTCTGTTTCTCATCTACCCATTATTGATGGTGGACAGGGGTCGGCATGGACACTCCAACCAGTCCGTGGCTAAGCAGGCCCCATACGCAGCAAGCTGTGATAAGCTGTGTGTTCTGACACCTTTCTATAGTAGCCAGCATGAGCTCTTTCACCTATTTGTGCTACATTAGCTTTACTGTGGGATCAGACCAGACAGGCTGACCTCCTCTTCATACAAGCTTCAATAAGTCTTGGGCACCTGTGCCCTGTTGCCAGTTCACTGGTTGTCCTTCCTTGAATAACTTTTGAAAGGTACTAACCACTGGAACACCCAACAAGACCTGCTGTTTTGAAGATGCTTGGACCTAGTCTTCTAGCATCCCATTGGAGAGTTGAGGCATGACCACAAGATGGAAGCAGCTAACCTCAGCTAACTTAAGCTAACTGTTGTAGATAATATGTATATATGATAGATATGGTATAATTTATATATCTATTGACTTGTACAATACAAACAAAATGTCTGTACGATCTGGAAATGAAAATGGTTGTTTTCAACATCTTGACCTTTTGAGCGTAGGAGCTTCTGTCTTTCCATTTTTCTCTTGGCTGGGAAACACTACATAAGCATACACACGTCCAAAAGTATCACAGTAAGTGATACTGGATGTTAACCAGTCTGGAATCAAACAGATGGAAGGCTGTGCAACAGCGCCAAACATAGGAATTGGATTTTTTTTCCCCTATCACCCCCTCCTGTTCTACCATAATCTTTTACTGTCTTCAGTTCTTCCACCATTACACACTGACATAGAACGATTGACTTCTCACAGATTCTTAAAGTCCAACTCTACTAGATACTATGCAGTATGGCATCTCATTGATGCACTATCATGAATCCAAAAAAATATATATCCATATTTCTCCCTGTTGGTTTCAAAATGCAGTTTAATTTCAGTTGGACTGTCCACAGAGTGCATTCGGCTATCTGCATTTTTTTCTAAAAAAAAAAAAAAGGCAGGCATCTTATCATATTTGAAGATGGCTGACAAGTCCGATTAAAATTCTTGAGTATAATCCTGTTGGTACAGCTGTTGCAGTGCTTAATCAATGTACCTCGCCTTTCCCTCTCTGCTTTCTGCGTATCGCTGCAACTTTCCCAGAACTAATTGCGGAGATATTTAATAGAGATAGTTGCTGTCTGGCTGCCTCTGCCCATCCACTGCGGCACACTGCTGACCACGAGAAGGAGATGAGAGTGTGATGTGTTCAGCTCTTAATAAGCCAGGCATTCCTTCCCATACCATGACAGAGGAAGCAAAAACTTTATGCTTTTTCTACATGTGATTGCGGTCACTGTGTGCATATGTGTGTATGTGCACATGTGCACATGCTCATTCATTTGTCTCTCTCTGCCATCCCTCTCTGCAGATGACATATTCCCCCCTCCAGCTACTTGTTTATTTAGCACAATGACAGCCCTACATATTACTGCTGTTGCCTTTTTTGTTGTTGTTGCCACTCACATTAATAATTCGCTTTTTTGTTAACTGACTGATGTAAAGTGGGCTAATCCCTTTATGAGAGGAGAGGGTGAGGCTGAATTTGTCAGCGAGTGTTTGTTAATGAATCGGGCTTGTATCATCGGTATGCACAATGTGTTTTTGTGTAATATGGGTTCGGGTGTGTGTGTTTTGTCTGCAAGGGAGCGGGGCTAATTTCCACCCTGCTAGGGTCCTAGAGGACTAAGCTGCTTTTGACCTGATAAGCTCATTAGAATTCCACACTAATTACAACAGGCCCTGTTTGGCTGTCACCAGATGAGAACAACAGGTCCCAACCACATCAGCCTACCTAAGAGGGAGAATAAAGTAAAGGAATGGAGGAGAGGATGGATAGATGTTTCTTAGGAGTAGGGTTGGGCAAATAATGTGAAAATTTTAAGGGTACCGACAGAATTACATCCCTACTACTGAGCACCGATTCACATTGGTTCAGTTTGTGACAAACTTCAACACAGGGAGCACATCTGGATGCAGAGTAATTAGAGATGCGTTACCCTTGCAGCTTGTGCTCTTTTCAAAACACGACACAGACAACACTTGCTGCATTGCAAAACACAAAGCTGGTGAGGGTAACATGTCAAACCTAACATAAAATATATCTCAAAGCTGAAGAATATACAATATTTGATAGCTTGAAAGCAAGTCCCCCTGCAGCAACAGCAGATAACATAAGCATTTCTGCAGCCTGTCCATTTTAAGTTTTAAAGTTTAACTTAACCCTCCACGGACAGCAAAACTGTAAGTGAGGCATCAACGGCTTTCTCAACAGTTTCAGGTGATTAATTAGCTCGTTGGATAAGTTATTATTTGAGATAACTGGATTGTTTCACTGTCTTGTTTACATTGGCTTTGCATGTTTCATCACATTAACTAATCCTCAGCTATTGGCTGCATCTGAAATTACTTAGCAACATGCTACACACTAAAACCACTGACATATTGGAAACTGACAACATGAACATGAGGCATTTTGATCACCCCTGGGTGGTTGTCTGCAGTATAGGTCATAAACTCTCCCTCCCCAGTGTTAATAGGTAGGACAAACTAAACATCAATGTCCAGGTCAAATAAATTTTTCCCAAAGATGGTTTCTGTCATTTTAGGTAGTTCATATCACGCTGACATTTGTTCAAGTGTTCATTTTTATCAGCAGTTTGGTTTTAATTAGTTATTTGATGCTATAAAAAGGGGGTTCCACGTCATGATTGAGTCGGCTAGGTGTGTGGGCAGGAACTCGAAAGCATGGCTCCAACCATGATCACTACTGCACAGACTCTGATTCCAGATGAGGTCACCAGCGCAAGATTTGTATCCGGGATGATTTGGCTTCAGTTTTCTACAGTGGGAGGAAGTGGACCCACGTCGTCCATCTTTATTTACAGTCGGTGGCTAAAACAGAATGTGATTCATTAGTATGTCAGAAACCTTAGCATGAAATCAGTATTTGTTGATTGCAATCTATTTATTTTCATGTTTAAAATGTTCTAAATAAGTAGAAATATTGAAATTAAGAAGTTTGGACTTTTTTTACAACTGAAATTACAGTGAAATTACCATTCAAATGTGAATGGTACCCAACCCAGAGAACCAGAGAAAAAAATGCAGTGGGAGGTCAGACGAAAGGGAGGGTAAAATTAGTTGTTCAATTGTAGCAGTTGTTCAGGTACAGATAGAAAGTTATAATGGTTTGAACAACAAAATGTAGAAATGACAAATCCCACAACTATGATGCAGAGACAGAAAGACAACAATAAGAAAAAGAGGGAGAGACAGAGGCGGGAGGGAACACGAAGGAGAGAGATTGTAAATTAGCCGGGCCGCCGCAGAGCGTTTTCTCTGACTTGTCGAGGCTAAACTGAGGGCAGCAGGGAGTGGGGCCCGATATGTCAGAATCTCCCTGGCAACCAATCCTTCAGCCGCCCACACACACACTCACACACACACACACTCCACACACAGCACCCTGTTGAGGCAGGGCCGGCGTGTTGTTTGCATCCCTGGCCAGATTAAATCTAAGGCAGGCCCAGAAAATTTATAACAGGGTCTCTCCTCCTTTTTCACATGTTGAAAACCGGTCTGGCTCTCTTTTCACACTCTTACTCTTTTATTCTTTTTTGTCCTTCCATCCCCCTCCTCTCTATCTGTCCGTCTCACTCTGCCTTTCATATGTGCCTGTCTTGTTTCTCTCTTGTGTTTTTCTCTTCTAACTCAGACCACAGCACCCGCAGTCAAAAGGATCACTTGTTTCCATTCAGTGCATGTGTGTTGTGTCTATATGAGTGCACTCTCATGTGTACAGATGTGTGCATTAACGTGTTTGCGTGTGTGAGCTGTGAACTGTGCTGTCTGGGGGGCAAAAGCACTCACAGGGGAACCGTCTGCCTCGACCTCTATTATTCCCTTCCATTTGCTGTTTCCTCTCACACTGCCGCAGAATGTGAAAGGGAATTATTAGAGTCTGTCGATTTGTTCTCTATGTCAATATGAAGCATCCCTCTAATCCCACTGTAGTGCCATATTCAGTCATTCAGTCACACCGCTCTGCCATAGTCCAAAGCCACTCGAGCCGGGGGCCTCACTCATTAACCAGGCTTTTCTAAGAGACAGTGAGCCGTCCCCAAGGCCACCGCTTGCCTGTGTGAGACATGGACTACATTGTTTACGTGTGTCTCATTGTGTGCTTGCATGTGCTTGTGTATACGTGGGTGGATGTGTCTTCTTTTTGCATGGAGTCGTGACACGTGTGTGTTTGTGCTTGGTGTCTAGCTCACTCCAGGGCTGTGTGTGCTGCCCCTAGGCAGCAGCTGGTGGGTGGGCAGAGCAGAGCAAAGCAGAGATGAGTGGGTTAGCCCCTGGCACAGACCTGCATCCAGGGACCAGTAGCTGCTGGCGCCAGCCATCTTTGGCACCAATTCGTCTCCAGGTCCTCCACAGGCTGAGCCCCTCAGGAGACGTGCACGATCACAGATGTGTGCGGATGTCTATTTGTGTGGCAAAACTGTTATGATGTTTTTTTTGTACTCTGATGAAATTTTGGTAACCACATATGTATTGGTGCCTGTATTGAATCTGTGATGAGGTTTGTGTCTGTGTGTCATGCCGCGTGTTGATGACCAGTGTGTCCTTGGAAGCTGAGGCTATGTGGCCCTGGCAAGAAAGGATGGGGACGGTTACCTCCACTGGGATGACACTTAATTGGACTCCTGTCGGCATTTGGCTGTCTTTCACTCTATTCACCTCCCCCATGCTCTGCTACAGTATCTATATCTCTCTCCACCTCTCCATTTTTTCCTCTCTATCTTTTCCTGTGGATGAGGCTTGAGAATGACCACGCCCCCCTTAGGGTGAAAAACAAGCGCTGTAGAGGCATCCAGTCATTGTGTCTGTGGTGAACACTTCATGACAGGGTAGTAAACGGTGTTACTGAGTAAATGACATGTCTATTATGCCTGTAGAAAAGAGTGATGGTGTAAACACCTGCTTTTAGAGTATATACAGTATTATTTTATAATTACCTGATTTCTATTTGTTTCTTATTTCATCATTTTTATTTTACTTTTCCCCTTTAGTGTTTAGTCACAAACTACTTAAAATCTGCTCACTTTGCGTTTCTCCCTCTTGCTACTCTTTTCCTCACACACCTACACCCCTGGTTAATTTTATTGTACACACACAGCCAGGGCTCACCCTGCCCACCTCCCTCTGACTCTCCTTGTCTGTGTCTGCTCTGTTAACTTTCTTCAACAGCAGGATGTTTTATAAAGTCTCCCAAAACACAAGTCACTTTCTGGATTTTTTCCCCAATGATTCAGTTTTTTCAGCAGCAGCTGAGCTAAGAGGAGGCTCATTGTTAAGGATGGAGCCTATTAAAATGACTGAAACCATAAGTAGACATAGTCGATTGTAGTCCGTCAGCTTTCTCCATTCCCTGTTTTTTTTTTCTCATCTATGTTGAAAAAAAACCCCCTCATTTTGAAGATGAATAAAAGGCGCTGCTGGGGGACCTGTAAAAGTGACATTTATTCACTTCTTAAATTAGCTAATGTTAGCAGAATGCTAGCTAACTAGAGGGCTAATCTACATCAGTTGTTAGCTAGCTAAGATGGCCAAGGTATCAAGCTTGCTCAATTATTATTGGAACACAGAGCAAAAAGGGGTGGGAATTAGGAAGGATCAATCTGTATTTACCACCAGTTGAATTAGAGTGGTGGTTTTCACCAAAAAAGGGGTGGGGGCATGACGCAGAAGCAGACTACCTGAATAGGCTGCTTTCATCCATGCTTGTGTACATTTGTTTATTCTCTCCCTTCACGCCTTCCACACTGAAATGCTCTCTGGCCCCACCTACCACCACCACCCCTCTCTGTGTCTTGCTCTCTTTCTCTGTCCGGCCCTCAGACTCATCCCTCCCTCTTAATTTAAGAAACAGCAGAAGAATCGATTGGTGGTCGCAGCCTCTCCTCTCCCCACCCTTCTTGAATTTATTATTCACTCATACACTCACACAGTGATGGTCCCCTGGAGGGATGGGCTGTGCAGATAACAACACACACACGCACACACGCACACGTATGACACAGATGTCAGATGTTGATGCATTATCACATCACAGTACAAAAACACACAAACTAGGGCACACACACACACACACAATAACATGCACAGCGTCAACTCATACATTATGGATATCTGCAGACCAGAGCAAGATGTATTCACACATGCACATTAATTTAAGCAAACAGACACTCTCTGACACAGGAATTAGAATGAGCTGGGGGACCCTGGTCTGACTCAGCATTTCACGTGTTCTGGTAACATTTCAGCCTCATGCTGATCAGCAGTGATGGCTTAGTTTTAGCCTTATGGAGCAATGGAATGTTAGATAACCATACTGAGAGATACGGAGCTGCTCTTATGTGGAAATGGGTTAGAAATTGTATCTCTTACGAAGACTTCAGGATTTGTTTGATGTGATTGCAAACAGAGTAACTGGAAAGATGTGAGTGGATGAGGCTTAGATACAGTAGGTGACACTAAGTGAAGCAAAGATGTTAAATTGATATTGAGCAAAAATATCACGCTTATTCCAACCTGTGGTGCTTCAATTCATGACTGTCAGAAAGAAAAATGAGAGTGTGCAGGAAATCTGTTTGAGTTTTTGAACAGGGAAATAATGGTCTGAACCAAGGTCGTAATTTCCACAGGGGATAAGGAGGACATGTCCCCTTCGCTTTTCAAAATCTTATTTTTTGTCACCCTCACTTTTATAGTTTTAGGTTGATTGCCTTTGCGGTCCTGCCACCATCATCGTGATATGGACATCTGAGCTACCTTAAGTTATTACTGTGTGATCAAAGCAGTAAGTGAAACAAACGGTAGTCAGTGCTTTGTGAACTTTTTTTGCACTGGCTTTTGCCTCTTAGGCTACATACAGGCATCCCTGCATTGCTGGTGAAGGTTGTTGGGGTTGAATGCAGCCCAAAAGGAGTATCTGCAGACACAATTCAAGACTGATAAAAGCACTGCTAACTTTGTTTTTGCAAGTAAAACGAAGAAGAATCATGAAATCCATAACTGAACAGAAAAGACAGTAAACCTCAGAGCTTTTATAATAGAAGTCCATATATATTATCAGTTGTTTATACCAAAAGTATTAGGTATTAAGCAGCATTAACAATACAAATATTTACATTTTATCATAACTGAACCTTTGCTAAGCCCTGCATCCTTAATTACTGTTGCAACCTTTGTCAAGCTTTCCATTCTTGCACTGTACAAATGCAGTTTCCAGTGATGGTGACAGATTTAACATCAAAATTGGCAGTAAATTTAAAAGCTAGGTAGTTGATTCAACAGAGAAGTAGATGTTGACTAGATGAATACTGGGGACTTTCTCAACTGAAATGATGACCATCACTAGCAGATTTCATAAGTGTAGCTAGCTAATGTAAGCTAATGCTAATGCTTAAACTCTGAGTAAACTACAAAGTCCATTTCCAGCTGACTTTTTAATGTTTCCACCTGACACACTGTGAACCTTGTAAAAAGGATCTTAAAATAAAAAAAATATATATTAATATATATATATATATATACACACACACATACATTCAAACAGTCTGAATACACTTTAACATATTTCAGCACATAAACGACTGAATTAATTTGAAGTGATGGGGTTTCTTTCAACAGCAGTAAAAGGCAGCATGTTGACACCCTCACTGCAGGGCTACAGTGCAGACAGACACAAATCTTCAACTGTCTGTCTGCCTCCCTGTCGAGTCCCCACTTTACTATTTTACACCTTGGCTTGGGGAGTGAGCAGAATGATATGTTTGATGAGACAGTTATTAAGAATGCGTTTCTCATCTACTTGAGGCTGCTGGCCTCCATCAACCCCCCCCCTCACCTCCACCCCATCTCCCGAATCTGGCAGAGTGCTGTCGTCCTCTCCTGCCTCCTATTTATGACTCTGCTTTGACTCAGACCCGCAACTTCCAATTTACGCACCGCCACAAATCACCCCCACTAACTTTGGGAAGCTGAGTTGTCTATGTTGTAAGCAGGTCTGATGGTGTGAGCTAGGCTAATAGGCTGGACATAAAAGATGCAGAGGGGATGCAGGTAGAGGGTTGCTTGATACATAGCACTGAGGAACTTGTTTTCAAAGTTTCCTTGCTGATAATAAAAGCTGAAGCCAGACTGGTAGGAGGACACAGTTATATGACTTTGATCTCCCTGATGGATGTTAGTATTGATGTGACGACTGTTCTTTGTCATATTATGTTTCCTCTATGTTTTGTCCATCTGTAGCGGAAAACAAAGACTAATATTGATGAGTCCAGGGCCGTCCTACCCTTTGAAGAAAAATTAAGTCTGCTTTATGACAGTCTCAAACTCATGTTTCATTAGCTCTTTAAATGGGTCTAGCCAAGTAATTTCCCTTACATTTAACACTGACCATCTTGACTTTACTTTAAGTCTAGATCCTGATAGCTACTTTTCATCAGCTTAAGTCTCCCTCAGATGTCGGTTTCTCAGATGTTCGGTCTGATTGAGGAACTGAGGTGAATTGAAGATGACAGGAAAATGTGCCGCCTGTGTTGTGCTTGAGTTCTGCGACTTGGCACATGCAAGACATAACCGTGCTGTAATACCTAAGGCTGGGAGATAAAGCTGAAAAAATGCATCATGTTAAAATGTTTTCTTTCAGTCAGTTGATCGATTATTATTGATAATACAGTGTTCATTTTGATTAGTTTTAGTCTTAGTTACTGAGAAGTTAGTTAAAATCACATCTTAGTGTTTTGTTTTAGTCAAGATTTAGTCAGCAGAACTTTAGTCTGATTTTAGTCAGTGTTTAAGTCTCATGATGATATTTTTCTTGGCTCTAAACATTCCAATAAGAAGTAAATACACCTTGAAATGTATTTAGTCATGTAGGCTGAGAATGTGTTACTGACACATTTTTTCCATATCATATGAAACGAATGCAGATGTCATTATTGACTGATTTGTCATGGTTAGTAAGGTTGTTTATGAGTCATAAGAAATCATGAACTACACCTTAGAAGGAGTCAATATGTACTTTGAGCACAGCTCTGTTAAATTCAACAATATCTTAACAGAGCAAGGCAATGAACTATGAATCTGCACATAAGTTTGGAATAATTTGAAACTTTATACTAATATTAACTTACATTTAGTCCTTAAAGGGAATCAACACGTTATTGAAATTGGTTGTGTTTTATCCATACATCATTAGTCAACAGTGCACTCTGTCCTCATCGGGAATGATCAGTCTTTTTATTTCTTTTCAAGCCAGCTAGATTTATTAGCACTCTGAGTTGGCTAATTACTGTGTTCCAACTCAGGTTGTTTGCCCAAACAGACCTAACTATTTTGTTTCATCTTTACTTGCCAGGCTATAATGAGATTTCATCATAATTTCTGTTGTTAGTATTTCTTTTGATTTGTGTTCTTGTCACAATTTAGTCATGAAATTAAAGGACATTGACAAAATTAACACTGATTGATAATTTTTAATAAAGACCTAGAGAGAAAAGAAAAAACTTTGTTTTGAATTTAATCACGTCGATTATGAAGGCATACAAGTAATAGACTTTAAAAAACAAGAAAACAAAAAACAAACTTTGACTTGTCCTTTTAATTTCTTCACTGTCTGCACTCATTTTCTCACTCGGTGCTGTTTTTATTGTTGTGTCACATGTTGATGGTGCAACTGAACAACATGTCTGTTAAATGATTGGCTGTTTGTCACTCATAGCACATTCAATTATCTGTGGATATGATGGGCTGTTAATTAGTCAGAGCATATTTGCAAGGTGCTTTCATGGCAGTTTGCATTTAATGCATTTAAGTGAAACTATTGAATATTTTATTGATATTCTTATTGCTATTGATGAAATATTTATTGCAGATAAATGTCATTATAGCTTTATTGCCCAGGCCTACTGGAATGGAGACTACTACAGACATCACAGAGCAAAGAGGCAAGACAAGTGACTACAGAAACTTAATGCATCAAGGCTGATGTTTTTGAAAATTTTAGGCTCCACAATTACTCCTACTGTTTGGCCTATACTGTGGTTTCTAGTTTATAAAATTATCACAACCATTATAATCTCATTCTTCCACAAACATCTTATCATAAAACCGCAGCAAACATAAAACATCATTAAAGGACGGGGACATAAAAGCAACATAAAAGACGTAAAATAAAATAACGATTAGGAGAATTTTTAAACTCATGCATAAACAAGCATGTAAAAAGGGATTTCAGAAGATTATGATTATTTTGCCAGCACTTGCACCAATTAAAGTGCACGGCTGTACATGACAAAGACCCAACCCACCTTCAGTTTTCAAGTCTCTCAGCTAGGGCCTTGCTTGTGAATAACAAATCTGCATCCCCCTAACAAAGAGAAGCAGAGATTCGATTTTTCATCTCTGTCTTTAATTTTTCAGATATTGGGTCTCAGAAAGTGAGGACACGGCTTTGTTTATTCAAAGCTGCCTTTGAAAAGTAGCATGAGAGGAAGATGAGAAGGAGTGATTTGTTTGATAGCAGTACACACATGCGCTCACACAAGCCTGTATCACACAGTGCCCAAGGATGGCAGGCTTTCACTTTTAAAAGACTGTTATGGAAAGCCCCATTACAGTGCAGAAGGTTTCAACCTCAATTATATGGAGAATATATGGTAGTCAAGCTGCTAATGAAAATGGAGGAGAGTGTCTACTCTAGCAAACAGCTTTCTGTGAAAGATGGGGAAGTAATCTATTCTCTTTACGAGGAGCAGTACTTTTTCCCCCCTCTGATTGCCACAGCTTTAATGAAGAGCTTACATACCTGGGGGGATGATTCAGGAGCAAAGCATCGGGCAACATATTGGATGTGGCTCGAAAATGGAAGTCAGGACAGCAGGCCTGTGCATTAAATGTGTGCCTGTGTGTGTGTGTGTGTGTTTGTTAGACGCTGATGCCCACTTTAACTTAACAAGGGAGAGACACACAAAAACGTACAGGCAGATCCAAACATGTGATGGAACACAAGAAGGTGAAAACATACAGTAGCCTATAGGTTCATGCATGAATGCCTTTGTGTCTTGACACCTCGTGGTTGTGTGCGTGCTTGTAGCCAGTCAAGTGGAACCAAAGACACACGTCATGAAAACTTGTCAGTGTGTGTTGACGTTCTCTGTGTCATCCTGCCACAGTGTAACTCAACCTGAACTCTTCAGGTCTGTAGAAAATGAATCAGATCACCTGCTCTAGGGCTGGATGATATATCTATAGCCTAATCTGAATTTAACCACTTTATTTATCAAGGCATACAGGTAAAAAAAAAGACATTAGCGCAATGAAAAACACAAATAAATAAAAGTAAATAAGGATAAATGAATGATTTCACCTCTATACTTGAGCCGATCTGTCCTTTTTTATCAGCAATTTCACATTTTAATGGTGCAACTGAACTACACAACTGTCAAATGATTGGCTTTTTATGATTGCCTTTTTACATACCATTCATAGTATGCTCCATTATCAAAGGATATGACTATATGGATATGTTTATGATCCAGGGCATATCTGTGCTTTCATGGCACTTTGCATTTAAGTGAAACTATTGAATATTTTATTGAACAGTTTTCTTATTGCTATTGATGAGGTGCCTGCACATCACTATTGTTTTATTACTTTTTTTTGTTTTATAAGGAATGCTTTACATAGTGAAACTTTAATGCAACTTTAGGTGAAACTTGGGTGAAACTAAGTTGCAATTGAAATATATGGTGTAAAACCATCTGCAACACACTTGAAACTTGCAACATTACAAAATTATGTGAAGTTTCACAAACACACGTGTTACATGATGATGTCAAACATTTTGATTTCAGTCTGACAGCAGCTTATCACCAACATGAACAAAATAATAAAACAGAAGATGGCTTTTTGAATGTTTTCAGAAGGAAATTACTGTCATAGACTTCATGCAAAGTTACTAACACTGTCAGCAACAAATGTGAGCTTGGCAAAGTTTGTTAACACTGCAGTTAGGAGGTTACTTTTACATGCACATGATACTTTTAATGCATTATGATGTTAGTCAGAAAAACTTATGCTTGGCAGCTGGTGGATTTATTTATTTTATTTTCTGATTTTTCTATTGTTCACCAGCCCTTGGAGGGTGAAACAACCCTAATCTTGGACACTAAGTAAGAGTTCCTGCAGACAATGTGCAATCAGTGTTGTTTACACTACAGCTATCCTGCAATCGAATCCAATCAAGGGAGCTATGCCTGCATGTCTGTTTTACCTGTGGTCAAAAGAACAGTTTGTCTTGTTAATCATTTGTCATAAATATTGGTCTCGGTGATATCGACTGACGCACTAAAAATTCTGTCTAGACTAACATCTGCTATTAGACAAAATTCAAGCACTGCTCAGAATGAAGAAAGAGAGCTGCAGTAACTCAGGTCTGAGCTGTGAAAGATCACGCCCGGGTTAATACAGCAAGCCAGAGGGAGATAAAGACAAAGAGACAGACAGGAAGGAGGGAGACGGAGAAATAAGATTTCATTTAAGAGCGCGTGCGGCCGCCTCAGAGACAGTGCAGTGATGTGAGGCTGACCTCTGGAAGGAAAGCAGCAGCAGGGGTCACTGAGGTTGATCCAATTCTGGCCAGTCAGTGCCAACACTCTGATTAAGAGGTGATGAAGAGGGCAGGCCGACCATCATCTCCGCAGGCGGATTCACTCCGGGCTCCGTGTGGGGTGGGAGAGATGGGGGACATGGAAAGTTCAAGCACCGTAGCTAGAGAGATCATCAGTAACGGCATTAAATTAGATCTCAAGTTGTTTTCAAGTTATGGTACTTAAATACTTTATGCCTGTTTCTGTACTTAATACTTCAGTATGTTATCATCACTGAAGATTCAACATCGTATCAGTGTGATCTCTGACAGATGATTCATTCTGTTTGCATCACTAATTAAATGAAAATTTAATTTATAAGCAAAACTAGAATTGCCATCTTGTAATGTTATGCCTCTGCCAAGCAGTCTTCGAAGGAATTTAATAAACGGTAATAATAAGGTATTTCTCAGCAAAATGTTAGTTATTATATTGACAGGTATGATTGCACTGAATAATTTCCAGTGATTAACATGCTGTCTTCACTTAGAGACTATTTTTTACAGAGGTACTGACAAAGAGCTTTTAAAGAGCTTTAAACTGTTTTTGCTAAACATGATGAAACAGTGAAGTTAACCTTTGAGCTTTTATATATTACTGGTTACCTGGTCAGAGTAACGTATTGTAGTAAGAGTGTAACTTTATTTAGCATTATGGGGAGACATACCCCCATAAAATCATAAACCTCAGTAAAATGTCAAGAAGGTATGAAAAAACAGATATCACCAGAGCCCCTTTCCACCAGTTCCTCCAAAGGCTGCATTCACTCAAAATCTGCATTGTGTGGAGGTGTGGGCCTGTTTATTTGTGCTTTACAACATAACCATTGTGAACCAATCAGAGAATAATGTTTTATTTCTCTGTTTTACTGCTTTGTTCTTACTAACAGTGCTCCCTCTCTTAATTCATTCTTGATATCTTTTTCATTTTTTCTTGTTTGTTGAACCAGGTAGGAGGATCCAAGTTTGAATGGTGCCTTTACAAACAATCTTGTATATTCTACCTTTAAACCAATATTTTTGAAAGGCCTGTTCTAGTGCTAAAACAGAGAACCAGGCACCTCGGATATAACTGATGTTACTTTAAAAGACAGAATTAGGGGACATTTCTGACCTTTATTATTTGTCGACCCCTTCTTTCCACCCATGTTTTCTGCAGATCTCTGCAGAAAACCAAAAACTCTTGATGAAATACAGACTTAAATTATCTGAAATGGAATGCAAAAATATAAACAAAGAGTAGAGAGAGTTAGAGTAAGACGAAGAGGTCAAAAGAAGTTCATTCAGTGTCTCCTCCCAGCCAGTGAGCTGGCCAAAGAATCGGCAAGCATGTGTCAGTGTGTGTGTGTGTTTGTGTGTGTGTAAAGCGGTGGGGCGTAGATGGCATGGAGGCGGCGGTGGCGGGGAGTTCCCCTGCTGGGCCAAAAGCTGGGCGACTGCTCAACTCTAATTAGGCTCGTCTCAGCAGCCTTTCCCCGCCCTGGGTTCCCACACCTCTCTTCCTACCTGTCTGTCTGCCAGGCTGCCCGAGCCGGGCCAGGACAGCTCAGCACACACAAACTCGTGATACACGCACCCAGGGAAAGTTATACTGTTTTTCTGTCGTTTGTTGTTTGAAAATGCAAGTAAGAGATAGAAAATGAAACCAGACTGACGTGCAAATAGTAAGAGTGACAGCCCAAACACACAGAGATGGAGGGGAGGCCTGCGGAGAGATGAGAGAGCCCGTTAATCCACACGCCGTAGCATTTCCTCTGTGGATCTGTGTGCGTTTGAACTTTTCAAGGGGAGGATGGCGAGGAGTGATCGGCCACTCTGTAAATGTCAGTGGATCTGAACAGCCCGAGCCCAGACAGCCTCTCGCCGTCGCCTGCCACTCACTTTGTCTGTGTCTGGGTGCTGTTTATTTTCTGCTTTCTCCTCTCCTTCCCCCGTCCTCCGTATCCTGCCCTCTCCCACACTTTTATTATTGTCTTTTACCTCTGCCTTGCCATCGCCTGCGGGAAAATAGCACATCCTGTAATAGACAAGGCTGGTTTTTGTTTCTCTCTCTTTTCCTTTCTTGGAATCTCCATTGGACCCAAATCCACCTCAGTAGCCTCTCTGTCTCACGTTTCTCATTTATATAGACTATATGGGATTCTGGCTGCCCAGCTCTATTTCTTCCTAATTTATTAGCCTACCATTATTTTGCTCTGCTGGTAATTAGATTTTTTTTTTTGCTTGTAGAAGGGGTTGTTGTTTTATTTCATTCTTCAAAACCATCTTCAATTTCCTAGGGAATTATCAAGGGAGGGTTCGTTCATTTAATTTGTACGGAAATTAATTTGTCAATGTGAGAAATAGGATACTTGCTAATCTGGTTGGGCCAGCTTGTCCTCTCTTCCTGCGTTAGGCCTACACTAACTCTCTTTCCAGCATTCAGAAATATGTGAGTGAGTGAGAAAGCAGACAGGCAGGGTAAGATTTTGAACACAAATGAAAAAAAAATACTATGCATTTTGTGACAAAAGAAACACTCACAGGGGGAAGTGAGAAAGACAGAGGGAGGAGGAGTATTAAAATCAAAATGCCGAGAGGCGGGGTCATAAATGGCTGGCTTTATTGAGCAGGGCACAGTGGGCCAGTGGCAGCCTGAAGGCCTTTTCTAGTCTATCTACTTGTACTGCACTGCATCTCTCTCTGTCTCACTCTCTCTTCAGTGCAATCCAGTGGAGCTATATTGTCATGATGTTTTGATAAAAAAAACAAAACATTTTGCCAAAACTTGAATAGAATGTAAGGACAATGCAAATAGTATATCAATTTAATGAAAACACCCAAAGTACGCAGAGCCCTCAGTCCTACAGACTAGTTTTCAAGGAATTAAAAATCTTCCTTAAGCCCAGTGTTGTCTGTGTTTGAACTGCAGTCTAAAGCCCTGCAAAGTTAAATTAGCTACATGCTATACAACAACGAAGAGCAACAGACAGGCATCATTATTTAACAAACTGGTTTGTAGCTGCAGATTTTTCAGAATGGAGGCTAAAATAAAATGCCACCTGACCAGTCAGAAATGTTTGGTGCTGCAGGCTTCACTCCCAATGTTCCTGTACTTTAGGAGAATAATAAAGTAATATCCCCCAAACTTTATTTAGACCCTGATTCCTTATCCAAAGGTTCCTAGTCCCTGGGGAAACTTTCTGCAGTCAAAACACAGCTGAAATGCTCCAGCATACAATGATCTGTTCAGTTCTTCTAGCT
This sequence comes from Lutjanus erythropterus, assembly GCF_056507025.1. Classification (NCBI taxonomy): domain Eukaryota; kingdom Metazoa; phylum Chordata; class Actinopteri; order Lutjaniformes; family Lutjanidae; genus Lutjanus; species Lutjanus erythropterus. Next base: position 16,100,881 of record NC_139334.1, read on the forward strand.
TTTCAACATGATAACACCCCTGATATCAGTCTTCTCATCTAACTCCCAGTCACGAGTGAAATGTTCAGATGTTCATATACTTTGTTTTATTTGTCCATATGCTTTTGGGGTAGATATAATGGCACAAGTGTTTTTTAATAAAAAATAAGTCTGAAGTTTGAATGAAGTTGGAAGTACTCATTCATTCAAGAAATATGGAAATTTATGTGCATTGCAACATCAATCAAAAACTGTGAAAGAAAGAAAAGTAAAAATGTTTGTGTCCCTCTGCTCAGTCCCATCCCTCCTGGCCATCTCCTCTCTACACTCAGGCAGACTCTCTGGCTGTTGTGTGTTTGTCTGAGATATGGACTTGGATGCACGCTGAGCGACCGCCCACTCCACACATTCCTCTGTAGTCCGCCCGCTTCTCTTGGACGGTGAACAAATTGATTTGGGCGTTGATTATTCAAGGGGCATATTTCATAACTTTTGACTGGCTTCTTTCCACCTCCCACTCTCACTTCCCGCCATGCATCTGCCGTTCTCTAACTCACACCCATATCCAGCTGCCGCTCTGCAGGATGCAGCTGAAGGAGGCCCGTGGGTCGTGTAGTTCCAGGCTCTGGCTCTGAGTCTGATTGCACTGTAGCAGATCAGCGGTGTAACCTTTCTCCTTAGGGAGCTACACAAAGTGCCCGGGCACGGCTGAGAGTCAGAGATAGGGCGACAGAGAGGATCCATCGGTAACAGAATCACTATCTTTGTTTGGAATAGAGACAAACATTAATATCAGACTGCAGAGGGTGTAGCGTGAAAGAAGCTTCTGTATTCAAGTTTTTTGCTGTTGTTGTTTTTTGTTAGAGTATTCTAACCATTGACTGTGTTAAAAAAAAGTAGATGTATCCACTGTGGCACCACCCATGGGTGGACTACCATTTTGAAGCTTTGAGTTTGGCATTTTGACAATTGTTATCTTGTTTTTGGAGCTGGAAGTGATCACATTTAGACAAGAGGGGACCTGAGGAGTGAGAGGTGACAGTATATGGTTACCACAGATTACCAGCCCTGCAGGACCGGGTACCATTTTTGTCCCCATGAGAGCGAAGTCATAATCTGCCCTAAATGCCTCGTATTCATTTCGCTTGTTGGTTTGGGTCATTTGGATTCAGTAGGTTTAGGCTTGAAGAGTGACTTGGGGTCGGGGTTGGGTAAGAATCAGGGTAAGCCATGCAGGCAGAGTAGGATGGGTTATGGCTTTGCCATCCTGGGGGAAAAAAAGCATAGCATAGCAAATGCTACATTATTAACTAACTTTGGCTGATTAGCCTGGTTAGAAGGGATGTGATACTTTTCATATCAAATCCAAAATCACTTGAAATTAGCTTTTATTTTCAATAATCAAAATCAGAAGCAGGATTGGTGATTCTCTCAGTATTTTTGTTCTCTCCACCCATGTCTACTTGTGGCATCCAACCCATGTCTGAGGAAAAAAAATACAGAGACGACACAGTATAGCTTACTGGCACTAATGTCACACTTGATACCATATAGACTATATTTTGAAGAAGAAAATTTAAATGACAGTTTAAATCAATGATTTGTAGATTTTTACAATGGCATAGCCATCAGTTAGCAATA